>NC_051156.1:9862360-10188075 GCF_013339745.2 Dermacentor silvarum | reverse complement strand
ATCATTCATGTTGTGCTTGCGGCGATTTGTCGGCCGAAGAGGACTACCCCTGCGTTATGTATTCTGACAATGCAAGGACATTTCAAAAAGCGTCAGCAGATTTAAAGAGACTCTTTGACATGTTCACGGCAAAGGACGTGACGAACCACCTCACCTCTAACGGTATCTCGTGGAAGTTTATAGTGCCGAATGCTCCTTGGTGGGGCGGATGGTGGGAACGGCTGGTCCGATCTGTGAAGACTTCTCTGCGTAAAATTCTCGGCAGAGCCTGTCTCAATTTCGAAGAAATCACGACAGTGCTGACAGAGGTCGAAGCAGTCATCAACTCCAGGCCTCTAACTTTTGTCGAGAGAGACGAAGGAGAACCGTGCACACTGACTCCAGCCGACCTGTTGCTTCGACGACGACTAACTGCTATACCCTACGATACGGTTGAAGTTGACAGTAATTCGAGGCGAGCAGATACCATTCGTCGACATGCCTACAGAAAGCTTCTAACCGAAAACTTCTGGAAGCGATGGCGAAAAGAATATCTACTGCAACTACTATCTGCTCATTTCGCGGCCAATCAACCAGCTACGGACTTCAAGGAAGGCGACGTTGTTATTGTGCATTCCGAGACTTCACCCCGTCAACTATGGAAACTCGCCAGGGTGATTGAAGTATTCAGAAGTTCAGACGGTCATGTCCGTTCATGCAAGTTGAAACAACAAGGAGGTCTTATGATAACGAGGCCTATCCAAAAGCTATACCCGCTTGAACTACGTGATTAATTTCACTGCGCGGCCGGTAATGTTGTTTTCATTGGAAGCGCCGGCGGAACAAGAAGAGAAGAAGAAGAAGCGTCGGCGAGCACGAGAGGAGAAAACGGGGACTCTCGCCTGTTAGGAGGGTCTTCACGGCCCGTATCAGTGCTATTAAAAGCCTTTCTCCATTATATCGACGGAATCGAGTTATTCTGGGGCTTCTGTATGCCATAATTCCACAAGGCACTGCCGTTTGTGTTATTGTACGGATATTCCGTTCTTATTTCTTTTTTGTCATTTTTGTAAATATCCATGGTTCTTTTTGTTTCCGTTCTCGTAACTTGCAAAATAGTGTCCATCCTCTTCCGTGCAGCGGCCGAACTACAAAATCTGGTTTAAAACACGGAATATCCCTTTCAACGCTATCGGAGACATTTGACCGCTTTTCGGCCAGCTGGATTAGACTGAGTTACTTGCGTTTCCCGACGTGGCCAAAACGGGGCTTAAAACACTTGCTTTCACCACTGGTCAGTCGCTTACGCTGTCTCAAGTTAAAAAAAAGTACAAGCACATTGGCGCCATTCAACGACGCCTCATTCCGTTTGTTAGAAAATTACGAAAAGTCTAGATAAGGTTGCAAAATACCTTTCTCGCGCATGAGCAGAATATTTTTGCAAATGGTCCATTGATGCGGCGCCATGCATAGAAACCGATATGTGTGCGTTTGTAGTATATTTGAGCCAATGCTTGTAAGCAGAAACCTCATGCACGTACGGAGAACACAATATTCAACTCAGTACCTTTGAACTACTATCTGCTGTGTTTATGCTGAATTTATTTCTGGAATCCAGCGCTGGTGCGCTGTATAAATAGTTTTCAAGTGACGTCACGAACGCAGCTCAACCCGCTCTAGTACCGAAACATGGCGGCCACGATGACGTCAGTGCACCGTATTATCACGCGCACATTGTTTCGATTTTTTACGCTGAGTGTTTCTCACGGGATTATCACAGTTTTCGCTTTGTCGCTCGGCGTAATACGCCCCAATTTGGCTGTCATATTTCTTGTTTACGCAGCTTCTCGTCGGGCTAGTACCCCAATATTGTGGCCGCGATGACGTCAGTGCAAACCATCGTTATTGTGGGTGTGTTAGCATGTTGAAGAAGATGATGATGATGTTTATTGGCGTCTCCTTTGAAACGGGGTGGTGACAATAGTCACCTAACCTGCTTGAATTGATCAGGTTGTACTACATCTATCGTCATCTAGCCTTTTGCCTATGTGATCTCGATCTTAACTTAAGTATCTAAAACCTCGATCATTATATTACACTGTTACCTACGCATGCAATGACTCCGGTTCTAGCAATCTCTTCCATACTTGTTTCTATATATTTAACGCATGAACAGAAAAATTGATGATTGATTCATTTCAAATAACATATAAAGAAATTAGAAATATAGAAATCATCTCACGAATAAGCTTAGGGCTGCTAAGGATGCTTATTTCGTGGGAATTTTTAGTGACCAAGCCAATCTAAAAGGTGATGTAATCTTGCGCAAATTAAATGCTTTGTTAAAGCCTATTTCAATTTCAGCTATTCCAGATACCTCAGGACGTTCAATAAAGTTTTATATCCATCCATCCATCCCATTCCAGATGTTTTGTCTCATAACGGAAATACTTTCCGGAAATGCTATACCAAACACGTTTAATGAAATCTTCTCATTAAAACCTCAGTAAGATGACGTTCATGGCTTCAACAGCTATGATCAGTTCCTGCCTGTAAGCGCGTTTAGTAACACTCTATTTCTTGCCCCAACTAGCGCCTTAGAATTTTTTTTTTACTTTCGTCAGCGATATAGGTAACAGCCGGTCCCTCGACGCTGATGGTATCCAGATTCGGCTCATAAAGTATGTGCTTGATATTATATGCCCTGTTCTTACCCATATTTATAACTTAATATTATCTACAGGCATATTTCCTAAACAAATGCAGACTTCGCGCGTTGTTCCAGTCTTCGAGCACGGTGATAAGTGGGCACTAAACAACTATCAACCTATTTCGATAATTCTGGTGTTTTGGAAAGTATAGAGAGATCAATGCATATGAAATTGCTATCATTTTTCGATCACCACAATTTCTTCCAAGATTTTCAACATGGGTTTAGGAAGCATCGCTCTACCGAAACAGCCCTCTTGACTCAAACATAAATAATTATAGGTGCATTCAGTCATAATTAAATGGCATTAGGCATTTACGTCTATTTTTCTAAGGCATTTGACTTGATTGATCATAACATCCTTCTTGGCGAATTAGAAAACTATGGTGTGCGTGGAACAGCGCATGCGCTTCTAGAATCCTATTCGTAGATACCAACAATGAAACATCTGCAAGCGTGCCGGTCGTTGTTGGTGTGCCACAGGGAAGAAATCTAGGGCCACTCTTGTTTTTGATTTACCTAATGACATTGTACACTGCAGAGACAACGCAACCTTCGTCTCGTATGCTGATGACACGACAGTTTTTATTACAAGGAATTTGGAAACAGATATAGAAGCGATGGCTAACAAAATGCTGTCTTACCTAGATGCCTCGGCGTCGGTGATTTTTTAAAAAAATAAACCGTTTAAAAAATACAAGTTATTTTGTACACTCCTAAAGGAAAAACTCTGACAAAGAAGCTGCATTTATTGTTGTGTTCTCTGCTCTTAGAGATGGTTGATTCTGTTACAACCCTTGGAGTACATTTTTCAAAGCACCTTACATGGCATATACATGCTCACAACATCCATTCAAGGATGTCATCTGCCATGGGTGTCCTCGCACATACGCGATGTGTTCCTCCTACAAGGGGGAAGATTATGATCTACATTGCATTAGTGTCCTCTCTGTTGGAGTACTGCAGCATAGTCTGGTGTACTACTGGTGTAGCAGATTTGCGCAAACTGTATTTGCTGCAGAAAAGAGCCATGCTTATGGTTCTCTTATTAGTAAATATTATTTTGGAACCCCTTCATTTCATTTACCCTTCCCTTGGTTCTATTCCATTATCGGCAGCAGCAAAAGCCTATTTTTATCTCCACAGCAAGTCGAAGGCCTCTTCCAGCTATTTCGAATTACCCCTGTGTTGCCCAAGCTGATTCCAACTTGCGCCTGCGAATTTCGTAATTCCAGCAACCCACGGAATTTTCTGCCTTCCTGCACTGCGCTTCCCTTCACTTGGCACCCATTCTGTTACTCTAATGGTCCGCTGGCTTCTATCTATGCCCTCCCAAATATCGTTAAAGAAAATGTCTTGCTTTTGTTGAATTTGCGTTGCCTAAAATAAAGGTTTTGTGGCGATACAACAATATGTCATGCGTGATTGCTGCCACGGTGACTTGCTGTTGTACGTATCGAGTCCCGTATATCTGTCTTTTCCGTTCTATCTTGTGCAAGAGGAATTTTTCACTGAGTTGCCTGCTACTCAGCACGAAGTCGCGGAGGCAACTACCTGCCGCGGGAGCGGCGTTGCTTCAGAGACGAAATGCAAAAAAACATTCAATTATTATGCGTGCTTTGGGTACCGGACATTGAAGATGCGAGTACCGAGGTCCAAATTAGACTGATGCACCCCACTATAAATTCTACAGGCGCTACGAGGGACGCTATACCTTCGACGTATGTACTTCGTAGCCCACTGTTCAGCTTTAGAAAGTTCAGGCCCACAATTATTTTTTTTCTTTTTCGCTGACATGGCGCAGAAACAGTTGATTTCTTTTTCTACATATTTCTACATTTAACAGACATCCGTTGGGAAATAGACTGTCGGTGTTGTTATATCTCCACATTAGCAAATGACGGCGCAGCCGTACCCGCTGCTGAATAGAGCCAGCTTCTGCTGCCTGTCGATCTGGCCGCAGCTGCTAGGCACACAATATTGTAACACACAGTTGAGTGAAGGTACTTTAATTAGCTAACGTTGGGTGAACTTGTACCCGACAAACAGCTAAGCAAGAGTCTCGCTCCAACGTACACAGTCTTCGCCAAGAGTTCCACACGACTTCTTCGTGCCCCGCCTGATGATCTCTTGCTCCGATCGCACGTGCCTTGTGCGCACGTGTTGGCCGCTTCGCTGCTGCTATCTTTCGTACGTAGCAACACATCGACGGGCGCGGGAGACGGCTGGCGCGCGAGATTTGAAGGCACCTTGTGTCATTGTCCCCCTTCCAAGAATGCATCGTCCCGATGCTTATAAAGAAGGTGGTGGTTTCTAGGCTGTCATTCGGAAAGCTTGTTGGCCAATTGTCTGTTATTGTCTGTCGTAGTAGGGTTTCATTCGGATGACATTAACGACTTCGGTGCGATACCGCCGTCCTGAAGAGGTTACTTGACCTTCTTGAAGAACTTCGTAGTTCAAGGGGCCAAGTCGGCGAATTATCCTGTACGGGCCAAAATAACGACGAAGAAGCTTTTCAGATAGGCCGCGCATCCGTACAGGAGTCCACACCCATACCCTGTCTCCAGGTGCGTACTGGACGTCTCTTCGTCGCAAGTTATATCGATTCGCATCGGTTTGCTGTTGCTGCTGAATGCGGTGTCGCGCCAGCTGCCGTGCCTCTTCAGCTCTTTCTGTGAAGTCGCTGATATCATGGTCATTTTCCGAGGTCTCATCTACAGGTAGCATTGCATCTAAGGGTGTGGTGACGGTCCGGCCAAAAACGAGTTGGAAAGGTGTCCTTCGAGTCGTCTCTTGCACTGCGGTATTGTACGCGAACGTTGCGTATAGTAGGATCTTGTCCCATGTTCGGTGCTCCATGCCCACGTATATTGATAACATATCGGTCACCGTTCTGTTGAGTCGTTCAGTCAGTCCATTTGTCTGCGGATGATATGCGGTAGTTTTTCTGTGACTGGTGTGCGTCAGTTTCATAATGGACTGTGTCAAATGCGCAGTAAATATGGTTCCTCGGTCCGTGATCAGAACTTTAGGAGCGCCATGCCGTAGTACAATGTGCGTGACAAAAAATTCCGCTACTTCAATGGCTGTACCCTTAACAAGAGACCCTGTCTCGGCATATCGAGTTAGGTAGTCAGTTGCAACTACGATCCACCGCTTTCCTGACGATGATGTGGGAAAGGGGCCAAGTAAATCCATTCCCACTTTTGCAAATGGAATTTCCGGAGACTGTATGGGTTGTAGGAGACCTGCTGGCTTCAATGGTGGCATTTTACGTCTTTGGCAATCCCGGCAGGTTCTCACATAGTGTTGCACAGATTTCAACAACTTTGGGCGTAACTTTGAAGGTACGACGAGCAGAAATGTCTCAGCACTATGTTCAAAATTTCTTTTGTACAGGACGTTATTCCTCAGTACGAACGACGATAAGCTGCGGATAAAAGCTCGTGGAACGTCGACAGTGTGTCCTTGTAGGTGATCAATGAGCAGACGTAACTCCGCGTCAGAGTGCTGATGCTGCGCCATTTGCGATGATGTCACAGCTCCTAGGAACGGGCAATCCTGTTCATCTTCAGCAGGTGTAGATTTCGTGGATTCAATCGGTGCACGCGACAAGCAATCAGCATCACTGTGCTTGTGACCGGACTTGTATACGACGGTTATATCGTATTCCTGCAGTCGCAGGCTCCATCTTGCAAGCCGTCCAGATGGGTCTTTAAGATTGGCCAGCCAGCACAACGAATGATGGTCGCTGATAGCTCGAAATGGTCTGCCATATAAGTATGGTCTGAACTTGCTAATGGCCCATATCACCGCGAGGCATTCTTTTTCTGTCGCTGAGTAGTTCACCTCAGCCTTTGAAAGAGTACGACTAGCATACGCAATCACTCGTTCCTCTCCATTCTGCCACTGAATGAGGACGGCCCCGAGGCCTAAATTGCTTGCGTCTGTGTGGATATCAGTCTCGGCTTCCTGGTCAAAATGCGCAAGAATTGGATGATTCTGAAGACGCGTTCGTTGTTCATTGAAGGCATCCTCCTGTTCACTTGACCAGACGAAACGCATGTCTTATTTTGTTAGCCGCGTTAGCGGTTCGGCAATCCTTGAAAAAAATTTCACGAAGCGTCTGCAGTAGGCGCAGAGTCCTAAGAATCGCCTAACGGCCTTTTTGTTGACTGCTTTTGGAAACTTTTCAACAGCCGCAGTCTTCTCAGGGTCTGGGCGAATGCCTTCTGAACTGACGACATGGCCAAGGAAAAGGAGCTCGTGAAAGCCGAAATGGCATTTCTGTGGTTTTATCGTCAAACCTGCTGATCTAATAGCTTTCATCACAGCCCGCAGTCGTTCTACATGCTGCTCGAAGGTAGCGGAAAAAACCACGACATTATCAAGATAAACGAGACAGGTTTGCCATTTCAGACCGGTGAGCACAGTGTCCATCATCCGCTGAAATGTTGCGGGTGCCGAACAAAGACCAAACGGAAGTACTTTGAACTCGTATAGTCCGTCTGGCGTCACAAATGCGGTCTTCTCGCGATCTCGTTCGTCCACTTCTATCTGCCAGTACCCATTTTTGAGGTCCAGGCAGGAAAAGAATTTTGCATCTCGTAGTCTATCTAGAGTGTCATCAATTCTTGGAAGTGGGTAAACATCTCACTTTGTGACGGCGTTCAGCTTCCGGTAATCGATGCAGAAGCGCAAGGTCTGGTCCTTTTTCTTTACAAGTACCACAGGCGACGCCCACGGACTTGCCGACGGCTGAATTACGTCGTCTTTAAGCATTTCGTTAACTTGACTTCCGATGGCTTCTCTCTCTTTTGGCGACACTCGGTAGGGATACTGGCAAATAGGCCTCACTGATTCATCTACAATTATCCGATGTTTGGCGATAGATGTACGTCGGACCTTGGATGAAGTTGAAAAGCATTCGGCGAATTCTCTTATGAGGTTCTCTATTTGCTCCTTCTGTCCGGGCAGTAGACCTGGTTCAATGTCGATTGATGCAAGGACAGAATCCACATCTTGGGAATTCGATAGTGCAATCTCGGGAATGCTTAGGTCCGTAACTTCGACGAAGTTATTAAGGCTTGCAATAACGGTTCCCTTCGCGACATGTTGCACCTCATTTCCAAAATTAGTGAGGAAAACATTGGTATATCCGCCACGTAGCTGAACAAGGCCTCTTGCCATGCAGATCCCTTTTTCGAGCAAGAGTGTGGTGTTGCTGTCTGCAATCCCTTCGTAGTCACTGAACGCGTTGCTCCTTACTGCAAGAGCTACGCTGGATCTCGGAGGAATCATCACGTCGTCGTCAGCAATGCAGAGGGCATCGAATTTTTCTTCAGTGTCAAATGTTGCGAGAGCGTGCCTCGTTGAAAAGGAAACACGTGATTCCCGCAAGTCAATTACGGCACCGTTAGCCTGCAAGAAGTCCATGCCAATAATCAAGTCTCTTGAGCACTCGGAAAGCACAGTAAAGCTAGCGACGTAAGTGAAGCCTCGTATTCCTATTCTAGCCATGCACTTGCCCGTCGGGTCGATGAGGTGTCCTCCCGCAGTGCGTATTTGTGGCCCTTTCCAAGGAGTCAGCACTTTCTTCAGCTTCCTGGTAAGCTCACTACTTATTACCGAGTAATCTGCACCTGTGTCCACTAACGCATTCACTTCGTAACCGTCAACAAACACACGTAAATCGGAAGCAACGTCGCTATTACGGCACTGGTTTCTGAGTCCCTTGTCGTCGTTCGGAGTCGTCGATGGAGGTTCTTCTGTTTTCGCACCGGCAGCGGCCTTACCTCCCCAGGTCGCTGAGTCTAGTTTTCCCGACGCTGGCTTTGCGAATGGCGTCTTGGGGAGCTTGATGACGGACGGGGGCTCGGTGAACGATACCTCAACGGTGCTGTTGATCGAGGTTGGTGTTGCTGAGAGCTGTATCTTCGATTTCGAATGGACGCTCACCATTTCGAGGGCAAGGTGCATTTACCGGAAAACCACGGAGACCTGCCTAGCGATAGGGGCACATTCGGTAGAGGTGCCCAGCTTCACCACAGTGGTAGCAAAGAGGTATTCGGTCAGGAGTGCGCCATACATCAGCCTTCCTAAATCTTCTCTCGGGTGGCGGCAGCCTGTTTCCAGGCATCGGATTGTTCATAGAGGGAGTGGCTGCGACGTCAGCACGCCCTGGAGTTCGCCGCAGCACATCGGCATATGAGGCGCTCGGTTGGCGCAGTAATGGCGCTGGGGGCTGTGCACTGAGCTGTGGTTCCCGGATCACCTGTCTGACCTCTTCTTGAAACACGTCTGCCAGTGAAGAGGGCGTTGGAGCGTTCTGGTCAAGCCGTAGCCTCTGAAGTTCTTCTCGCACAACTGATCGCACGAGCTCCCGTATGACTTCGACGCTGTTTCCGAAGACTGCTGGAACTGCGTCTACAGAGGTGACGTTCATCTCTCGGTTGTACATCCTTGATCGCTGTTGCAACGTTCTTTCCATTGTGGTCGTCTCAGAGCGAAACTCTGCGACGGTGCGCGGAGGGCTCCGAACCAATCCTGCGAACCGTTCCTCTTTTACGCCCCGCATTAGATGGCAAAGCTTCGTGTCCTCGCTCATGTTCGGATCAGCTCGGCGGAATAGGCTGGACATGTCTTCCACATACATGGCCACGCTTTCATTGTTGCGCTGGTTTCTTGCTTGTAGGGCAGCTTCGGCCCTCTCCCTGCGGTCCGTACTTGGGTAAGTGGCAAGCAACTCCCGTCGGAAAGCATCCGACGACACAAACGTCGCTTCGTGGTTTTCGAACCACGTTCTTGCGCTGTCCTCTAACGCGAAGTAAGCGTTTCGCAGTCTGCCCTCTTCATTCCATTCGTTCAACTCCGCGACGCGCTCAAAGCGTTCCAGCCAGTCCTCTGCGTCTTCAAATGTGTCACCATGGAAACGCTCTGGGGTCATCGGTGAATTCACTACGATCTGAGTTGGCGTGACTTGTGTTGTCATCTCGGTAGCGTTTCCGTTAGCAGCTGTTGACGCTCCGATAGAATCCGGTAAAGGGAAAAACTCGGGAGGCTCACCACGTAGGCGACGACTGCTGCGTTGGTGAACAGGAGTCAGTTCGTTGGGTCCGAGTCGCCGCGCGTCCGGACTGCTTTCTCTAAGTCGAGAAGGGCTCGAAATCATACCCCGCACCTCCACCATTATTGTAACGCACAGTTGAGTGAAGGTACTTTAATTAGCTAACGTTGGATGAACTTGTACCCGACAAACAGCTAAGCAAGAGTCTCGCTCCAACGTATACAGTCTTCGCCAAGAGTTCCACACGACTTCTTCGTGCCCCGCCTGATGATCTCTTGCTCCGATCGCACGTGCCTTGTGCGCACGTGTTGGCCGCTTCGCTGCTGCTATCTTTCGTACGTAGCAACACATGGACGGGCGCGGGAGACGGCTGGCGCGCTAAAGCCCCTATATATAAATATAGGGGCTTTATGGCGCGCGAGATTTGAAGGCACTTTGTGTCAATATTGACACGTATACATGTTTATCTTTCACCGGTGGCCGCTTTTCACTGGTTGACAAATGTTGGGCGTTATTGCTCGGTGCAGGCCGCGCCTGCATTGGAAGCTTCTCGAACGTTATCGATGCTTCTATCCGTCGTCTGTGGTCACTGACGGTCACGTAATCTGATTGTATGAGCCACGCGAATTGTCTACTACTTTCTCGAAGACATGCGGGCACCAGGGATTAATCTGGAACCTTCTAAGACTTACGTATAAAAGCCGACGCGTTTCGCCGCTGATCAGATTTCGACGATCGCCGACTGTGTTCACCGCTATCGTTGTGCTTCGAGTGTAACTTGCTTTTGTGGGCACAGGTTCACCCAATAAAGAATCAGTTTCGTCATTCACAGTTTTACGACTGTTCGCTTCATCGTCATTACTACGTGGCAATATCTATGCTCAGCGATAAGAGTGAAGAACGCTGGGACTCTGGCATCGGCCTTTTGAACGCGTCGAACTTGCAACATAGAGAAAGAAATTCAACAAGAGGGGACACTCCCATAGGGACCAGTGGCCGAATTGACTGCAGCGTGCCAAGCGGTCGGCGTCGATCACTCCCGGTTTCGGTTTTGGGCGCGCGTATATTGAACGCAAGCTAGCACGCTGGCTGCGCCCCCCCCCCCCTCCTTTTTTCTTTTTTTTTTTGCTCTTCGTGCAGAATCGGTTTATTGTATAGTAAAAATGATTGCGAACGATCTCCTAAAGTCCCATTGAATCTGTGCCACGTGCAATTTCACAAAGTAGACGCAAGACCTTTTGTGCAATGAGGAAGTATTTATCTTGCTCTATATAAAAGCTCGTTCCGCGCTTTTTGTGCGTTCATCCAACGTTGTGACCCCAGCAGATAAGGCAGTAGTTCCTGTATGAAGCTCCACCGGACGGCACCACCTGTCGGGTCGCCGCGGGCGAGCGCTCAAACGCGCGCGCGGCCGCACTCGCTGGATTCGGGGGAGTGTATGGCGGATGACGCATGTATCTGGCGCGTCATTGACCTGTGGCTAGGTAAGGCAAGGCAAATAAGTCGCAAAGCTTAGGTTCATTTATACGCAAAACGTTTTCGTTTTCGTGGCAAAGAATTTTAAAAAACAAATCAATGCCTGTTAACTTAAGTTCACTTTTTTTTTTTTTTTGTCGATGCTCGCGGCAGCTAACGTTCGGTGTCAGAAGTATAGCGTGACGTATGGTGACGTGTTTCCTCTTGCCAGTTTTTGCGGAGTGTCCCCTCTTGTTGAATTTCTTTCTCTATGCTTGCAAGTTCACATTTTTTTCTCTAGTGTACTCGAGATCGAAAGACGCGAGGAATCTCTTTGATATACGAATACATATTTAGCATTCGTGCTTTATCGTAGAAACGGTTCCGTCTCCCTATCGTTTCAGTAGAGCGCATCGCTGCAGACAGGCAAGCAGCAATGCGGGAACGAGCTGTCCTCTTCCTGGCTTCGGCACCGGCGAGACTGCGACGCAATCCCTGGTTTGCACCTGAAAGCAATGGACGTGAAGCGTTACGACAACTAACACTGCTCTAGGGAATGATAGACAAGAAACGTTGACAGCGCCGCTCTGCTGTCCATGGATACACGGTGAATGAGGCTAGATGAGGATCTCTGCTTCACTGATGTTTCCAAGGAAATTCCAGCTGGGCAAACAAACGCTATACCTTTCGTTTCCTACCCCCCTGTTTTTTTTTTTTTTTTTTTTTTTGGCATCTCGACGCGAGAGAAGGCACCTTCTGAGTGGAGGAGCAGTGATTCGGTAAAGGGAAACGTGACTGACGAGGTGGATAACAAGTGCACTAAAACAGCGGGAGCGCTGACGTCATCAGCGATTGAATGGCCGCAGTGTGTGTGTAGGCGTTCGTCTTCGTTGATTGAAGCAAAAAAAGAAAAGAAAGAAAGGAAACATGATTCACTTGTCTGCACGTATGGGCAACCAGCCGTAACACACAGCTTAGCAACGGTGGAAACACTTTTCAGTAGCCCGTGGTTTGATTTCGCCTTAGCAAACTCGCCGCTATTCTTGATCCAGATGTTTCCACTTTCTGAACTGACTGGGAACCGGCGTCCATTAGGAGAGCATTCGCACCTCGCAGTGCGCATGGCCATATAAAGAGACTGACTGGACGCATTGAGCCAAAGCATAGATTGATAGAAGGCGTGCGTCTATTATTGTTCAACATGTTGTGCCATTTTTGTGACCTCCCTACCGGATAGTGTCAGCATATTTTAGTAGCACATTCAAACTACCAAAGTGCATGTGACAAGAGCCGGTTCCACATAACAAACTATCGAAATGACACCCAAACGGATCCCACACCCCAGGAAAAGAAGAGAAGGAACGGCTCTCTGTGCATAAGCGGCTAGTCGCAGCTGCACCATGAAAAGGCGCAGTACGGAAACACCGACTGTTTTACTGAAAGATGCCTGTCGTCCTCAGGTCATCATCGTTTCGTCGTCGTTAAGCCATTTTCGTAATGGAGTGGTCGTCGCGCCTTCGTCATGCCGTTGTGTCTTCGTTGTTTCCACACACACGCCCACTTGACACGCAGTTTCACGTCTAGCAGATCTACATCAGGAAGCTATCGCTTGACCGAAATCATCCCCCTATGCCTCGCTATGAAAATCAGCCCAATTTTCTTGCAATTACTAGAACACTGAAGCAATTTGTGCAACATTACTGGTTACACGCATAGCATGAAACGTTCTTATTTGATATCGGGGAAGCAAAAATTATTAATGGAACTGACGGGTTAGCATGAACACGGGTTTTGTTTCGTGAGGGATACCTTCACCCCTTTCGCAAGGCTGCATACCTCTAATCGGCTTCCGACAGTGGCGCACCGACGGGGGGGGGGGGGGGGGGGGGGGGGATTCGGTGGTTGTAACCCCCCCCCCCTGAGGCCGAGTTAACCCACCCTTTTGTATAACCCCTTTTCTTTGCTTGCGCCTTTGAGTACTGCAACTAAGATGTAAGAGGCGTAATCGTCTGCGAGTACGCAAAAAGCGCATTTTTTGACAATTTCCCGTGAAGAAATTGAAATTAGTGCTGTTTAGACGGTATTGGCAAACTGCCAACCCCCCCCCCCCCCCCCCCCCCCTGGCAGAGATCCTGGGTGCGCTACTGGCTTCCGATACCGCTCTGCTCAGAAATTAGCAATGGTGTACCAACGTGGGGTCAAGAGAGATTGTATGGCCATCGTTTTCTGAGGCTAGAAACATGTTTCAGGAAGTTTTGCTTATTTGAATGCGATTCGTTGGAAACCACCATGCTGCAAAAATAAAAGAAACATTGGAATTCAATGTAATTAAATTTATTATGAATGTAACGGTGAAGTGCGGACTTCATAGTTTGACGCCGCGTAGCGCATGGCATGATGACAGCGTCTGCAGGTACACGAGTGCAGATTTGGAGACGCAACCCTTTTGGGCCGATTGTGGTTGGGTGTTGCGTAACGCCTAATGCGTTCCGCATAGGATTGACCGACAGCGCAGCCTGTGACCCCTGCGGCAATGAAGAATCGCTAGAACATATTTTGTGCGACTGACCGCAGTACAGTGCGCAGAGACAATCTCTTAACAACGCGTTCAACCAATTGGACGATCGGCCTCTGTCGGAAGAAAGAATTCTCCACCGTGCACAGACGGGACTTCGGCGTCACAGAAGAAGGCCGTGCAGGCGCTTCTGCGCTTCTTGCGAGCCGCCGGCCTATCTGAACGACTGTGATTAGAACGCTCTTCCGGCGTGTGCGTTTTATTGCGATAGCAATTATATGGACACTCCAAAGCAGATTTCTGCCGTCGGCGTCGCCGTCGCCGTTGCCGTCGCC
Source organism: Dermacentor silvarum (assembly GCF_013339745.2). Classification (NCBI taxonomy): domain Eukaryota; kingdom Metazoa; phylum Arthropoda; class Arachnida; order Ixodida; family Ixodidae; genus Dermacentor; species Dermacentor silvarum. The sequence continues at coordinate 10,174,015 of NC_051156.1, read as the reverse complement.
GTCGCCGTGAGGTTCCGTATGACGTCAATGGAGATGAAATCGTCGCCGCGCGCCGCCGAACGCTGTATGTGCGAGTGAAAGGGCGCGAGGGACGCGCGCTTTCACGGGGAGTGAACGCACGGCGGAGAACAAACGCGCGTTCTGTGCCGTGCTCCCTTAAGGGCTGCAGAAGTAGGCGTCTCTTTCCTCCTTTACAATCACCATATATGTAGAGCAAACGCGCCTTCTTCTGACGCACGGAAGACCGTGGGGGGGGGGGGGGGGCAGGGAAGGGAGGCGACGTTTAGCTGCGGCGCCAAGTGCCTATTTATATCAGAGGCTCCGGCAACAGTCACCAACGCCGCACGCATTTTGTGCGAACGCGGGCAAAACGCCGACGGCGTCGACAACAGTGCTGTGTGTTGCCGGTGCTGCGGCATGTCCAAGTTTGTACAGCGGATAAAACTACTATCCTTACTCCGTATAGCTCTCTCCTAAGTTGCTATCGCAATTGATGCTTCGCCTTTCGGGTGAAACTGCGACAACTTTCTTTTTAGATGCGAAGCATTTCTTGGCGAACATTTACCACTTCCATAGTATCTATCTATCTAGCCGCCTACGTCTTGGTGTTCTCATGGTCGTCTGGTTAAATTGGTATTTACCAAAATTGGCATAATATGAGAGTAATGTCTGGCGAACGTAAATGATAGGTTATGACATGAATATCATGACATGTGGGTCATGTAGGTCATGAAACAGCTGCATACGTCTTGGTGCTCTCACGGTCGTTTCGTTAACTTCATGGGTACCAAAATTAGCATAGTATGACTACAATGTATGAAGAACATAAATGATAGGTCACGACATGAGTTTCGTGACATGCGTGTTATGTAGGCCATGAAACAGCCGCCTAAACTGACAATGACCCAGCGAAAAAAAACCTTCACACTCAAAAACCACCGAAATGAGTTCTGCGGTACTTAATAAGTGGGGGGAAACACTAAAGGATGATGGCAGAAGTCATAGTCATGAGCATGACTCTGCAAAAATGACAATGACTCAGCGACAAAAGATTAACACTCAAATACGACTGAAATGGGTTCGGACGTGGGTACTAAGTGAAGGAAACACTAAGGGTTGGTGGTAGAAGTCAGTCATCAGCATGACTCAGCAAAAATGACAATAACTTAGCGACAAAAGAATAACACTCAAAAACCACCGAAATGGGTTCGGATGTGGTATTAAGAGAAGGAAATAGCTAAAGATTGATGGTCGAAGTCATAGTCTTGAGCATCACTAAGGCTTTCGTCTTAAGTTCTCTTAACCCTAACTAAAGGGACTCCTCAGGACTCACGACATAAATGCCATGACATGCGTTTCATGTAGGTCATGAAACAGCCACCGATGTCTTGGAGCTCTCATGGTCGTTTTGTTAATTTGGTAGGATTTGGTAGGCTCCCCACACACTGCTTTGCATAACATGGATTCCCACAGGGCGTGGGATCCGATTTTTTTTCTTTCTTTTCTTTCTGTCCTTCTTCTAACCCCTATTTCCCTACCCCAGTGCAGGGTAGCAAACCAGATTCTAACATATGGTTAACCTCCCTGCCTTCCTCACTATCACTCTCTCTCTCTGCATGACGTAACGCGTAATAGGCATATGCAAAATGTTTCGGTTTTCATTCTTCGGCAGGAAAATATCGGAGGTTGAGTGACCCCTGCGAAAGCTTCTACAATGATTTGCGAAATACACAGTCAGCCTCTCTTTAAAACCTAGCACTTGGCGATGAAGTATTTCATTTCTTTTAGTGCGACAGAAGTTGAAGACTCAAAATTGGACTTGCTGCGGTGCCTGTCGTTGCACCATTTCGTTTTCAGGCCAACTGCTCATCCTTGGTTTGAACCTCAGGTGAAGGTTTGTACAGTAAAAGAAAACGTCACTTATTACTGCCACTTTGGTTTGTACTTATGGCAGTGGGGCAACGTGCCATTGGCATCTCGTACGCCAACCACTGCGCTATCGCCAGCAATTTCTTTAACAGCGAAGCTGTTCTAGCTAACCATAAAAAGTGGCGCCTGCTGTCGCAAAACTTAGCCGAGCTATGACGTCGCTTTGTTACCTAGCAACCACCTCGCGGGGCGGCGTGTGCCTTGCCTCCTCTGCGTGCCGTGCACATGTTGCCTTGACGTGGGACGTTAAGGAGAGGAAAGAAGAGCATGCGCGCAGCGCGCGCAATGCTCGGGAGAGGAAACGACGCAATGAGAGCTGGATAGATAGATAAATTGTAGCAGCACCAACGAGGCAACGCGCAGAGCTGCTGCCGACGTCGCCCGCGTTCCCCCGTTTCCCGCGTTCGCGCTGGGGAAACGCGGGCGGCGTCGGCAGCAGCTCGGCAGGTTTTGACCAGCCACGCCGCGGCAAGTGTGGACGCGCAGCTTGGCCGTGACGTCACCGGGGAGTTAAAGCTGGGAGCCGCCGCGACGGCGGCACAACTCTCGTTGACTCTGTGGCGAGTATATGTACCCTTGACATGGGATGAGCAAAGAAGATCCGGACACCCGAAGAACAAGCCGCTCATCTTGAAGCGCGCCGCGCGGCCAAGCGAGAATCTGCGCGTCGGCGGTGAGCTGATTCGGAATACCGGGCCTAGCAGCGCTTAGCATTTCCTAGCAAAACTTTGCCAAACTTAGTTTCGCTGTTTCAAGCCTTGCGCAGCTGAGTGCAAGCTTAAGCCTTTTTCTATACCATGTGAAAAACAGACGCCAAGACAAGCTTCCAAAAAAAAAAAAGATTATGCAATTCGAACACGCATGTTGCAATATATGCGGAATGAATGAATGAAAAACTTTATTTTAACAAAGGAGGTTTCCCGGCGTAGGTGGAGCCCTCAGTCCAGGGCTCCTGTGGCCTTTGCCATCTTGCGAGCTCTGTCGATCAGCTTGAGCTGTTCTTCAGGCTTCGAGCAGGATAGCGCAGCCTCCCCCTGCTCCGGTGTTGGTGTTCTGTGTACTGGCGCTACATTTGGTTTTTGGCAAGCCCATGTAACGTGGTAAAGCGTCGCGTGTTCCCCGCATAGCGGGCATTTATTGTCATATGCTGCCGGATATATTTTGCTGAGTAAACTCGGATTGGGGTATGTGTTAGTTTGCAGTTGTTTCCAGGCAACCGACTGCTCACTACTAAGGTCTTTGTGGGGAGGGTGGTAGATCCTCCTTAGAGCTCTTTGGTTTTCTAAAATTGCTCCATAGCGTCTGGTGACTGTGTCCAGTTCCCCGTCGTGGTGCGCCCCCCGGTTGGCGTATGCTCGGGCGTTGGCATCGGCACGCTGGTTCCCCGTCACAGTCTCATGACCTAGTGTCCACGTAATGAAGCATCTCGAGAAGGTGATTTTTCTCGTCTTGAGTATGCGGATGGCCACAGTGGATATGCGTCCACTGCTGTACCTTCTGCACGCTTCTTGCGAGTTCGTAAGTATTTCTGTAGTGGACTATTCGCACTGGTGGGTGATGGCGAGTGCGATTGACACTTCCTCAGCCTCGAGGATGTTGTTGCCTTTGATCGAAGCACAATTGATTTCCCTAAGCTGGTGATGAACAACGGTGACTACCGCCCCGGAGTGTTCTTGGTATGTGGTCGCGTCGACGTATAACACGTCTTTTCTCCCCGCGAAATATCTTTCGTGTGCTTCCGATCTTGCCTTTCTTCTGGCCTTGTGCATTTTAGGATGCATGTTTCTCGGTATCGGGCTGATCTCAATGATCTCTCGAATATCTTTAGGTATGCTTTCCGTGCTGCTAATTTCTCTGCAAGCAACCCTCATGCCCAGTATCTTCAGCGTGTTCCTGCCCGTTGGCGTCTACATGAGTCTCATTTTCTGCGCGAGAAGGTGAGCTTCGATGTGTTCTTGCACTGTGTTGTTTATGCCCAATTTAAGGAATTTCTCCGTCGAGGTGTTGACCGGCAGTCCGAGAGCGCATTTATAAGCTTTCCTAAGGATTGCCTCTAATTGTTCCTTTTCCTGCTCGAGTGGGGTTTGATAGGGGACACTGTACACAATCCTACTGACCACGAGGGCCTGTACTAGCCTACATGTGTCCTCTTCCTTCATACCTCGTCGTCTGTTTGAGATTCTTGCGAATGAACGTTCGGTGAAGCGTTTAATTAAATGATGTATAACTGATGGTATTGCGTACTATTGCATTTGCTTTCCTCATGTGACGCTTGCATCCTCACGCACTGTTCATGTTAACCCACCACAAAGGTCATACCATTATTAATATCATGCAGCTATTATGTTTATGGACTACACTGTTGGTAAGCTGTGGATGTCGAAATGAAGACACCCGACGCCGTGCGGATTCCCAGCGACATCAGGTCTCAACTGCACATCGCGCCCATTCCCCGCAATATGCACCCAGCACACAACGTCGGTAGACGTCGGGCCCGGGGTAGAGCTCTACTCGAGCATGTCCGTAAAACCACATTGAGGCAAGCTTCGTGGATGCCACGGCATATGTCCAACAAGAGGCGTTCGCCGTCTTCATCGTCGACTGTAATTCCAGGATCACTTGCTGCGCTAAGGTACGCACTTCGAAACCCGTGGTAGCCGAACAGGTTGCAATCGCACTTACTGTGCTCGATGGTGGCAGAGAGGCAATATATAGCAGTGCCAAGGCAGCCATTAAGGCCTACCAAAATGGAATGGTCTCCCCTCAGGCCCTCAGCATTCTCCAAAGCGTCAAAAGTATCTCTCCCCGTTCTCTCACTTGGTTTCCCGCTCGCATGGGGCCGACTGAGGGCTCTCCCTCTAACTCTAACGAGGGCACACACGAGACCGCCCTAGGGCTCACTAACCGCGCCTCTTTCGCAGTCTCCCTGCCCTGCGGCGAACCCTTGCTCGCGTTCAATGAAATCACCAAACACTACTATCTGTCAACACCGGTATTCCCCGTCCCGCACCCTGCCTTATGCAGGGCGCGGGCAGTGACCTTTTGGCTTTTACAAGCCCATCCGTATCCTAACCTTGCGCTTGTTCACGCTATATACCCTGAAAGGTATCGCGATGCGGACTGGCATGCCTGTGGACTAACGGCAACTATGGAGCATGTGTTGTGGCGAGTGTGAATCCATCGGCTCGGCACTGCGCTCTTAGGCAGCCCCGAACTCAACGCCTAAATCCTGGTCGTGCAGAATGCCCGCGAAAGGGCCGTCAAGCTCGGCTTGGCGGTCCCTAGGTGGGACTAGCCGGTGGCGCGCGGTCTCCCCTCCGTGTTCTCTGGACCGAAATAAAGTTCTTTCACTCACTTACTCGATCACTCATTCACTCACCCGATCATGCGGATGTGCAGTGTGAGACGTCTAACGCAGCAGTGACATGAGAACGAAAGACGATGTACCACGCTTGTTGAGGGAAGTACGGGGATGACAGGTGCATGCACCTACAAGTACGACGCATGTATAACCCAGTTGAGGTTTCTGCACCGCTTGTCTCAGAGTGACAAATAAATATTCTGAAAGATTGGCCAAAAGTGGGCGCACACCCAGGGGCACAAACCGAATCGGTGATTCAGCGAAAATCAAAGTAATTCAAACAATCCGTTGCATCTAATGCGCCACTCCAAAAACGAGCAAATAACATGTTTGTGTCCTTTGGAGGCACCTGTGAGCCACATGATTTGTTCAGGACCTATATAATCTTTTACACCGTAAGATGTTACGGGCTTATTCGAATAGCCATTTCGGGTCGCGATCATGCCGCCGCCGGCATCCGCCGCGTAACCGCTATCGCCGGAAACGCGAAAAAAGTACCCGATTGCCGCAGGGATCGAGCCCGCGCCCGCTGCCTGGGAGCCGGATACTCTACCACTGAGCCACGCAAGCACTTGCTATCGGGCCGCGGAAAATACCCATATATAAGACAAGCACGCAGGGGGGGACGACTCGAGCCTCCGCCAGTATGGTAGCTCGATCTAGGTGAGATGCCTGCAAACGCAGCGTCCGCAGGCGCAGACGACGATGTGCGATTCAGGCGAGGCGTGCAATCAATGCGCTCCCGAGCTGCCGAGCCTCCGCCAGTATGGTGGCGCCATCTTGTTAAGGTTCCTGCAAACGCGGCGCACCCGACATGTAAGTTGCAGTTCTGAGACTTGATCGGGCTCAGCAGACTGTAGTGCAGAGAGCATTACAAGCCGCAGCTTGCAGTCGACGCCGGGCGGACAGTTCAGATGGTTCTCGTCAAAACGAGGCAAACAGACTGCCGCGAAAACCCTGTTGTACGTGGTGGCCAAATGGGAGCTACTCTTGAGCCGCTCCACCAGCTTACACTGTGACTGCTGCGTGTGCCGTGCAGGCCTGTGACTTTTTTTTGTTACGCAGGGTAGAGGTGTGCTTACTCGCACTTCTCTGTCGGCACTGTGCAAAGGTGATTTACATAAACCCGTTGACTGATACTAGCATTCCATGCAGATATAACCTGCGTGTATATATATACTTATATATATAACCCGTCGCGGTGGCTCAGTCAGCTAAGGCGTGGCGCTGCTGAGCACGAGATCGCGGGATCGAATCCCGCCCGCAGTCCGATGGAGGCTAAATGCAAAAACGCCCGTGTGCTTGCGTTGTAGTGCACGTTAAAGAACCCCCTGTGGTCAAAATTAATCCGGAGCCCTTCACTCTGGCGTGCCTCATAATCACAACTGCTTTTCGCACGTAAAACTCCAGAAAGAAGTATATACATATTCAGAAGCACCTCCGCGAAGATACTATTTGATCTTGCCGTTGAGTACGGAAGTTCGCCCACGTTGAGGAGGACATTGAGAACTGACGGTTTATTTACATTATTTAGAGTATTAGCACAAAGTAAAGAACAGTAATAAAGTCATCGACGGCCGGCAGCAAATCGGACGCTGCGGCCCCTGGCAAGAATAATGTATCTCTTCTCGGTTTGCTTCTGGCTTATAACCCCTACAGTCTGCCGGGGTCACGCCACTTTGAGCCAATCGTCGAATCCACTCAGGTGTCGTCAGTTTCCTTAAATCGTAGGCGACCGCGCAAGTGGCGTCATATTCGGCCAATGGGGACGCTCCAAGGGCTCCATTGTCCGATGGTTGACTTGCCTCCTCGCCTGCAAGCGCTCAGCTGGAGGGGACGGGTTGTCTTGAACGACCTTCCAGAGCTGCAAAACAACTTTGCTGGGGACCAGGGTCAACTTCCTGGAACCGTGCCACATTCGGGAAGAGTCAAGTAGGGGGGAGGGGGGGGGGGGACAAACGCTCCACGCGCAGTACACGAGGTCGGGAGAATCAACCGGTTTTACCAGACCGATATCACGGTCGACGCGCCCCTGCGCATCAGAATTGACAAGTGACGGCGAGTGTTTGAGCTCGGAGAACTTGACGGATGGCAGTTAATGGTCCGTATCTAACAATACTGACCGACTGAGCAGACAGCAGCCATGCGAAACCCGGAAAAGTTGGCAAACAAACCTTCAAACATATTCACTTCGACAGCTCTCTTGCGCACATAGATATTAGGCACATAGGTCATAAATTTACGGAAAAATGACCTCGCAGGCCTTGTAGTCTCTGCATGTGTGTCCCACCTTCGAATTTGGTAGAAACTGTGCATTCCAAACAGATTGAACATGCCGTATGGAGGGCCGTGATAATACTAAATAGTATAAAGCGTATGAAATATGGTGGTAATATCCATGTCTTTTGAAAGGGCTTCTATAAATAACTAGTGTATGATTTTGCGCGCCACAAGAACTGTGTAAGTGGCGGCGTTACCACATGTGTTTCGGTGGCCACCAGAGGCCCTACTCAAACGTAGGATGGCTACTTTGCATGCATTTCAAGAAAGTTGTCCTTGAGGAAGTTGTCTTTGAGTTGTCCTTGAGTAAAACTTCGCCGACTATTGCTGCCCCAATTATTAGGTTCAGATCCCCAGAAATCGCTGAATATTTAGACCGGAAGGAATTTGACGGGGAGCTGATAATTGGAACGAAGATGTAGTGTCCGTCAAACAGCTGATAAATGTGTAAATAAATAAAAAAAATAATTACAACATCTACAGACATGTGCAACTACGTGACCTCGTAAACAATAATTAGATTGTCGGAAGTAGGAAAGTTACAGGCGGCACCTTTACGGTTGCTATAAAAAGAAACGAAACCTTGCTACTCCCTTTGCATTTCTTCCATTGTGTATGCAAAACCTAACAAAGTTACGGTTTTACAAAATTCCTGCAAAGGAATGTAGAACTATATACACATATATAAATAATAATAATATATATATATATATATATATATATATATATATATTTAACAACATGCACTATTTGGTGCATGTTGTGGGACGAGTTGGTCGTACATCGTTAAGCAAGGTGCTGCGCAACCCGCCGGGGTGGCTCAGTCAGCTAAGGCGTTGCGCTGCTGAGCACGAGATCGAATCCCGGCCGCTGCGGCCGCATTTCGATGGAGGCGAAATGCAAAAACGCCCGTGTGCTTGCGTTGTAGTGCACGTTAAAGTAACCCCAGGTGGTCAAAATTAATCCGGAGCCCTCCAATACGGCGTGCCTCATAATCAGAACTGGTTTTGGTACGTAAAACCGCAGTAAGAATAAAGGCGCTGCGCAATACAAATATGGACGTGAAGAGCACAACGACGGGCGCAGAGACTGGATTTTTCCCAGAAGAACACGCATATTTATACCTTCATATCTGCAAAATCATCGTCTACGCGCATGCTAGAAATCTGCTTCCTTTCTGATACAATCTGATCAAGGTATCACTGACAATCATCACTCTCGTTGCTTTGTGAAGAAAGCCTTCGAAAACTCATGTGCCACCTGGTCACGACTGCGTCTCAAAATTGTTGTTTTTGCCAGCAAAAGCCGGCACGGATTGTCGCATGTAGCCAAAGAGCATGCGCTGCAGTGCGCGGGCAAATTAGACCCTTTTCCGCTCTTTATTGAAAGCTGGTGCTCCCTTAGCCGTTCATTTATACACGGCCCGTTTGACCGAAGTAAACCTTCCCACAGGACAGGGGGATTTCGTATACAACCCCAGCCGAGCATCCGACGAACTGATAGTCCTGACGCTCGCAGGCTCCTTTCTCCTGAGCCGATCCGGGGGCACAGTAAGGCCAAATTGCGTGGGGCAGAAAATACCACCGCCACATGGTAGCGATTGGCTACACTCTTCAGCTTGGTTCATTGGCTCCTGCTTTCACCTTGTTCTCGTTTTGATCATGGTCTTGAATTTCCATCTCCCGCCTTCCCGTGTTTTCCCTGGATACTGAAATTTAGTTACTCAAAACAATTTTATTCGAAAAGTTATGCAAGAAAATTTCATACTGCATTAGTACTCCCCTAATATTTTCATATCGCCATGATTGCATTACATTAGACAAGACTCCGTAGCAGACTGGTGGCCCCTGACCAGCCTTTTCGGTTCACCACACCCGTGAGAGAAAGCACTGGTTTGGCGCGGTTTTCGGTGTTCCAGACACCACGAGCAAATCGGTATAGCTGCTGTCGCACTCTAGGACGGTGACCAGTGTTATGAGAGACCCACCACAAAGAGCCGCTATAGCTATTCCTAAACAGAAACAGGGCAGCAACAAAAAGAAAACGCTCTGAAGGGTGGCACACGCCACCACTAACTCTCGATTGAACTTTTACAGAAAACAAATCAACGTTTACCGTGCGATGTATTTTAATAGAAAATGACCATTAAAATTCAGAGCCCTTCCACTACTGTGAAGTTGGAAGCCAGCGAAGCTGTGACTATTGTGGGTCTGCTATAGTGAATATTGCTATAGTGAATTTAACTATTATCATTATTGACTATATTCATCAGCCTCTTCGGCATGTTCGTCAAAGAGCAAGGACACCGGCGTCTTGTTTTCGCGCGGCGCGACGGCCAAGTAGTGCATTTGCAGCGCGAAGTCCGCTCCATCGTCATAGAATAACGTATAAGCCACATCGTTCATAGCCGCGGCACACTGCACGGCATCGCCAGGATTCTGACGTCAGGATCCTTGAAGATATGGTTAAACGAGCGTCCGTCCCATAGCGAGTCCAAACGGCAACTGCTCGTAACAGCGCGATCTCTACGTCTCGAGACAAAGTGGCACAACTATTGGTGGTACGTGCCGTTTGTGAAAGGCGTTGGCGGTGGCGAGGGGAATAACAATGGGCCATCCCCCATCCGTTTCGATACCTGTGCTACTTCGCTACTGGCGGGAAACCGCCACGCACGTGGAGCCAAACCACCACGCACATGGAGTCAAAGCAAATGCAGATGATGATAGTTTTTTATACACGCGCACACGATCCTGGGGGAAATATCCCTTAACAGCGTCGCTGTAAAATAATAGGATTCAACCGATGCGGTGATGTTTTCGTCCCGATTCGTTCCTTCTGCATTTCGGACACTACATGTTCGAGTAGTCGTCGTAGTCCGTTCCATAATTCACAGAGATTGGTTAATTCACTTTTTTTACAAGTTTTACCGTAAATTTCGCAATGGCAGTATGGGATGAGGGCGCTGCAAGAGGCATAAGAAATTTGCGGAATTGTAAAAACGCCATCAGCAGTTGAAATATCAGCGGACAAAAAAAAGCACGTTTATCCCTTCGACACCGAAATTGGGTGCATGAAGAGTACACGAAGAATTTTCCCCGTGAAGCTTCCAGCCTCCTTTGGCCTCCTTACATCAACGAGATGGTGGCATCTTATCATATCTCGTGGAGATCATGTCACAGCGACCTAGAGGCCTTTTCCGTACGAACGCGGGATTAGATGCCTTGAGCAGCAGGTAATAGCAACACGCCCTTTTTCGTCATGACAGCATCGATGATAGCGTGAGTGCTACTCTCAGCGCTGTTTGCGTGCCCAGTTATGGTATCGGAGTGGCGAAAGTCTCATTTTTCTCGACGAATAAATAAACAACGGATGGCGTTTTAAAACCGCCTTAATTGTTTCCACTTCCTGCGGCGTCCTGCACCACTGCAACGTTCGCGGAAACCCAGTAATTAAAAAAATAATTAGGTAATCTTAGTTAATTAGAGAACGGACTGCAGCTGCTACTTGAACATCCTATGTCCGCCAGGCTGAAAGCAGGAATAGTGAAGAAAACCTTATCGCATTGGGTAAATCCTATTTCTTTAATTTGTTTACATTAGAATATGCGTACATCACATCATATGTCGCTCTTATCACTGCCGCCGAAAAAAGAACACACAAATGAAGGAAGTCTGTTAAGGAAAACGCATCGGATTAAAGAAAACGAGGAACGTGAGCAACTGCAAAGCGGACAGAATGAAGAAAGAGAAGGACTGAAGCGCTGAGCGAGAGGGTCATATTCCTACGTCCTTCGTTTCATAGATCACTTTTTGTCATGATACATGCGTGCGAACATGCCCAAGTGCGAGAGATACCTGCTATGCATAGCAATTGGCCAAATGCTCTCTTCAAGCGGCGTTTCGGTGAGCGGTTATGTCATCGTCCCTCGTTGAAATTTTGCGTCTTTCTCCTGTTGTTACTAGGCGTTCTGTGAATACGGCTGTGTTATCATGGGATTGTTTTAGGTGTAATATTTTATCCACTGTTTCCACGCATCCAAGTGTTACTGCATTATCTGTGTAAGCGCAACTATTATTGCATGCTTCTTCCGTTTTCTTTCCTTCTCTCTCTCTCTCCTTTCTTTACGCATACATAGTTGAGGTGCTACTGATCCGAGCCGAGGCATCCTTTCCGCGCACACAAGCAATAACGCTAATGTGGAGTGGATTTCACTCAAGTATATTTGTTCATGAGCAGACAAGTTCTCTATTGGAGAAGGTGATAAACGCCAATGGTTGAAGAATAGTATCACAAAGAGGAGCACAAGGAAACAGGATTTTTTGTTCATGGTTGCCTGCATGCGTATAGGTGGAGGTGTTAACCTCCTAGTCAGCCCGTGCGCTTGCTTCTTGCGCACACGTGCCTACCTGAAGTGATGCACAAGCAGGTCGCCCGTGCTGGAGAACTTGCACCGGCGTCCCTCGCAGCCACCGCCGAAGTATTCGGCCCACGTCGGGTATTCGTAGGAGTCCGCCGCATAGGGGGAGCAATAAACATCTGGCAGATGATACGAGAGGAAAATGACAATCATGAGCAACGATACTTTTGAACTGGCGGGGTACGGGTGTCCCAGCTAACGTTAGCCAAGCTACATTTTTTTTTCAATTGGTACAAAATATGGTTGTGGGGCCAACGGTGTTCCGTCTCTAGTCGTATTCTGCCACCAGGATAACATATGTGCACCTATAACCAGGTTATAACTAGTAACATTTATTTAAAGAACTTTTTACTTTGACAGCTAAACTGTTAAGGAGAATTCCGAAACAGTTTTCGATCGGCATTAAAGGCCGGCTTGCGACGGTGGGATCGATATCAAATGTAAATGCAACGCAGTGTGTGCCGGAGCGGCAAATTTGCTTTCAAAGGTAGCAAGCAATAATTATAAAAAAACTTGCGTAGCTTGCACTGGAGACACAATGCTAAAAAGACAGTGCAGCTGATGAGCACCTAGCTAGACCTGGCTTTTGAGCTAGGCTAAGCACTACCAAGGCATCCCCAGCATTTTCCGGAATTTATTGATTATTTATCGATTGTCGATTATCTATTGCATGATTGGCTATCCATTGGCTATCGTAAGGTATTGAAAATGTATGTGGGCTAGGCTGAGCACTACCAAGGCATCCCCAGCATTTTCAGGAATTTATTGATTATTTATCGATTGTCGATTATCTATTGCAGGATTGGCTATCCATTGGCTATCGTAAGGTATTGAAAATGTATGTGGGCTAGGCTGAGCACTACCAAGGCATCCCCAGCATTTTCAGGAATTTATTGAATATTGATTGATTATCGATTAGCTATTGATTGGCTATCACAAGGTATATCGATTAGCCATTGATTGGCTATTGATTGGATATCGCAGTGTATTGGCCACGTATTTGGGCTTTGCTATAGCACTATAGCGTTAGGCTCGCGTCAATAGACGGCGCCTCCTGTGTTGACGAATGGAATCGTGCGCATGCGACAGCAGGTCCCGGCTTGCGAACATATTCCTAGGACCTTCATGACATGGCAGTACAAAAGTCGAATATAGGGGGTGCAGCCACAAGGATACAGAGTGAACTAATAACAGCGGGAACTCACGAGGACGAGACGAGAAGGCGACACATACATTCGCCTTCTCGTCTCGTCAGTTCCCGCTGTTATTAGCTCACTATGAACCAGAACCAACTATCCCACCAACAAGCCTTGACGCAGAGATCGATTCATATAGATGTGGTATGCCGCTCAATGCAGTCGCAAAGTGACGCCGCATATTGCCTCAGCAGCCGCATAGCCGTTATCTGCCTTCTGCGCTTAGCGGATGTCGAGCACAATATTCAACGAAGGTGATCACCTGACAAGTATTCCCATGGCTCTTATTCGAGTGCTCTCCTGAGATGTTTCCTAAAGCACTCGATCATGCTGTTGGCATACTAATGGAATGCGCTCGTGTGCAGTGTATGAACGTGTTGGATGCCAGCAGTGGCAATGAAGGCAGCTTATAAAGCGGAATTATACCCCTGACAAACGGGCACTCTGATGTCCTTTAGGTAAGGGGAAATTTACCGGAAAGGCTTTCAAGCGCAGTGACACATGACAAAGGAGTATCTCCCTCCCGGCAAAGTTACTTTGCGGAAAAGAAGATCGGGCATCTACTTTTCGAGCGGAAAGGTGTACTCTCGCATAAAGCGTGCATAACTCATCAATAGAAGAAAACCTGTTACATAACTACGGTACGCCATAAGTATTTTTTTACCTTTGAAAATGTTTATTTTTTAGTGGTAATGCGATGCGTCGAACAATGAAGATTTGCTCTAGCTATAATCTCGAACGCTCGCACCACGTCGCTAGCGCCGCCATGTTGAATTCCGAATCTGTGCAATATCATCAACAATTTTAAAATGTTTTTAGGTTCTACAATCACTGAATGTAATCTACATGGGCAGCTTTTTGTAAATTTTTGATCTCTTGCTGCTTTAACAAGCAACGCGTTTTCTTTTTTTCTTTTTTTTTTGCGGCATTTATATCTGAGGAATCACCTTAAGAAGTTAGTGCGATGCCGTGTGCCATCGGCGCAACTCCTTTCTGCAAAGGGTCGTTCAGAGTAACAAAAGGGGTTTTCTGCAAAGGACTTTACTTTTGCCCGTGTGTCAGGGCTATTAAACTGTCCGCATTGACGACTGCGAGGCAGCACAAGAAGAGACCGTGTCGGCTGATGAAGGCGATCTTGGCAGCTCTCTCTCTCTCTCTCTGTGTGCGTGCACGTGTCTGCGTGCGCGCGTACGTGTGTGTGTGTGTGTGTGTGTGTGTGTGTGTGTGTGTGTGTGTGTGTGTGTGTGTGTGTGTGTGTGTGTGTGTGTGTGTGTGTGTGTGTGTGTGTGTGCGTGTGCGTGTGCGTGTGCGTGCGCCGTGCGTGCGAATCTAACGCTCATGATAAGGATCGACATGATAACGAGACTTTCGCCGTGATAAAAGCTATTCGTGGACGCCACCTAATCTTATTTTCATAAATATGTGCCTAAATCACTGGCTATGCTTTAGTTATAAAATTCATGGGCCCAGTTTCCAAAGTTTATTGTTCATAAGTGGGATCTTCCATATATCCGCCCTATTCATTATTATGTTCTACATTACCCTTGACTGGCACCTGCTCGTACGAGCAGCACTAGCGTAAGAACCTTTTTGACAGGCGGCGACTTCTTAAACATCTTCGGCCATGTAAACGATACTATATAACTGACAAAGTAATACGTCCCCATTGTTTCCTTTGCACCTTTGTGGTATTTCTGTAGCAGGACTACGACCTCAGCTGAACATAAAAACACTGGTTGAGTTGACTTATTTTGCTTACGCTTTCTCGCACTTACCTCCACCAGTCTGGTACGGTGTCGAGGCATACATCTCGTACAACGCTTCTGCCTTCGTCATCTTGAGCGGAGCCGTCAGAAGCACAAGGAATGGCAGAGCAATAGGAGGCAAACGTCGCAGGACGGCTATGGCTTGTGCCAGCATGCTTCAGTAAGCCACGACTACCTTGGCCTGCAACTTTCGGCAAACTGTTGAGCCGGCGGCTAAATAGATAACCTCGACGCCCCTGCGTAAAAAGGTGGCTAATGCGTGTTAGACTCGCAGCTGCTACTACTTCTCACCAGCAGAGTTTACACGGAGACCATTCATATGAGCACGCGCTTGTAGGTTTCAGCGGTGATGCCCTCTTCAAAGGGGGCGAAAAGCGTGTACGGCGCATATATATGCCACAGTTCATGCCGCCTTCTATCCACGTATTGAAGAAGCGACGATCGCTCGTGATCACGGCACAACAGGTATGCGTCTATATATACGCGCAACCGTTCTTCGAATTCAGATGTAAGGCCATAAGCACAAAAAATAGATTGAGGTGCGAGTTCGTCTGGTAAAAATGAAGTGTACAGTGTTCGTAAATTAGTTCACGTACAAGGTGTACAGTCTTACTTTTGAAGCGGAATGTATGTAGTGTATGAATTTAGTGTGTATTTTCATAAATGATAGCCATTCACAGGAGATTCGAACAAAAGGCAATAAGAAAAGCTTGTTTTACTGTATACACGGCGGGTGCATCAAGTGCAACGGCTACAAAATTTGAAACCAGCATTTTTCTTATGAGGGGGGGGGGGGGGGGGTTACGATATAAGTTTGTCAACATATGATATATGTGCACCTGAAAAAAAAGGCACCTGTATCAATGGGCATTCACTATTATTATTCATAATAAAAAGCGAATTTGACCCTCACTGAGGCGCTATTCGCGCTACGAAAATTCGTAGGCACGTCTGCGTAAGCGTTCGCAGCATTTTAACTATGAATCCAAGAGATCTTGGTAATTCACTCCTCATTTTATTCGTCAATTCAATATTTGAAACTGCTCAATATTATTTACAAAACGAAGCTTTCTTTGCCTCTTCCTTCTAATTTCCCGCTACTACTGCTGCTGCTCGCTCTTGCATTTGCCAAATAACACTTGGCGAATGCGTGGGTCATACTGAAAGCAGTGTCGTCATCGCGCAGTCGTTGTCGTACTACTTCATCTCTGCTGCCTTATAGTTACAACCTTGGCCGATAGGCCGGTACCGGAGGTAGTGCAAACACCCTATATAGTGCGAATCGAGGCGGCTCTCACCGAATGCGTGGGTTATACCAGGGTCCGTCAATACTTGGTATTGAGGTACCCGTTTATACTGAAAGTAAAGTCGCTATCATGCTGTTGTCGTACGGTTGTCATCCTTGCTAGCTTCTGGATAGTCTTGGACGCTAAGCCGGTACCAGACAAAGTGCAATGAAACACGGTATAGTGCGAATCGAGGCAACTCTTGCCGAATACATGCGTTGTACTGAAATTAATGTCGCTATCCTAATGTCGCTTTGTATGTGCCACGGGAATGTGCCACGCTACAGTGACCAAAAAAGATCCCTTAACTTTATCCGATGCGAACCCACATCAAACGGGTTCCTCAAGGACATGATGGATGTATTGGGACGTCACAGTAAGAGCGGACTTTTATTGAGCCCGAGAGACGACACGGCGAAGAAGGGCGGAGTCCACACCCAGCCTGAACAGCCTTCGACACAGTCCACGCTGATGCTGATGCGCCCGCATGCGCGATGAAAATGAGGCGCACGCGCATGATGATGATAATGTACAGATGATGAAGAAGTGCACAATAAATGCCCAAACTAATTTCCCTCGCGCGAAAGCGGCCATCCTAGCCGCTGCCTAAAGGTACGGGGAACGTCGCGTGAAGGGCTTCATACGAGAAACGTGGACCACTTCGGTAGAGCGGCAACGGCGGTCAGTTGAGGAAACAACAGGAGTCACACGATAATTAACTGGAGAAGTCATTTCCAGGACCGTGTAGGGGCCAATAAACTGACACTGAAACTTCGCGCACAACCCAGTAGTGCGAACTGGTGTCCAGAGCAGCACTTCATCGCCAGGCTGGTAAAATGCTACGCCATGATATGCGTCATAATGATCCTTGCGGTCCCGCTTTCTGGCTTCGGTGTTGACGTGGGCGCGCTGGCGACAATGGACAAGGCGGGAAACATATTCTTCGCAGGAAGATCGGGATGGACTGACAGGGGTAGAGAAGAAAGAAACATCGAGAAAGTAACTGGGTGAACGGCCATAAACAAGGTAGACAGGCGAGTAACCGGTTGTGCGTTGAACGGTGGTGTTATACGCTAAGGTGGCGAATGGAAAAATTGTGTCCCAGTTTCTGTGATCGGGTTGAATATAGGCAGCTATCATGTCAGAGAGAGTACGATGAAACCGCTCAGTCAGGCCGTTGGTCTGAGGATGATAACTTGATGTAGTCTTGTGAGTCGTGCCAGAGGCTTTTAGCACTTTGCCTACCAGTTGGGAAAGGAATGTCTTTCCGCGGTCGCTCAGAAGGACACGAGGGGCGCCATGGCGCAGGATTATGGATTGAAGAATGAAGGCAGCGACTTCGGAAGCCGATGTTGAACTTACACAAGCTGTTTCGGCATAGCACGCCAGGTGGTCGACGGCTGTCACTATCCATCGACTACCGGTGGGATTCATGGGAAGTGGCCCATAGAGATCGATGCCAACAACCTCAAATGGTTCCGCAGGACATGAGACTGGTAGTAGTTGCCCGGCGGGAGCTGATGTTGGATGTTTGCGGCGCTGACAAATGGCGCAGGAAGCGACGTATCTCGCCACACTGGTAGACAGGCCAGGCCAGTAGAAGCGACTTCTTATGCGGTCGTAAGTTTTCTGGATACTAAGGTGGCCAGCAGTCAAATCGTCATGAAAGGCCTGAAGAACACGCGCACGAAGGCAACGAGGTAGCACGGGCAACCAGCGTCGTCCATCAGGATGGTGGATATGGCAATACAGCACGGAGTTTTCCAGCTTAAATTGTGTCAGCTGTCGACGAAGCCGGGCGTTAGGCGGGCGCGAAGCTCCACGAAGTTGGTTTATAATACGGCGACAGTACGAGTCAGCGAGTTGTTGAGATGAAAATGATTCATGGTCGTGCGAAGTGAGATGATCAAGAGTGGCGAAGGACAAAACCGCCGTAGAAGAGACGTCAGTGAGTGCGTTACTGGAGGTGGTGGCGGAACCATTGACGAGTGCGGCTGTAGGAAGCGGGCAGCGAGAAAGAGCGTATGCGTCTTGGTGCTTCTTACCAGACTTGTAGATGATTTCAAAGTCATATTCTTGCAGACGAAGAATCCAGCAACCAAGACGCCCTGACAATTTCTTGAGTGTGGAAAGCCAGCATAAGGCGTAGTGATCCGTCACGATGGTAAAATGGCGACCGTGAAGATAAGGGAGAAATTTCTGGACGGACCAAACGACAGCGAGGCACTCCTGCTCGGTGATGGTATAGTTCTCGGCAGGTGTGAGCTCGCGGCTGGCATACGCAACGACTCTCTCACGCGAAGAGTTGTCTCGCTGGAGGAGCACAGCACCGATGCCATGGCCGCTAGCATCCGTGTGCAAGAGTGTGGGTGCAGTCTCACTAAAATGACACAGGACAGGTTCAGCTGTGAGGGCGCCCTTTAGCTGGTCAAAGGCAGATTCACATTCAGGGGGCCACACGAAGGGAGCACCAGAACGAAGTAAGTGGTGTAAAGGTGCAGCTATAGAGGCGAAATCGCGAATAAATCGGTGAAAATAGGAAGCGATGCCGAGGAAACTGCGTAGGTCCTTGGTCTGTTCTGGACGAGGAAAGTAGAGCACCGCCGAAATCTTGTCAGGATCAGGTCGAATACCATCCTTGCTTACAATATGACCTAAGACCTTGATCATTTTGCTTGCAAAATGACACTTTTTGGTGTTGAGCTGAAGACCAGCACTGGCTATGCACGTGAGAACCTCGTCGAGACGTTGCAGGTGCTGTGTAAATGTCGACGAGAAAATAACGATATCATCCAGATAGCACAAGCAGGTCTTCCACTTCAGGCCACGCAGAACGGTGTCGATCATGCACTCAAAAGTTGCGGGAGCATTGCAGAGGCCGAAGGGCGTGACGTTGAACTCGTAAAGACCATCTGGGGTTGCAAACGCGGTTTTTTCTTTGTAGGCTTCGTGCATCGGAATTTGCCAGTAACCTGAACGCAGATCAAGACTGGAGAAGTACTCGGCACCATGCAGGGAATCGAGGGCATCGTCAATGCGAGGCATGGGGTACACATCCTTGCGCGTGATCTTGTTGAGCGCTCGATAATCTACACAGAAACGCACGGAGCCATCTTTTTTTCGGACCAAAACAATGGGAGACGACCAAGGGCTAGCAGAGGGGCGAATTATCTCACGTTGCAGCATGTCGGCGACGTTTTGCTCAATAATTTTGCGCTCAGCTAGAGACACGCGATACGGCTGGCGACGCACGATGGATCTGCCATCTGTCTGAATCCGATGCGCTGTGATGGTCGTCTGTCCCAATGCCGAAGAATGGGCGTCAAATGAACCTTCATGCTTCTTCAAGAAGGCAAGGAGCCGTTGCGTCTGCGAAGGGGTCAAGTCCGAACTGATTACAGAAGCAAGAGCGTAGGTAGAGGCAGAATGTCCAACAGGAGGGATTTCAGAGGGAGCAGCCTTGAGGGGAACGACAGAGAGAGACTCTGAATCAGTAACGCAAGCCAAAGTGGTGCCTTTAAGAAGTAGAATTTTCTCAGGTGTTGTGTTCCTTGCTGCGAGAAGCGCAGAACCATTATCAAACCTAACTAGGCCTGAAACAATGGCTATCCCTTTTGTCAGCCAACGCGCACAAGGTACCATTAACACATAGCCATGGTCGATGACGTCGAACGTGATGGTCAGAATTTGCTGACAGCCTGGAGGTAGCTCGGTATCTTTTGCAGCGAGTAGATGAAATGGCTGGTACGGTTCATCGCCGAGCGAATAGTCGGTGTCGGTCATATGTGCGACACCTTGCCCACAACATATAACAGCAGAAGCAGAGGCAAGCAAATCCCACCCTAAAATGTGCTGGTGGGAGCAGGGCGACAGCACAGCAAATTGTATGTAGTGGACGATGCCATCGATGAATACGCGCACTGTACAAAACGCGGAAGGGTGGATTGTTTTCCCTTGAGCTGCAACAAGCGCGGGTTCATCATAAGGCGTCGTAACTTTCCTTAGACGCCTACACAAATCGGAATGCATAACAGATAGAGTCGCACAGGTGTCCACCAAAGCTTCAACGTGCACACCTTCAACAAACACGGACATCATATTACAAGGGCGCGCTGGAGGAATTGTAGTCCTGTCGGTGAATGCAGTTTTTGCTCCGAAAACTGCATTACTTAGTTTTCCGGGCAGCGGTCAGAGGTGAAAGAGGCAGGCCGAAGCGGTGACGAGGAGCGGCGGAAGGGCGATGGTGATCGGCGTCTGGTGGTACGGTAACCATTCGGCATCTCGGTCGTTGCGGGCGGAGATGGGGAAGGGCGCGGAGGGGAAGCGTAACGACGGCTTTGGTAAGAGGCCCCACCAGAATACGCATCGCGTTCACACAGGTCGTACCCGCGACGCTCATCTTGTTGGCGCTTGCGGCAAAAGCGTGATATATGACCGCGATAACCACAGTAATAACAGGTAGGACGAGACGGTCGCCAAGGCGGGTATATAGTAAGGGCCGCTCGGTGCGCTGTGAGATAGTGCGGTCAGATGAGGCGATGACGGCTGAAGTGGTAATGAGGGGACATTGGCCGGAGGAGCGACACCAACCTGCGCGTATGTGGGTAGAGGCAACGTTGGACGTACACTAGTTGGAGGCGTGGAAGCAACCTGCGCGTATGTTGGTAAGGTGCGACGGGCCGGAGGGTCCACATTCGCCTAACAGGTCATTGACGAAAGTTCCTCTCTCATGACGTCGCGCAATGCTTCACCAGAAGGCTGAGCAGGAATCAACGGAGATGACAAGCCAAGTGAGTGCAGTTCTTCGCGTATGATCGCCCGGATCATCATACGCAAGTCAGGGTCTGCCGCAGAACGGTGTTCGCTGAAGTCCGGCTGCAAGCGTCAATACGATGTCAGCGACGGTAGCCGGGTTCTTGACGGCGAGCGCGTTGAAGACCACAGTCCCAATACCTTTAAGAATGTGGCGTATCCTGTCTGACTCAGCCATGGCATTATTGACACGGCGACAGAGTGCGAGCACATCCTCGATGTACGATGTCTAGGACTCGCCGGAGTGTTGTTTGCGAGCATCCAGGGTTTCCTTCGCAAGGGCGGAGCGAACCGCCGGCGTGCCAAAAACTTGCCGAAGCTGCTGTTTGAAGTTCCTCCAATCAGTGAAATCAATCTCATGGTTGAAAAATCAGGTGTTCGCCACACCGGTCAGGTAGAACGAGACAGGGCGGAGCTTGTGGGGATCATCCCACCGATTAGCAGAGCTTACGCGCTCGTAATCATCGAGCCAGTCCTCAGCATCTTCACCGCGAAGACCAGCGAACAGATGGGGGATCGCGCTGGTGGCCGCTGATGATCACAGAAGGTGCGGCTTGTGGAGGCAGGATGGTTAGGGTAGAAGCGCCAGGCTGCTCTTCCTGCGACATGCTGACGGACAGTGGGCACAAGCGGGGACCCGAACGAAGCTCCAGGGAGTAGGCCAGGGGCGTAGAGGACGGGGAACCAAGAAGCACCTCCACCACTTGAAACATCACAGTAAGAGTGCACCTTTATTGAGCCCGAGAGACGACACGGCGAAGAAGGGCGGCATCCACACCCAGCCTGAACAGCCTTCGACACAGTCCACGCTGATGCTGATGCGCCCGCACAAGCGATAAGATGAGGGGCACACGCATGATGACGATAATGTACAGATGATGAAGTGCACAATAAGTGCCCACAGTATGTATGTGTGTGTGTGTGTGTGTGTGTGTGTGTGTATGTATGTATGTATGTATGAAATAATTAATAAATTAATTATGCATGTATGAATTAATGAATGTATGTATGTTTGTATGCATGCATGCATGTGTGTATGAATGTATGTATATATGTGTGTTGTATGTATGAATGGATGTATGTGTGTATGCATGTATGCTATATTTCCACGAAACATAACACACTATTTCCGATGGAAAGTGAGCAAAAAGTATTAAGCATGAGTACATCCTCAAAACGATAGAAGAGATTGGAGTTGGGCTGAGGTTGTATAGCTACATTAAATCGTTTCTAGAAGCACGCACAGCGAGGGTAAAGGTCGGAGCCACAAACTCGTAAGTGTTTCAGCTCGGAGATCAAGGAACCCCCGAAGGATCGGTGATCTCACCCGTCTCTTCAACCTGTGCACGATTGGTCTGTCCAGAAAGCTGGGCAACATTAAGGGCATTGACCATACCATATATGCTGATGACTTCACTATATGGTGTGGCAGTGAAGGATACATACAGGACGCGCTGACTGAAGCGAGCTGGACGGTGGAAGTATACCTGAGACCCACTGGACTAAGGTGCTCCCCACATAAATCGGAACTGTGACTTTATAGACGTGAAAAAGGTTGTCGGCGTAACGGCTGGAAACCTCTATCGGAAATCAGACAACCTCTGCAGTCACAATTTTTTCACAAATGTACTATACTCTTTCAAAAATTTGCACAATTTCGGGCTTATCTTGTCCCACGTACAACGATAATCGTCATCTACCTTGCATGCGTTTCCTTTCATGAAAATTCTGCGTTCGCTACTTTCTTGTGGAGCATGCAATGTCCCGCTGATTACGCGCATGCCGTTCGTGACCTTGAGAGAAGGGCCGAACATGCGGACAAGACAGATGACGATTTTTGCTGTGGGAGAGAAGCCCGAAATGGTCCAAACTTGTTCAAGCGTGTAAATTTAAATTAAAAACAAACCGGGGTTTTACGTGCCAAAACCACGGCATGATTGTGAGGCATGCCGTAGCGGACATTTCGACCACCTGGGGAACTATAACGTGACCCTAATGCACGAGACGCGGGCGTTTTTGCATTTCGCCCCCGTCGAAATTCGGCCGCCGCGGCCGGGATTTGATCCCGCGACTTCGTGCTTAGCAGCGCAACACTATAGCTGCTAAGCCAACACGGCGGGTTAAGCGTATCGGTACGTTGGGCATATTTTAAATGATTTAATTGTCCGCATGGAGTAAAGAAGCCTAAAGCTTGCACTATAGGCCGCGAAAACCCCAAGACACAGCGAAGCTGGCCGAAATGCCGACACCGCGTTCCAGCAGACCCGCTCCGTGAATGCGTGTCTCTCTCTCTCTCTCTCTCTCTCTCTCGTACTTACGGCCGTCACTGCGCGTGGCATAGCGCAGCTTGCAACACCGACACCGCGTTCCATCGCGTTGCAATGCCGACAACGCGTTCCAACAGACACGCTCCGTTAAAGCGTCTCTCTCACTCTCGCTCTGATTTTATTTATCTCTCTGCCGAGCATAGCGCGCAAAACCTCTTCTTCGCCTCGCAGAGCATTGCCACGAGCGCGTGCGAACGCGCCAGCTGTGAACGAAGACGACGCTCGAACGCAATCATATGTTTGCATAAAAGCATGTTCTGCCGGCGTGTCTCTATAGCCTAGTGGTTACGGCGCTCGCCTTGGGACCGTGGGTACGCGGCTTCGAGTCCCGCCTCGCCGAGAAAGTTTGTTTTCTTTCTTCATTGCTGATGATGGTAGTCTCTTGATACGAGTCACAAATTAGGGCTGGTTTAAACAGCTTCGATGTTAAAAAGGAAAGAAAAATATGTCGTTTTAAGTACCAAAACCACGATCTCATTATGAGGAACGCGTAGTGGCGGACTCCGGAAAATTTGGACCACCTGGGGTTCTTAACGTGCACCTAAATCTAAGTACACGGGCGTTTTCGCATTTCGCCCCCATCAAAATACGGCCGCTGTGGCCGGGATTCGATCCCGCGACCTCGTGCTTAGCAGCTCAACACCATAGCCACTAAGCAACCATGGTGGGTGAAAGCTGCCCTATACCCAACATTTAGCAACAGGCTTTCACTTCTACATGACTTCATCAAAGGAAAGAGTGGGTCGGTTTTCGATTCCCGGCTATTAAGTGTTGTGATGGCATACACATTCTATATTTTGGCATTTTCCATTTCCCTTATATTGAAAAATTGCTAATTGTGTGGTTGTGGATGCAACTTCGCAAAAACTGCCACGACGCTGGAAATGAAGAATGAGAATGACAATTTTATTCAAGACAGTTTAACACGCTTCGCATTTGCGAAAAGGTGAAAGACAAACATAACAATAACACAACTAAGGCAATGCCGTATACGTCTGGGCCTTGCTTCGGCTATATCACAACTCATAAAGCCTCGCATATACTTCGACTCTTGCAAAATCTATACCATTTGGGAGCAGCAATTCAAGCCATTTTTCACCGAGGTATCTAACTGGCAGTACGCGGAAATCATCACGTGCCAAAGACCTTGAGATCTGGTGCAGACATTACCGTAACGTTGAAATATAGTCGTTAGCTCTGTCCCCATCAACATTTTTTCTTCACTTATAACATCTAGGACATAGTTACAATCTATATACATGCAAACCGCATGTTTAGTTCGTGTGTATCCTCGAAGAATACATTTAAAAGGTCTGCAGGTGATGCATGCTGCCACTACTTGATTTCATGAAAGTGCTGGTGTCTAGATTGCCGTTTATCTTAAGTTTAAGGTGCCGTATGAACTAAAGAACATATATTTTGAGAATCAAAATAACATAATACTACCTCAGGTAGCAGTGTTGAGGTGCTTGAGATGGCGAAAACATTCCTCGGCGATGAAAGGAACTGATACACCTACCGTCATAATGCCGACACTACTGAGCGTATTTTCGAGCCTGCAGTGTGTACAAATTCACTAGCAGAATCACTTGCAGTGTACACGGTCCATGCTGTAAGCAAACATACGAAAATCTGGCATCACGGTTACAGAGGTGCTTTTTTTTAATAGAATCGGCATACACCTAACCTTCCGGCATCATTATTCCACTCATATCCTGCCTGGGACTAGACTTTCCCGACATGAAGAGAGGAAAAAAACGATTACACACCGTCCGCGCAGGCTGAACTGTTTTAGCAGGCATCAGGTTTGCTTATGCAACAACATTCGCTTTACTGCATATTTATTCATGAGGCAATCGATTTCTTGAGGGAAATCGAAACTACCCTAGCGGAGTTTGCTGCCAAAACGGTGGACACTTCTGAAGGATGTTTGCCATGATGTTGGAAGACGATGTTGATATGCGTGAACGTAAGCATGCGCTTTTGAAATTTTTAGATTGGTTTGAGGTGGACGTCCACAACTAATCAAGGCCAGCTGGTGTACTGGCCTAAGCGCACACTGCTCGAAGCACTCGTGAACTACAGCAACTTTCGATTCCTTGCCGCATTGCTGTTCCCGGCAAAATTTCTTTACCTAATAGTAAACTAGAACAGAAGTCCACATAAAGCAAACGAATAAAGAAGCGCTTGCCACTTGTCTATTGTTTTGTCTAATCCAAATCGCACTGTAGTGGTATGTCTTTCTAAGAAAATGTTTTTCACAGATCACAATCATGCTGATCAATGCAATTCGAATTATTACTTTTTTCACGCTCCTGGAAGTTGATTGCTGCCACACGAAACTTCCAAAAAAATATGCACAACGTTGCTGCAGAAAAAAAATTTTCTCTTTATCTCCGCGCCTAGCGAGGCATATTCACGGCTGTGAAGTATGGCGTAGAGGGAGAGCGCTAATGCATGGCCTACACGTCCTCGGACAAAGACATAATGTGAGGCAACATTCGCACCACATTATTTCCTAGCTGCAATGTTGACGCCAACAGCACCGAAGCGGAGCGTCACGAAACTGCCAAGCACGCGAGCAAGACGGGCACCATGGCCCTAAGCAGCGGCCACGGCGCGGCCTGCGAGAGAGTCGACGCCGCAGCAGCCGAGTGGGCTCCTTGTAGCGATCCTTGAGGGGAGCGTCCTCGGACGCGGTAGTTGAGCCTCGGCGAGTCCGGAACCACGTTCCCGTTGTCCTCGAGGATCATGTCGGCCGCCTTTTCAGCCATCATGATGACCGGTGCGTTGAGGTGGCCCGTGATCATCTCCGGGATGGCCGACGTGTCCACCACGCGAAGGTTGGTGACGCCCCCGCGAACCCTGCGCACGTGAAGTGTAAAAGGCTTACTCTCCGACATCTTTTCAAAGTCTCGCCACCAGAAGCCACTCCTGATGACTACTTCACAGGCTGGCCAATGCCTCAGAGCATGCAGGTTTATGGGCTACAGAAAAGGCTGCAACCAAGGAATGTATTAACGTATGCGCTGCATAAGTAACATTGGTGAAGTGTTTTCTGCGACATGTTCCCCAATGCTCAATTCTTCAGTGGAGTAACGGGCAGAAGTTGTTTTCTCGTTCTTCCTAACGCATGAGCTGAAAAGATGTCGCGTGATATAGAAGAAAGGTATCAGGTGCAAAATTTGAGTGAAGGCAATGACCGCTAAAGCTAAATTCAGCATACCCCCGGCATTATATTTTATAACTTAGTATGTTTTCACGCAAAGGAAGACCAGCGGTAACGCATCTGTTGTCACGGCGGCTTTGCTCCTCGCACAAGACATCCAACAAGGACCGTACTTCGTAACTATATGTTACTAAAGTTTCTGACTCCCCTTTTAGCAGCAAAGCTGTATAAGCCAGCCGTAATTTGTGGTTCGTATCAAGAAACTGTCATCATCCGCAATGAAGAAAGAAATAAAGGAAATAAACTTTCTTCACGAGGCGCGAATCGAACCTGCGTGCCCACAGTACAGCTTACACTGTACCCACGGTCCCGAGGCGAGCGTCATAACCACTAGGCTATACAGCCACGCTTGCAGAACGTGCGTTTATGCGAACCATATGATTGCGTTCGAGCGTCGTAGAGAGATAAAGAAAGCGAGAGAGAGAGTGACGCATTCACGGAGCGGGTCTGCTGGAACGCGTTGTCGGCATTAGAACGCGTTGGTAGCAGTGCAACGCAGTGGAACGCGGTGTCGGCATTGGAAGGCGGTGTCAGTGTTGCAAGCTGCGCTATAGTACGAGAGAGAGAGAGAGAGACGCATTCACGGAGCGGGTCTGCTGGAACGCGTTGTCGGCATTGCAACGCGGTGGAACATGGTGTCAGCATTAGAACGCGTTGTCGGTGTTGGAAGCTGCGCTAAGCAACGCGCAGTGACGGCCGTAAGTCCGAGACGCGCGAAAAGACATTATCATCATCATGAGTAATAAGATGAAAAGTACACGCGCACTTCCTGAAAATGCTGGGCTACGATCGCCCAGCTTCGCTGTTTCAAGCCTTGCGCGGCCGAGTGCAAGGTTAAGCGTTTTTTTTTTTTTCGCTTCTTGCTCAAACCGACTTCGTCGGGGGTGAAACTGTCGTCTTCACCTACTGCCGTCGCCTTTGATTCTTTTTGCCATTAGATATGGGACGCTGTAAACGCTTTACACTTAGGAAATAACGAGATTTTACGTACAGATTATTCGCAAGCAGCTATTTACAATAAACACCATATCTGATTCATTAACCTTAGTAGAGTCAAGGTGCATACCATCGCTCCTCCGTCCAGAACACTCCTGACTGATTAAAGTCTCACGTCGCTATCCTTTGAAATTCTTCTTTCCTTATCATCTGTCGTATACTGACTGTCCCGGCGATCCCTTCGATAACACCAGCACTGCGGCGTCTGCCGAAAGGGCAATCGAATAAAAAACAAAAACAACTGCTCCAGAATATGGCCCCGGGTTGAACTTAAGACACCACCAGGTTCTTCAGACGTATTGCCAACGCTAATCCCGTTCTCCAGACAGGATTATGTATGGCATGCTGAGTGAGAAGAGTTCATGTTGGCTTGTGCACGCGTGACACCATCCTTGTTCACTTAGTTAGTATGCCTGTGTGTAAAAGTACATACGTCCGATAAAACTACTATCCTTACTTCGTACAGCTGTCCACTAATTTGCTATCGCAATTGATGCTTCGCCTTTCGGCCGAAACTGCAACTTTGTTTTTCAACAAGACAAGTAAAAATGGAATATGTATGATGTTACCAAAATGTGCAGATCTAAAAAAAAGTGCGCCCTTTTATAAGCTCTTTTGAAATTTGTCACGGCAGTTAAATAGCTAATTAGCGATCCTTAATGCAATTTCTCTCAACTTATCGACACACGAACATCATTCCTAATTAGTGTTACAAATTAATTTACTCAAAAATATTAATTTCCGTCAACTTACACAAATGTGAAAGGCCCATTGACTATAATCGCATACCATTAATCTTCTGTTCAGAAATGTAAAAATTGTGGGGTTTCCCGTATTAAATTTTTAAGCGTTTGGTTCCACCAAGACTTATCGTAGCACATGCACATGTCAAAATTTACCTCAGAATTATGCAAGAATGTTGGCACTACAAAGTAGCCATTCTAGTACCTAAGTCATTAGGCTGCAGAATACTCCATGTTTTATTGCAACGTAAGTTACTGATTGGGAAACGACTACTGCTGCCAGCTATGAGAAAATTTTCAATCCTTCGAAAGAGAGCTTTCCCGCACATCCACCGTCATTACGGCCGACCAAAAGGTTTCTGCGCCAAGTCATTACATAGTAGATTTAATTTCGTTAACGTGCACCGGGTCACTTATTTTTGTTTGCTGCAACATATTGTTACCAATAAGCTACACATGGCATATATTGTTACTGTCACAAAAGCTCTCGGTCCCAATCACACGTGCCAACTGTGGCAAAAAAATTCACTTCTAAGTAACTTTTATTGAGGTGTCAACGATGATCAATATTGGTGTGTTGGAAAATTATTCAAAAATGAACTAAATATTATTTAGTTAACTGCAATAAACTGATATTTTCCGTAAGACCATAGTATAATTATTCAGAATCTATTGCGTTTTCTATTCTAGCGTGTTTATTGCATTTCCTGCTAGTACCATAGTATTTTTTTCCTTTCTTCCGTTTGTTAGCTGTTTCTATATAACACTTACAGTGCACCTGAAATTTTCTGTGTTCACAAATTGTAGAACAAGTTATATTGCTAAGGGATCTATTACATCAGACTGCATAGGGTAGCCGAAGTCTCCGTCATGCCTTTCAATCTTAAAGCCGGGCTTCCTCCTTTCTGCCAAAGGGAAATAAATCTTCGCGTCTAACTCTCGACCAGATCAACAGCTACGTTTTTACAGCGAAACTGTTAAGGGCTAGATTCCAGGAGATCGCGTCCGTGTAGTAGACCGACCGGCGTGTACAACAATTCGGCTCCATGTGCGTGGCAGTTTGGCTCTATGTGCGTGGTGGTTTGGCTCCATGCGCGTGGCAGTTTCCGCCAGTTGTTCCTTAGCACAGGTATCAAAACGAATGATGGATGACCCCGATGGTCACCGCCGATGCCTCTTTCACAAGTGTCGCGATACTCGGTGGCGGCACGTCCCACCACTCGTTGTGCCCCTTTGTTTCGTGACGTAGAGATTGCGCTCTTATCAGCAGTTGCCCTTTGGACTCGCTATGAGACGGACGCTTGTTTAACCACATCTTCCAGGATCCTGACATCAGGAACCTGACGATGCCGTCCAGTGTGTCGCGGTTATGAACGCTGAGGCTCATACGCTAGTCTACGGCTATGGGGCGGACTTGGCGCAGCAAACGCACTACTTGGCCATCGCGCCAGGCGAAAACAAGACGCCGGTGTCCTTGCTCTTTGCCGAATATGCCGAAGATGCTCAATATAGTTAACAACGATAAGATATAAATTCTTTATAGCCGATCCATCATAATCGCAGCTTCGCTGCCTTCCACCTTCACAGTAGTGGAAGGGATCTGTGTTTTTTTTTCATGCAACATAAAAAGCTTTCTCCTTATAACACGAAACGACAACAGTAATCCTATTCCGAACGGTCATCCTCTAAACATAGGTATTAGGGGCCTATGTGACTTTGTTTCCTCATTGCATCTGCATGTAAAAGTCTACAGTCTAGAGGCTTTTCACTGCTATTTTCGTCCTTATTTCGTTTTCTTCAAACGTGCAAAGTATTGGCCTCTTGAGCAATGGCTTTATTCTGCAGACAATGAAAGATCAGCCGTGGGTAGCCAGGAAAACAGAGATTTCAAAATGACGTCCGCGTATCGTGGTACAGACAACTGCCTTCTGACGCATGTGTGAGATTGAGCGTTGTCTCTTGTGCGTCATACCAGAAGCTTGCAAACCTGGTGTTTCATCGTTTCTTTTATTCTTGATAGTTCTTCTCAGTTGTTATTTCGTGTTGTTTATTCTTGATAGTAATTCTCTACACAAACCTGTGTACAGGAACATACGGATCCTAATCGCGTGACGTTTATTGCTACGTTGTTGTGCGAGCAACAGAATAGCTGAGGAAGTTGCTGACGTTTGTACGCAGCTCCTGGAAGCTACCATAAGGAAATGTTTACTCACGGAATAGCTTTTCCGTTGCTCGCGTTCATCGTCACGGCAGAGATCCAACAGGACAACGACGCGTTGTTTTAGAATACAACGTGATCTTGGTCGCATGAAATTTCACACAAAGGAAATTAGCCTCAAATCTACTTTACGTCGTGAAATAGCAGCATACGAGTTTCTCAACGCTAAACATTCAATTCAGTGGGTGCCTATGGTAACGTCTCAGGTAGTGTTCTTAGATTCACATGTTCGTAAATTACAGCTGGCCCACTGGTTCCTTAAAGCGCGGTAAGCGTTCCTTGTGAACTACATTCTCGCCTATCAGTTTGGTTACATAAAACTGTAACTTGGGTTGTCCACATAAAGGTGGCCAACAAACAAGGAATTGAACTTCAGCTACTTATTCAGAACTCTATGTTTTTTATGAATGTATTCCACAACTTCATCAGTCATACGTAATTAAAAGCAACCTGTTGAAGTATTTCTTGTCATCAGAAATTTACAATAAATGACACATTATACAATAATAGTACCAAATTTTAAACGAACGTTTCAGTCAACGGCGATACGTGTAACTGCGCCACCGGGAAAAAGCAACTAAATCCCCCTACTCACACTAAAGATAATGTGTCTTCGCTAGTGGTCCCCATGTTTACCAACGGGCTGGTGAACATCTGCGTTGTCAATTGTGACGTTGATATCGTGGTTTTCTGGTAGCGACAGCTCCTCCATCTATCTTTCTTAGGTGAAAATAAATTGTGTTGCATTAAGTTCTAAATGTTGGCACAACTGTCGAGACCCACCACTTGTGAATGCTTCATTTTTTCTTGCTTTCTTTATGATCCCCCAAAATATTTCTCCTTATTTGTGCCCTGGTTTTTTTCTGTGTGTTTGTGTGCGAAGCTTAATGGCGTCATTGCAATTCAGGCTCCCCCTCCCCAGCTTGCGGCTAGTACACACGCCCGTAAGTAAGAGTATGCGGACCACAGGTTCACCGAAAAAACTGAATTTATCCGCAATTCAGGCGCACGAACTGAAATTGACATTTCCACTGTAATGTTCACAATGTGAACTTTCAATGTCAAGTTGCAGTTATAGGGGGAGAAGGAAATTAGCTTGATCGTGAAATCCCTGCTGCGTATACTTTTGACCAGGGAAGTACGTGCCAAACCACGTGGTTTCCCGAAAAGGTCCACTCACATCTGTGAGTAGGTCATTTATTGCTTCCGCGGAAATGTCAGGACATGTTCGCTCATCGATCATTTTATTTCTGCGCTCAGGCCTTCTGTCTTCATGGTTGCTTGCCCTTTACTTTTCGCATCCGTCGTAGATAGCACGCAACCTTCAAGTATACACTCCAATTATTGTGCGCTGTTTAGCATTTGTGATGTTCCGGAAAAGAAGAAGACAACTGAAGAGACAAGACGGACACGGAGAGGAAGAAGAGAAAGAAGCGTTCAAGATGGATCCTTGTAAATAAATGAGTGTATTTTAACTCGTACTTTATATCATTCTTGACGCGTAAGGCGTACGTGAATGTATGTACTGCTCACCAACGCTGCTTCTTCTGCAGTATGTATTAAACATTGTATTTTCTGTATTATTCCGTGTATCGGTTACGCATGCAAGAAGTGGTTTCGTTACTATTTGACTCATAGCAGGCACTTTGGTGTATGAAGAATGGTAGCTTCCCGCCTTGCCTCGTTTTGGACCTCATCAACAAGGAAGCGTGATGTGCGTTACGGCGGGATCGAGCCACGGTCCCCAGCCCTGAAGCCCATTAGGTCACAAAGGCGTGCATGCACTGCTATCATTAACGCTTCTATCTCTCTCTCTCGCTCTCTGTCTCGTTTTCCAAACTCCAACTAGCGCTTAAAGGCAATATGCGCGTTTCTCACGTCGCATAGCATAAATTTCCATAAGAAAGCAAGCGCACGGGCTCGTACGCCTCAGACGCAGGACGTGCAAATAACCGTCATACAAGCGAGGGCATGCAAATTTTCCCCATGTCGTACCTCTCTCGGGATTCGCAACGAAATAAGTTGTAACGTTCCTATGGCGGAATGCAACATGTCAGTTGTCATACCAACGCCGTGTTGCTGTTCTGCCACACAATGCTGCTTGCCTTACGAAAACGCGTTGGTCCATCTATAACGTTTTCCAGAACTGCAAATAATCCGGCATAGCGATCTATCTGCGAAATGATTTGCATAACGTGGATTCACATCTGCATATTTCGTTTTGGTATTCTTAACTTTGAGAATTCAAATGACTGAACTAAGCGATGGAATTTCCGCCACGTTCCACATTCATTATAGATATCTCAGCTATGTCTCAAGAATTGTGTTTTCACACTGAAGCAGCAACATGCCTCACCTAAAATGTGTATTCATTCATGAATTCTAGGTCAGTAACACCTACCATTTCCAAACACAACTGAAAGATGCGATGATGCTTATAGCTCATGAAAAGACAAGGACGAAAGAATAGGTGACACACACAGGCGCTAACTTGCAACAAGATGCGTCGATGTGTCAGGAGTGCAGGTACGCAAGGCAAAACATTTAACCTTTTAGGTTGCATATTCTTTGACACTTTTGTAGCGAGGCTGTTAGCCTATCGGTAGTTGGCATTTTACGTGTCCGCGTCCAATAGCAAAATTGTGGGCCAATCCCGGCGGCACTGCCGGCCCAGGAACAGTATCTCGTACCCTCAACCCCCCCTCCCATAACGCAGAGGCTACAAGCACTCAACAAAGTGAGGCAAAGAGTGCATACATTCTTTGAAATCACGCATACAACATACAGAACAGCACACGTTTCAGTAAAGAACAAGCACAAAACAAGCATCCGAACCGCATAATTGATTATAAGGTGCTCCTGATAACAATGCGCGAGGCACGTAGCGCTCCCCGCATACTTTTCCCGGTAAAGATCACTGTTGCGCAAGCTGCCGCAGCGAGGGCAGCTGGCGACGTGGTGAGTGATGTCACTAGGCTTTGGTATATGAAAGAACCAGGCTAGCAACTGATTTCAGTGTTGTTGTAGCGCCGCTATAAGCGGCTGCACGCTGTAAAAATTACCAGTACTCCCATTGCTACCATTACTCTAAAGTGATAATGCATTGCATAGACCCCTCAGCCCTTGTAGCGGTGGTTTCCAACACCTTTGCTGGAGATCCACTTTCGCAGGGCCAGGATGTGGGAGTCTATTTTTTTTATAATTACAAAGCGTGTACGTGCAATATAATTCACTCTGTACTATCATGACGAAATGAAACGCTAACACCGAGGCTCGCGGATTTAGGTACACGCTCTACCGTTTAACTGCACCCACGGTAAACTATGGCACATGTGCCGCTAAAGTACGTGACTTGATTCTTTTGCGTCCTGCTCTCACATTGTCGACCATTGATAACCAGCAATTCGAAGCTGTGTATGCGGTGATCGACCGTCGCTCCGGTGAAACGTTCCACGTTTGCGGGGTCAGGGCCACATGCACGGTTCGCATTTCTTTGCGCCTCGCGGTCCTGGTGGGCAACGCGCTTACGCTTGGCATCCGCGGCGCGCTCCTCGTCGGTGGTCTCCTTCCGCCGCCGCCGCACTCATTCCCTTTTCTGTTCGCGCCGTCGTTCTTTGTAGGCACGCTGTTCTTCTTCAGACCTTACAACACGTGGCCTACCCATTTCACAGTCAGAGCAGAACTGGGGAAAGGAGCCTACGTAGAACATTACGTCAGAAGACAGAAGACACTCAGATTGGTAGGCACTAGTTTGAACACGCGGGATGGCGTACACTAACATGAACACGCAGTATGGCGTATGGTGCGATCGTATAGACATGGCCGACGCGGATCAAAGTGTATTCTCTATTCTTATCAGCTTAAAATCTGATACAGAATGTATTTGGACCCAAGATATTAAACTTATTTTTGCAAGTTGGCGGAGTGCGTGAAGCCTCCGTCACCTTCGCCGCGGGTCGGCCCGGTATTGCACTACCTTTGGGATTTTTGGTCTGAGGAAATAAATACGCTAGGAAACTAGCCATATACAGCTTCGCTGTAAAAATATACTTCCACTCGCGCCTACTACCTGGCATCAGCGTAGGAAAGCAAGGCTAGCTGCCCTACGCCAGTATGATGTCGAAGCGCTGATAAGGTTATCAGCGGTGCACATGAACGAGAGAAGGACGCGGAGCCTCAAGCCGCGTAACTGAACTGCACTTGTGCAAGAGTTCACCGTGGGTGCAGTGACACGGTAGAGCACGCACCGAATGCAGTGCGCGCCGTTGTTAGCGTTTAATTCTGCCGGAATAGTGCATGTCATTGTTCTTTTTTATCAGCTTTCGTTTGTTCAGAATTACATGTGCGTGCAAGACACGAATGTCATCATGTAGTTAAAGCTGTGCAGGAGGTAGAAAGCTTACGCTTATGTCCTCTTGCGAGATGTACACATAATAAAAAACTAAACGAATTAAAATAAATGACAATGAATTTACACCCACTTCCACAGAAAGTTTAAGCGAGTGTTTTGCGCAGCACAAGACGTAAAATTTACTCCGCATAGTCCACAGAAAATGCATAGTCCACAGCAAATTCACAGAAATAGCAGACCACGAGAAATTCACACCGAACGAAGAGAAACTCTCCTATGCATGCCAATGGTAAAGAGCAGTAAGAAATTAAAAAGCGTGACTACTGCACTTTACATGAGAGAAAAGCATGTTACCTCATCCTGGGATCGATCACTGCCCGGTGGTCGTTGCCCATTCGGCAGGTTCCGGCCGGATGGTACGCCGTCTTTGGGAATGCCAGTGCCAGGCAGGCCCAGTATTCGTCGCTGTATTGCTCGTGCTCCTCGCAGCCTGGAAACACCTCGGTCCACATGCGGCCGCCTATCTCTTCGAACGCCTTCGTCTTTGTGATGTTGTGAACGAACTTCAGGCCTGTGAAGTGCACTGATGAAATCCACGGTATAGAAGATATAGTATAGGAAGGTATAGTTAGTGCCACAAGAGAGTGGCACAAACTGCCCAAATCGACAGGTATATGCGAAAATCTGAGCTGGGACACAAACCGTGGTAGACCGTATACCTCATTGAAGAGCTCGGGCTGTTTCGAAGCAGTACGTGTAGCCTATTGCGACCCTGATCAGAACAGGCTTTGTACATAGCGGTGATATTGCGGTAGCCCGTCCTCTCCTCTTCTATGAGTCCTTTTGACCCTCCGTCTCCACAATAGAATATACCACTGTTACCAAGCGTTGGACCTCCACAAGGACGCTTTAGGTCAAGATAGCTACGTATTTTTATTGCGAGCAATTATATGGACATTCCAGGCGCATTTCTGCCATCGTCGTCGCCGTGATGTTAGGTATAAAGTCCAAGGACATTAACATCGTCGCCCCGCGCCGTGTGGTGTATGTGCGAGCGAAAACGTGTGAGGGTGAGCCGATGATGGCGGCTGAATCTCGCGCGCGCTATAGGGAGGAAAGCGGGGACGATGCGCGCCGTCTTCCGTCCTGCGCAAGGCACCGGAGGAAGGGGAGGCCTAAGGGAGGCGTGTTCTATTCCAGCTGGAGCTGTGTATACGGCGCAGCCGTGTGTGCGCTGTTATTTCGTCTCTCACTCGCGTTGAAGCGAGAAGCAGCAAACTGGTTAATTTGCTCGCTGCTGCTGCTGCGCTTCCTCACTCTAGCGTTTAGACAGCGAGTGCGCGTGGTCATCGGGTAGGATGTATTCATGAGAAGAACCTAATTTAGTTTGGCCAAGTTGGTGTTTACTGCATGACATGTTGAGCGCTAGTCAAGGACAAAGACAGAGAAGGAGAAACGTGCCGTCGTTTCGTGTTTCTCTTTCTCTGTCATTGTCCTTGATTAGCGCTCAACATGTCATGATGTATTTATGTTTGCTTGTGCGCGCATGACCACCATGATTGTTAATTTAGTTAGTAAACGAACGTGTGCAAGTGTATACGGCCGATAAAACTATTATTCTTTGCATAGCTGCCTACTTATTTGCCATCGCAATCGATGCGTCGCCCTTCAGGCAAAACTACGTCTTGTTTATCATACGGTACCTGCAAATATGTTCTTTTGGGAAAGAGAACAGCGGCACGATACATCTGGTGAGCGTACCTTCAACGATGACCTTGACGTCGTCGGGGTGTGTGTAGTAGCCCGAGACGATGATTGGGGGATCCTCAGGGTCCGTGGAGCGCAACTTGACGTATCCTCTTGACTTTGGCCGCGTCACGAAAGGGATCATGTTGACTGCAGGCTCTCCGCGGTGCGGCAATATGTACTTGTCGTAAACCTGAAATGTGCAACCCAGTGGAATCTTTCGCAGTAACTAAAGGGATTCTAAAGAGAAAAATGCATCCTGCGGTATTAGTTAATTACCATTCTGCACTGCCAATAGAAGATTCTTGGTAAGGCAGTAAAGGCGCAAAAAAAAAGAAATATGGGCGGCGACGATGCCTTGAAGTCCCCGCACCAGCTCGCCCGGGCGTCATTGTTTTTGACGGCCTCTGCTCAGGCCTCGTTATCTCTTTATTGATAAAAATGTACTACATTGTGCTCTACAGCGCCCAAGGACTGAACAGGGCATTCTTAGAGGACTTCTACTCAGCCAACAAGCTCCAAACACGAAAACATACTTGGAGATCCGTGACGCTGGGGTTTCTACGCAAAATTAAAAAAAAGAACTTCGACCTTGACTTTCTGTTCGAATAATGTACCTATTATCGCAAACTTACCGTGAAGGAAGTCTTCGAAGAAACTTCATCAGTGCCAACTGATTTAGTGCCCATCTTATGTATCCCTTTAAAATTGTTTCATTCTTGGTAACTGTGCTGCCCGAGCGCGCAAGTCCTCTTCCACGATAATACGGCAGCCGACCCAATCATCCGTTGGTTTTTGGCATTCTAAAATATAAAATTTGCGCCAGTCGCTTGCAAATATTGAAAAAAGTGCATACCACGGAAGGGTACATGTACTCAAACATTCTAAGTTTGTTGATCAGAAACGCTCTTAGCCACTCATGCCACGGCGGCCACCGGCTCAATGGCCACGAGGGGCGCTGACTAGCCCGCCAGAGCTCATATCTTGTATACGCATACACTAATACCCAATAATATGGACCTGAGAATTAGCAGAGCATCACACGCATAATGCGGGCGATGTAGGCACTGCTCCCACTGGTGGCAAGCTGCTTTTCTCGTTCGCTTTTATTTCCCTTTATTATATCGTTTCTGCAGTTCAGTTGAAACAACAAGTAGCTATGCTATGCTTTCCTGCTATGCTTTCCTGCTTTTCGTTGTCTGTATGCTTCATGTTGTTGTGGTTTACAAAAGTTAGGCTCCTCGGTACCGCGTTTTCTCGTTCATTATATATATTTAAAGGGGCATGACCATGGTCATCCAACTATTCTCAATTTGACATTGTAATATGCCTTTTTGGAAACTGTAGCGCACCACCAGACCACCGCAGTGATGCATTATGGGAACCTTAATTGAGAGAGAGCGCACCGTTGCCTGCTTATCGCGTTGTCTGGCGCATTGGAGCTGCAGCAAGACAACGTTTTCACTGGTTTAGCCCACCCCACATTCAACGTTTTTACCGGCGTCTCCTGCCGTTGCGTCTCTCGGCGTCGCTGCACCAACGGCGCCGGAGAGGTCGCCCAGCCACACGAGACGCACGAAAACAGCGCCAGCCCAGCGTCGCACAATGTGACCTGACAAATTTAACCAGAAGCAGTGTGCAATGTCATTCAAGTGTACTGTGAGAAATGTTCCTGGTTATGGTTTTTATGCCTTAAAGTTATACGGCACACACAGAAAAGAATTGTCGCAGTTTCACCCGAATGGCGAAGCAACAATTGCGATAGGAAATTAGTAGAGAGCTATACGGAGTAAGGATAGTAGTTTTATCAGCTCTGTAAACTTGGACATGATGCAGCACCAGCAACGCGCAGAACTGTTGTCGACGCCGT
This sequence comes from Dermacentor silvarum, assembly GCF_013339745.2. Classification (NCBI taxonomy): domain Eukaryota; kingdom Metazoa; phylum Arthropoda; class Arachnida; order Ixodida; family Ixodidae; genus Dermacentor; species Dermacentor silvarum. The sequence continues at coordinate 10,135,488 of NC_051156.1, read as the reverse complement.
CGGCGTTTTGCCCGCGTTCGCACCGAACGCGCGTGGCGTTGGCGACGGTGCCTCTGGGGGCGGCTCGAAGGTTCTCGACGAGATCAAAATGGGACACTCGTCGAGCAGCGTCGGAACCCTTAGCCACCTTCTCGCCTTGCAACGTTTTTATATATATACGCATTCGATGCCGCAGATAAACGTCGAGACACTGGCGCCGACTAAAGCCCCTATAATTATAAAAGTAGCGCCATTCTTAGATCTTGCCGCCACCGCGCTCACCCCGGCGCTTCCTCCTCGCCCTCTCTTAGCCGCCTCCTGTCGCCCCAGCCTCCTCCGCTCCGCCATTGGCCAATCCGTGTCACGTGGAAGTTCGCGTCGCGCTTTTGTATATTTTTTTTCTTTCCAGCGCGCTCCGACTGCCATTCTCGGGCCTGTGCGACGAAAGTGCTGTACGCACAAACGGATCAAACGTGTTAGGGACAAGAACTTCGTTGTGATGGCATGCTGCTGCGCCTTAAGTTGCCGCAACCGTCAAGGCGAGGGCAAAAGGCTTTTTTTGTTTACCATCCGGCGTGCGCAAACGCTTGCTGCACACTTGATATTTGCGCCGTCTCGCATCGTCGCGTTACTACTTCCAAAACGGCATTATTAAGACCAGTTACTGACTGACGAAGCAAAATCGCGCCTCAAAAACGTCTCCGCAGGGCGCGATCGAAGTTTTCCTCGGATTTCCTCTGGTAGCGCGTTAGCTGTCGTCTGCCACGGCAGGCCCGACGCAGGCGGCGCCACTGTCGATATCGCGCCTCGATCGCGCTGGTCGCGCCGAGCGCGATAGTGGAACGGAGGAGGAGGGAAGTGGATGGCGCTACTTTTATAAATATAGGGGTTTTAGCGCCGACGAGACTGTGGCGCCCCATAGGCTCCGTACAGTGAAGTTTGCTGCGATTGCTGCGCCATCTGTCGCAGCGCCGCCAACAATAATGAGACGGCCAAAGCGCGCGGGGGTATTCGTAGGCGCGGCGTCGATGGTGCTCTTCGGTCTTTTCTGGCGTTGAGACAATGTCATCCTTCAGCTCGACTAATTCGAATCCATCGACTGAAAGAGTACGGAAAAAGAAGAGGAACAAGTGCCGATACTGCTCCGTAAAACTGCCACAGCCACGAAGGCCAGCCTGGCGTGAAATTGTACCGATTTCCTGGTTCCCCGTGGGAGCAAGAACGACGAAAGAGATGGATTGTTGCTGTTCCAAGAGTTAAGTAATTGTGAAAACAGCGTTTTCCTAGTGTCAATGTAACTATAAGCTTTAAGGTCTAGCCAGGTCTAGCTGACTGAGGTTCTGCAACTGTATTTGTGCGTTTAGCGCGGTAGGAAGTGTATGGAGCACGTTTTGCACAGCAAGCTTGCGTAGCGCGATATCTTACGCGCGAATTTGCGCCTCAAATGCTCTTGTAGGCTGCATGCGAATCTTTGTTGATTTGCTTGCATGCTTGCAGTCCGGTAATTAACTGTTAAATTGCGTTTTTCTGTGATACTTTCAGCGAAGAAAGTAAACTCGGTTTGCGTTGATTTTAGGGGTAGTGATGATGCGTGTAACATCTAAACTTCAAATGCCTTCACCAAGTGGCGCCCGCCCTGAGACTGCTCTCTCTCGTCAGCGCTTTGTGGCGTGTTTGCCTCGTTTACCGTCTCGTGAAGAAGTCATTCGGTTACTGCATGGGCGCTCTTGCTTGCGGCCGCATGCATAGGGCACTGTGTCGTCAGTATGAACTGCGTAGTATTCGCAATCATGCTCCTTTTCTTTTCTTCGGCGAGAATGACGGCTCGCCGTGAATGCCAAAGCAGACGAGCAGGATCTCCTCCAAACACTTCGTGAACGGCGGAGTAGCCAATAAAGGAAAAATCAACACCTAGAAACGCTTCATTTATAGATTTGCAAAAATACGTTTCTGCACACGTCGGCCACGAAATGAACGAAATACTGTAAATAGCAGAGCTGCAGTTCGACATTTCTGTGACAACGCACCGGCAACGTAGCAAAAACGACGTGTAATCACTGAATGTCGATTTGGGACTGTTCTCATTCAAAAAACGTCGCGGTAGCATAATCTTGGTTTGAACTAGTTGCAATGCGCCGCAAGCTCCCGTCCTGTTTGTGTTCTTCGTCTTCGTTTAACTCGCACCGCACATTTTCCTGCAATAAGTCGTGGTAGCGTGTGCGCTTCCACTTATGCGTCAAAACCACTTGCTGATATAAAAATGTATGCATGTTCTCCCTACCTGCAAGGAAACGTCGTACACTTGTTTCCCTTGCTGAGAGTGACCGACGGCGCCCTCAAGTCGGCGCCGTCGGTCTCCTTCACGTGGTAAACGTGACCACACGTGGTCACGTGTGGCCCGCCACATACAGCTTGTCTCCTTTGTCCGAGTATAGGCGCACGAAAGTAATTTTCAATACAGCTTATCGGCTTAAAGCCGCAAAACAACACATGCGACATCTTGAACGTCACGCCCGCGTTGAAACACGTTCAGTCGCTGCCGCGGCGCTTGGAGCGGCCGTCTCAGTGTTTCACATTCCTACCACCATCGGCGCTGCACTCCGTTTTGCCGTAGAGTCACTGGAAAAGTGACTCTATTTTGCCGTATTCGGTTGTAGCGCCCTCTGTTCACTGTACGGAGCCTATAGTGGCGCACAAGCGAAATGGTTGCTGCGGAAGAAGGAGAAGAAAACGTTTATTTTCAAAAGCATTTTGGTGGAATGCTCGGAGCCCCTTTAGTACAGGGCCCCACTGGCCTCGGCCGCCCGCTTGACCTGTTCTATGAAGGACTGTTGTCCCATCAGGTCTGAGCTGGTTAGCGGTGCCTCCCATTGCTCCATTGTGTGGCGTGTTTTATCAAACGGGTGTGATTCACAATCCCATGTAATGTGTTGTAGTGTTGGTATGCCGCCGCACCACGGACAGTCGAACCTGTAGCGAGTGGGGAACATGGCATTCTGTAATTTAAGATGGGGGTATGCCCTGGTCTGAATTTTGCGCCAGCTGGCGGCTTCCTCTCCACTGAGTTGTGCGTGAGGGGGAGGGTATTTCTTTCTGGTTGTACGCTGATGAGCGAGAATCTCTCGGGCGTTCGTTGGATTGGGGTTATTGTGGTGGCTTCCCGTCCCAGTCGAGTCTGCGCGGTTAACAATGCCTCGGGCTAACGAATCGGCCAGTTCGTTACCCTCCAGTCCCGTGTGGCCTGGACACCATACGATCAAGTGATGATGGGCGAATTTTGTCGGTATTATCGAGTGACTTGTTTTGGTCACGTGGCCCTTGAGAAGCATGCGGCACACTTCGTGTGAGTCTGTGATTATGGTGGCGCTCTTTTGCGATCGTTCCGCGTGAGCGAGGGCCATTACCACGGCGAAAATTTCGGCAGCTGCCGTAGTCCCTGCCCTGAGGGATGCTGTAAATTGTTCCTGGGCTTTCGTGTCGACGATTGCCACTGCGTACGTCTTGTTTGTTTGTGCTTCGCTGTCTTTAGGGCGTTCGATCGGATACGCGGCTGCGTCAGTGTATATTGTGTTGCTAGTCGGTTTATTTTCATACCTTGTTCTAATATGCCGTGTGCGTGCTTTGCGTCTTGCTTTATTGTATTCCGGGTGCATGTTTTTGGGTATGGGGGCCACTGTTATTTGAGCTCGTGTTGAGGTTGGTAGTGGTACTACTTGTTCGCTGATGCATTGTGGGTGTGGGGGAACACGTGCCCTTGTCAGTAGGGCCAGTCCGGCGTGAGTGTAGCTCAGGCGTTCCCTCTGAGAGATAAGTGTGGCTTGTCTTAGCTCTTCGAACGCGTTGTATACCCTTAAGGCTAGTAGGCGCTCTGTAGACGTCCCCTTGGGTATTCCGAGGGCCTCTTTATATGCTGATCTTATTATGATGTCGATCTGCCTCTCCTCCTCGTGACTAAGGAGGTGGTAGGGCAGGCCGTACGTGACTCGGCTTATCACTAGTGCTTGGACGAGCCTTAGCGTGTCGTGTTCTTTCATGCCCGCGTTGCGATAAGTTACGCGTCGGATCATTTGTGCGATGTTATTTGTGGTAGTTTTGAGCGTTTTGATTGTGTGGGACGCTTTCCCGATACTTTGAAGCCAGAAACCCAGGACCCGCATCGTCGTGACTTCTTGGACTGCGTGTCCTTCCACAACGATGTTGACTGGTCCGTTGGATATGTAACCCCTCGAGTGTACCCGAATGACCTGCGATTTTTCGGGAGCACATTTGAGGCCACTTCTCCTCGAGAATTTCTCTACTGCGTCGGCTGCTTGTTGTAGCACGTGTTCTTTGTGTCCCAGAGGGCCCCTTGCTGCCCACAGCTTTATGTCGCCTGCGTACAGTGTGTAACCCAAGTCGGGGATTTGGTCCAGCTGTCGTGCTAGACGACACATCGCTATATTGAACAGCAAGGGTGAGATTATTGCCCCCTGGGGTGTTCCTCTACTGGGCATCTTGAACTGTTGGGAAGTGATTTGGCCGATGCCTATTGTGGCAGTGCGGTTGGCGACGAAAGCCTGCACGTAGTTGTACGTGCGTTCTCCGCATCCCGTCATTTCGAGTTCCTCCAATATTGTTTTGTGAGAAACGTTACCAAATGCGCCCTTGAGGTCTAGAGCGAGCACTAGTCTTTCCTCTCCGCGGGCGATGTTGGATGTCACTTCTTCTCTGATCAGTAGGAATGCGTCTTGACAGGATAGCCCCGCACGGAACCCTATCATGGCGTTTGGGAACCATGTTATTTCATCTAGGTACCGTTGTAGTCTTATTTGCACTACTCGTTCGTACAGTTTACCCAGGCAGGACGTGAGAGAAATATGCCTCAGAGCGTCTATTGTGGGCGTCTTTTTAGGTTTGGGGATCGTGATAATCTTAGCGTGTTTCCATTCCGGAGGCAATTGGCCCCTGAGCCAGCTCTCACTATTGAACAGCTCTGTGATTTTAGTCAGGGCTCTAGCGTCCTGGTTCCGAACCATCGCATCCGTGATGGCGTCGGGGCCAGGAGCCGAGTTTCTGGTGGCTGCTTGAGCTGCCTCAAAGACCTCTGCATATGTGAAAGGTTCATCTAACTCGGGATTGGCCATCCCAAGGTATGGTCGGGATTCGTTTGGGGCGTCTGTGTTTAGTGATGGTCCTATGTACCATTCTTTCAGTTTGTCTATTAGGTCCGCTTCTGTGCCTGGGAAACTGTCCGATATGATTTGGAGTCGTTTGTTGTTTTCTGTGCGTGTGCTACCCGGGTCAAGCATCCCACGGAGGATGCGCCACGTGCCAGCCGTACCCAAGGTCCCCGAGAGGGACCCGCAGAACGCAGTCCACTCGTTGTTCGGTAATTTGTCGGCATGTTGTTGCGCTTGCTCCGCCAGAAGTGTTATGCGGGCACGTAGATGTTTGTTGAGGCGTTGTTTTTTCCAACGCTTGACCAATTTTTGTCTTTCGTCCCACGCGTTTACTAGGTGGGAGTCTACCACGGGCGCCTCCGACGTGCGCGCTATGTTTTTAGTGGTGTCTTTGTGTGTTCATTGGATGTGTTTTGTCCATTCTTGTATGCTCGTGGGAGTGTTTGATGTATCAAGGGTCCGGTGGAGCTCTCTGTATTTTGGCCAGTCGGTTAGTTTCGCTGTGCCAATTGTTCTACGTAATTTGGGAGTGGATAGTGAGAGGCGAATCAAATCGTGATCGCTCCCGAAGTTTTCATTTAGCGATGCCCATTGTGCGTCCTTGATGTTTAGCGTGTACGCGTGATCGGGTGCTGTATCCCGGCTCACGCTGTTACCCGTGCGTGTCGGTGTGCCTATGTGGTTTGCTGTTTCCAGGCCGAGGTTATCAACCGATTGCTCGAGTAGAGCGCCTTTAGGTGATGTGGACGCGTAACCCCACAGCGTATGTGGTGCGTTGAAATCGCCCAATATCACCATCCGGTCTTTGGTGCCCGTTATGGCCTTGGTGTCCGATAAAATTTGCGGTAGGTCCAGGCCTTTGCTTTTGGGAGGGCTGTAAATGTTCCTCATGATGGTGTGTGCCTTGCCTCTTTTCCACGGAAGCACGCTGATAGTTAGGTAATTGGTTTCCCCGGTGCGTCGGAGGAGGAATATTATTTGTGCCGTGATTGTCTTGCTCACCAGCGTGGCTACTTTGGTATTTTGGGGGTCGCTCAGAGCATAATAGCCATGTAGTCGGGCCGGTTTGGGCCCGACCTCCTGAAGGCATATTATGTGCCGAGCTACCTGAGAGCTTTTAATAAATTGCTGGGGGCTGCCGCCTTTCTGGCGAATGAGCGGCAGTTCCATTGCCAGATCTCTAGATGTTCCGGGTTGTTTGGTTTTGAGTGGTCTTTAACTTTGTTAGCCATGGTTCCCACTTGTTTTCTATGCGTGTGACATCTCGGTGCCCGAGCTGTCTGTATCTACTATGCGTTGGGTCGTCTTGGTTGTGGCCGATCCGGCACCGAATGCTACTGCTATGGCGCGTTTCTTAGTGGTTGTGGTTTTGGCTGTAGTTTTTAGTTGCTCCGTCACTTATTCTTTGTACTTCTGGAATTCTACAATCATTTCTGATTGGAAGTCCTGGAGCTTCTGATTTACAAGGGTTATCATCTCGTGCATTAGTGATTTAGTGGTTTCCGCCATTAATAGGTGGATTTGGGCCATTGCGAGTACACTTCAGTATTTGGTGTTTGCTGTGTTGGCGTTGGTGGTTTTGGCTCGCTATGTGGGAGAGTTTCAGTGTTTGATGTGGTTTATGTAGGTTTTGCAGCCGGTTGTTTACGGTCTGATTCAAGCTGTAGTATTTTTCGTGTGAGGCGTTCCTCTAGCTCCTTAATTTTCTCGTCGGATCGCTGTCGTTTGGGTTCCTCGTCTCGAAGTTGTGCGCGTAGTTGTGTGTTCTCTTGTTTAAGTATTTCATATCCGGGATCTTGCCGTATGTTTGGTGTGTGTTGCGAAGCATTGTGATGCACAACCGTCGCCCAGCTCACCTGAGGCTTTGCCTGCTGCTGCTGCGGAGGCTTTGGCGCTTGTGCGTCCTTGGACGGTTCGTTGGATGGGGTCTGACTTCTTTAGCCTTGAGGAGACGTGGATTTGAGGCGATGCCTGTCTTCCTCGTCCTCTGAGCTGAGCCATCGCGATTTCTTCTGCCCCACTCGCTCTAGCGAGCGGGACTGGCGATTGGCGTTTTTGGAACGAATGTTCTTTAGTTTCCGTGGGCAGTGGTTGCTGCCGGTCTCGTGATCTGCCGCCCCGCACATGGCACATTTGATCACACACTCGTGACCATGGGTGGGGGGATCCTTCAGCCCACATTTTTTGCATATGTTGACCGGATGGGGGCACACATCCAGGCGGTGTCCCGCTTGGAAACACTCCGTGCATATTTGAACAGTGGGCTTGTATGGATGGAGTCGCATCTCCCCTCCCATGTAATAAATACATTTGGGAAGGGAACCGCCGGTGAAGGTGATGAGTGCCGTGGATGACTTGCCTAACATCCGAGCTCGCTCGATTTGGACTCCGTGTGTCCGTACTCGCATGTTGTCGACTAAATGTTCCATGGGTGTATCTGGTGGAATGCCGTGAACCACACCTCGATAGCAGTTGTCGGAGTCTGCCACGTATGTATTGAATTGGTGCGCATTTCCGTTCAGTTCGAGTTGCCCGATGCGGCGGAGTACGTTGGCCACTTCCGTGCTGTTCACTGATAAAATTAAAATGTTCGATCCGGGGCGAGTGCGGATGATGAAATCCGCGCCGGTGATTCTTTCTCGCTTAACGGGTCCGTCTTGAGCTTGACTGAGATGGTCTTGGATTGGTTGGCTTGCATTGAGAATGGCGCTCGCCAAAGTTGGTATCAGTATGTCTTTGATTGTCAAGCCCTTTGTTGGACGCATGATGATTTTTACATCGTCCTTTGGTAGTGGCGGTAGAGGCTTGCGCTTTGGTTGGTGGAAGCGATGTCCTTGGTTGTTGGCCGCACCATATGTGTGGTCGCCGCGTTCCCCTCTCGCGAAGTTTTCCTGACTTTGTGAGCCGGGTTCCTTCGGAGATTGGGCTTCCTTGCCTTTTTCGCTTTTCTTGCGTTGTTTCTTAGCTCTTTGCGATTCCACAATGTGCCAACTACCGCCAGTGCGGTTGGTCTTCGTCAGGTCGGGATCGACGTGGCCCTTGTCTAAATCTTGGTCCATCTAGTAGATGAAGATTCTTCGTTATTATCATTCGGTTAGTGCCCTGAGGTGGAGCACTGTGGTGCCGGTTCTGTACCAGCAGCCGTCGATTGGTCTTGAGAGGCCTTATGAGACATCTTCAGTATTGTTGAGGCGGCGGTTGTCTCACGGACCACGCCTAGGCTTAGCGACGCTGCTACTCCCGCTTCGAATTTTCAAACTTCAGTATTGAGGTGAAAAGTGCGCTTACCGACTTGAAAATGATATCCGGGTGCAGATCACGTCGAGAAGAGTCCAATCGATATCTTGGTTGTTGTCCTACGGTCATTGGGATGGGCGTAATTCGGGGTTTTTTTTTTTTTCGGTGGAGCCGATGTGAGGCACTTCTGCTCCGTGTGGCCGCGGAAGTCGCTTGCAAAAGTTGCCAGTAGCGCGGTCGCGGTCACGCGCTGATTGGTCGGCGCTCATCGAGCCACTTCCGGCGGCGAGATCTCTGGTGTGTCTTGACTATAGGAGGCGTTGGTCTTGAGCACGACGTTTCGGCTTGGCGCCTCCCTCAGCGTCGACGCTGAGTGACGCCGTGTGATGAAACGTCAGAAAACGACGGGAAAACGCTGAATGTGGGACGGCCTTTACTTGCTCGACGGTTCGAACAGCATACGCGGTGACAAATGCGTAAAACGCTCGGATGCACGCTATCGAAACATGGGGCAAATATTACCGTGTTGCGTTTTCTTGCGTGGCGTCTCGCTTAAAAAGTTGCATCACGGCGCAGCCGCCAGCTTGCAGGTGCATGTAAACGGAACACGTGTCTTCGCACCATCTCACTGTAGTACGCGCACTTCCGCTGCATGTATGCATGAAATGAGTTTCCTGCTTTACCGCCATGGCACAGAAAACGTTCATGGTGCGTCAGCTCGGAGTTTTGGGGTGTTTTAATAATATCATCGTGCCACAGCACTGGCGTCGGTGATGGTGCTCTCGAGGTTTCTACATGAATGTATCACGCTGATGTGAGTCGTTGTATTCCAGAACGTTCTGGATTGCAGTTTTCCGGTCGACTACGGCGAGTGAAAGCCCTTTTTGACGCGCCAACACGTCATTTCGACGCAGTATCAAGTATTCAATTCCATCTCAACACCAGCTCTGCGGTCGCGTCGCATCGCTAAGCCTCGGCGGCGATTCCTTCGTGGGGTCTTACGTGAAGCAATCAGTTATGGTTGCAAAGCCTGTCTCTGTGCGCAACTGGCAGCCGCCGATAAAAACTCGTTGCGAGCGTAAAAATAGGAGGCACACGGTACGACACGTCGTCCGTCTTGTACCAACAACCACACGTTAGCAAGTGCAAACCAGCGTTGCGCTGCTGAGCACGAGATCGCGGGATCGAATCCCGGCCGCGGCAGCCGCATTTCGATGGAGGCGAAATGCAAGAACGCCTGTGCTTGCGTTGTAGGGCACGTTAAAGAACCCCAGTTGGTCAAAATTATTCCGGAGCCCTCCACTACGGCGTGCCTCATAACCAGAACTGGTTTTGGCACTTAAAACCCCAGAAAGACTAGAAGAAGACCACGGAAGACCACAGAAGACTACAATTTGTTTCTTGCATGGGATAGCTACTAATAGAATCCATTTGTGTCGAAAGTGTACCTGTTCTGGAAAGCAGCGCCCAGTCCTAAACCACTGACGAGATCGGGAGCCTCGATGCAAGTGCATTTCGCAGGCGGGCAGCATCACACTGACCGTCTCAACGAGGCGGCTTGATTGTCTTGCAAGTTTGCTCTTCACACCGACACCATCAGAAAACTAAATATATTTATTTATTCGCGACATTACTGTACAAACGGTAACCGGGTGGTAAAAAAAATAAGCACTCTTTTACGAGATCGCAAACGCCGTCGGCCGCGGCTGTGGCGTCCAGCGATCTAGGCCTGGTCACCCTATGGGTTCTGTCACTGAACATCGCGCCGTTGCGAAGTGTCTGGCTTTCGCGCAAGCTCAGATTTATTATTGCGACAGAAATTATACGAACACTCCAAACAAATTTTCGCCGTCATAGCCACCATCAGCGTTGCCGTGAGGCTCCGCATATATTTATGTATATGTATGCTTTATGCTTATCCATGCCCCATATGCAGGTTATATTGCTACACTATTCAATCACTAAAGTGGCTTATACGAGGTCGTATGTTCCTGACTATATGATCCTTCAGAATTTTGAGGATGGCAGCCTGCAAACAAATGTCATCAAACATAACATTCACAGGACATGCTATTTCTGTTATACATTCTCAGACTAATATTAAATATTAAAATGCACCACAATATCAATGCTGAAACGTGAAAGTGATCTAATTTTACTAGCGCAGCTCCTTGCGGGCCTGTGCGATGTCATTACATGCCCTACACGGTGTGTTAAACTTTTTAATTAAAGGTGCCAGGAATTTTGGCGCACCCGCGTATGTCGCGCCCACGTTCGTCATACCCGCGCGTGGTTAGAAAACCGTCCGATAAGTTCAAGCAGAACGCTAAACATTGCTATCGCCGTCAGTGCTTCGCCTTTGTAATGGAAAATGTAAACGGAGTAAACAAAGTAAAACGAAGCAGCGTACGATGCTTCTTTTCTACTCCTTGACGAGGATCTTCCGAGCGTACATGCATGGGGCATCGGAGAACCCTACGCGCCAGCTGCTCCTTCACACGCGCGTTCCATGTGTTCCGTATCGTGGTATGCCGCAAGCCAGAGCAGCTACCGCATTGGACTCAGGGGCGTAGGGAGTGTTTCCTCCTTCTTAGCCGGCAGTTCTCCCATCAGTCCTCCCCCCTCCCCCAGCCAAGAAATCCATGATACCGCAATTTGGTGTCCCTGCCCTTTTAAACGAGACAAATTGTTTCAGGAAGACTCACACAAAGTGATTAATATACAGATGGCGAACAGCGGACCCCTCGGCCAACGAATGTTTCGACAGGGGGAAGGGTAAAAAAACAGTCGTGTGCGTGCACGTCGAAATACCCAGGGGGTAAAAATTAATATGGCACGTGCACAGCCAGCGGATCTCGTTGCGAGAGGGCGTCTTTATGTGCTCAAGTCTCGTATGTGCCCAAGATCACGTGTTACGTGACGCCATCGGGCTAAAAAGGATGTTCCACATGCGCCCACCATGTTTCTGAGTGGCGCTGGCTTACACACCTAGGGCTAGATCTGGTACACATAAATACCCAAGTTAGGGGACGAATTGATGGCCGTCGCCGTAGCACAATTGGTAGTGCAACGCACGCGTAATGCGGAGGTTGCGGATTCGGCTCCCGCCGACGACAAGTTATCTTTTCGTCCACTTTCATTTCCCTTTTCATCATTGTTTTCCACATTCTAATTTCCACCACACTTAATTTCCTCGATGCTTTCCTTGGCTTCATTGTCTGTTGGCTTTATGTGGTTAAGTCTGGTATTGTAATTTTAACTTGGATAATACTGTCCGTCCAACAAGTGGGTAGGGTTTCGATAGCACGGAGTAGTTTATAGCTATAGTATATGACAAGTCAAAAACGCAGGACAGCCTATACAAGAGAGCCTGCTACATCGGTTTCTGTTTGACAACTTAGCGCTATGTGAATGCAGATCCCTTTACGGACCGCACAAGCGCGAGGAGCAGGTGTGAAAGCAGCCACTAGCGCGACACGTCCACGTGCTCCATTCGGGAAGTGCCAAGATCCTCAAGTCGGGAACCGAGTCATTTTACGGAAACGTTTAGGTGCCGCACCTTGGTCTGTTAACGCCGCTGTTTTTAGTCTTTAACAACGAAGTGCCCAATATCCTCAAGTTGGTAACTGAGCTAAAACATAAAAAAACACTCGCAGCGTGAAGGAGTAATCGCAGTAGCGATCAGCTGAAATAAGAAGTGTGTGGAGCGGGAGTCTTTGGCCTACACAGCGTGTATTGGTTCATGGCTTTTTAGCAGCGCAAAGCAATAACCAAGGATCGGGAAGACGTGCTTGTGCTAGCGTCACCGTGTATGCTAACACGTACCTCCTGCTTAAGCCCCAACCCGATGAGGAAAGGCTCGGTGTAGCTGGAAGCCGGTGGACCCGTGTTCAGCATTATCTCGATGTCGGGGAAGTCATCGTTCTGGTCAGCGTACTTGGTCTTGTAGAAAGCTATGCCCTCGATGCCGCCTGGTAGTGTCCAGGGTCCTGTGTAATAGGCAATGGAATAGAAGTTTACTCAAGAGCCGCATTTACTGAGCGGGCATTCTTTACATATACCGGCCTACTTCGTAATGATTGTATGGAGCTTGCAACAAGTCATATAAATAGGTCAATAAAGGCGCTTATCTAAATGGAAAATAAAGAGAAAAGTGACCATATGCAAATATTTACACATGGTGCCATACTCTAGCGGTAAATGTAAGCATATATTAAAATTGAATTAACAAATTAAAATAAATGCATGTATGATGATCTGAACGCAGTTTGCATTAACAAAGGTAATATTTATTGAAATTACATGAAGACTGAAAACGAAGATTCCACAAGGCCAAAACATACGCTGTGTATAAATATCGACAATGGGATTTTTCATAGAGACGCTCGGTCGGCGCAGTATTTTTCATCCCTAACCAACGCATCTGCGCATTTCAGCGACATGGCATCGACGTCATAGGCGAAAGCGATTCATTGCCGACCTTGAGAGCGTTTTACTTTGCTGATACGAGAAGCATCGCTTTACTTGTAGTTGTACTTGTACCTTTCACGGCACGTCTGCCCTTTCTATAGGCACGGCAGCGCTGTCCCCCGGCTTTAGCGTCCTACGCTTTGCCAGCACAGGACAGGAGCTCATCGTAACTAGCATCAGTTTTCCAGTTACGTGCAGATGCTTCACGCCCTTGTCATCGTCGTCGGTTGATATAAGTTTCCTGAAGGACGGCAGCCTTTCCCACAGAGCGCCATTTAACCCTAACTCGAGACCTCATCTCATTGGTCAACGATTCTGCCACCGTGTACCTCGCTGCCCTTTCTCTGAACCTATTTTCTCACTGCATCTGACTAGAGCTTATCTTTTTCGCGAATTAAATAAGCTGTCGAGTGCGTAATGGTTAGTCTGATATGGACTATTATCAGCGTTATTTCCTGAATTTCCAGTGTACAGTCTGTATTATGATCTAATGTTCATATCTCTTTCGCTTAGATCAGTTATTTTCTTACGCATCACTTTTTGCGTTGCTCCTAGCTTTAAAGCTTTGTTACCAACCAAGCTTCGACTTGACGTTAGTGGCAAAATTCTAATTAATGGGGTTGCCGCTAGATCAAACTACCGTAGTAGCCTGGCTGCTCCAAGGGCCTTGAGTAGGTTAAGTGCTTATGTGTACGTTTTAAATCCAAGTTGCGTTTTGTGTACGATTGGTCTGTGCCTGACACCCACAACACGATAAACGCTGATAAATGTCATTCGCATGCATTTCAGCTCGTACGAAAAGCAGAGACGCGAACACTCTTTCTGCAAATATGTTTCTTCGAAGTTAAAGTTGTTTGTAAGTCACATTGTGTATGATGTGCACCAATTCGTATCATGACCTGACTCGTCGCTCGTTTCTCGTCGAACCTCGCATAGCATATTGTACACGAAAGACGCGTAGCAAACTACATCGGGAATTATCGCGACGAATTTTTAACCTACTGTCGGAGGCAAATACAGAAAACACTAAAGTAGCTGATCATCAGACGCGACGCAGGCCGTATGGACACAACATGGCGAGAAACACGAGTATAAAAAGAGGACGTATACGTTTCTCAGTCCTTGCGATATGACACACAAATTGTTTACATTGACGAAAGAAAGGAAATAAAGTTCACACAACACCAAGCCTTACAGGAAAAACAAGGTTTCGCTTGTTACGTTACGTAGACGTAACAATTTCCGATCGGCAAGTACGAAGAAAACTAATAATACAAATACCGACGAAAACAAAAAAAAAGAATGAAGTAGTTGCTTAAAATGTCCGCGGTAAGCCGTTTACTACTCGGTACAGATGAAAGAGACCAGTTACAATGACTTCCTTCAAAAATGCAATATTACAAAAAAAGTAATATTTTTTTTTTATTCAAGAGATCATTTCAGCGTTACTTTGGCTTTCTTACGCTTTTATTAACAATGCACAAATTCAGTAAATAGAATGGGCTAGCATGCGCTTTCGTGTGACTTTCGCCGCCCTTCACAAGTTGTGTCTCTTTACTAACAATTGCTTTTCCAACTTTTTGTCTGCCACCTTTCTTCGTTTTTATTGTGAACCCAACATCAGCGACAATACATACTCGATCGATGTGCACGCTGGAAAAAAAGGCGGTGTTGTAACACTTTTCGCACAGACTGTGGCTAGTCAATACGGCGAATCTCGTTTCAGGATACACAAACTTTATGAAGCACAGCACTTCAATGTTGCTGGAACTCGCGGACGGTGAAACCGGCAAGGCCAATGAAAAGATGAAAAAATTGTCCGTAGACGATATCCTCAAATCAACGTACGAAGTGGCCCACCGTGGTTTAATTCCTTGTTCAACGTCAAGGGGAGCGATAAGACGATGAAACAAACATTGAGCGCCATGGTTTGGCTGTCTGAATTGCCCATCCGCGAGGCTGCTGCGTGGCACGACTGCGGCTGTTCTACTAAGTTGCCACCTAATTCAAGTGCGCAAAGCTACGTCGCCTGTTACAGTTTGTCCTGTCAATAAGGTAACTGCTAATATGCAATTGGTTACTAAAAAAGTAATTTAAGTAGACTGAGCATTACCAAGGAAGAAAGTAAGTTAGATAAATTACAAAACTACCAATAATGTAGTTCATTACAAGTAATTCCTTGCATGTAATTTGCTACGTACGACTCTGGCGATAATGATACAAGTGGTACTTTGCTCAATGACATGGTATTTTAAATGGCATACCGGAAAAACCATTGAATCAGCATTGAAATATATTTAAGCAACATAAAAAAGTAATTTATCCTACTGGCATAGGGAGAGGCTGGGAATGCTGCACTGAATATATCCACTTATCAAGAAAAATTCTCGGTGTTTCTTGCCTAATAGCAACGAGAAAATAAGAAAAAGGATTAGAGTCAGTTCTCCCAAAATACACTAAAAAAATTCGACGCTACCTTGTTCCGTATACACCCGGACACACTGCCGAGGCCAAAACAAAACAAAACAAAAATCGAAAGAAACAAAAAATCCGACAATACGCAAGCACTTATGAGTTGTGAATGCGAAAGCATAAATTTGCAATTCAATGCCGCTGAATGGCCCTTGGAGATTTGCGCTGCGAGTAATGTTTTCTAGTTTTGCTGCGGGGCATGTTATCAAGTTTTGCGATTAAATTGGCTGCAAGCCACGACGAGAGGCCAACGAAGCCGCAGCAGCCACCAAGGCCGGCAGGCGCGCGCCGCAGATAAGCCCAGTGGGGGTGAGAGAGAGAGATACGGGCCGCTTGCCTGCTTTCAAGATGCCCTCTCCCCTCACACAACATCTGGCGCGCTGTTGCAGCAGCAGGTGGGCCGATTCCCCCTCTCTGCTCCGTCGAGGTGCGCTCGTGACGTGGCGTCGCAGCTAATGTGAATTTAGATGGCGTTTCGCTGCAATAGACGCCGGCTTTTTCGCTCAATGGGCCACTTTCGCATCCAAAATAAGCAGGCTCGAGCCAGTTCCTGCGGCTCTGAACTTATTTACTACGATAGCCAGCTGCTTCTTAAAGCAGTCATTCTCTCGAGAACTTATCCTTAATGACAAAGTTGACCTCATTCGCTACAATGTTGCTTGCTGTGGCCTCAGGATCCCAATAATAGAGGTCACCACTTTTTGAATCTGCATGGAGCGCAACATTTCGCAAAACTCACCAATTAATGAAATGGGAGTAAGTGCGTCCAGCTGTCAGCTGCGCATTACTGGGGGGCCATGAGTTCGAATTCCTGTTCTTCTGGGCAACGCTTAGTTTTTCTTCGCAATATAGCAAGGGCGAAATTAAGAACGTAGGCGAGGACGATGACGACCCGTCGTGCCGGCTTGGCAGCTATGACGTTGCCCTGTTCAGCAAGGGATCGCGGGATCAAATATTTGCCAGACGCGGAGGCCGCATTTCGATGAGAACGAAATGCAAGACCACCCTTGTATTGTGCAATGGGCGCACGTTACAGAAGCTCAGGTGCTAATAATTAATACGCAGTCCCGCACTAGAGTGTGCCTCATAATCATGCCTTGAATTTCGCACTTAAAACACCAAAACTTAACCTATGACAAGGACGGTTTTCGGTGGTAATGGGCAGAAGAACGCACACGCCAAACCTAGTTTCGAGCCCTTAGCTATACTTTCTTTGTCAAATAGAACTAACCAGATGAGGCGTACTATAAGCCAACGCGCAACGTGATACGAGTTTATAACAGCTCTTTATTATAAGCACACTCAAAGCGCACTAATACCCCAAGAGAATATCTAATTGCAGAGGTAAAGCTCTCTGCACGGTTAGACGTCCACTGCGCTCATCTGCTTCGTATAAACAGCAAGCTGGCCGGGCTTTGCTCGTGCCTGGTAACTTTCTTGGCTCCCCACTCTGTATGTATTTAGAAACTATAGATCGTTCGGAGATATCCGTCCCCCAGCATGCTTTGAAGTAGACATCATCTTCCCACGAAGACATGGCGGCGCGACAAAACTGCGGTACAGCGATGACGGCGCATGCGCCCTGCCTCCCTTCTTTGAGGATCCTTCTTTGAGGACTCTTCATTCTAAACGCCTTTTTATAAATTAAACATTACCAGCTCGCCCAATTGACCCTTTATTAAAAGCGATGAAATTCGTTAAAATCCTTGTAAGGTAATTGTCTCGAAACCTCGCGTGAACTAAGGGTTCCTACTAAAGGGATTTGTCACGAGTACTGACCACCTTTCTTTATCCAACGTATGTATGCGCCCTAAGTAATGAATGAAACATTAACCATGGGCGTTTGGTAGTTATGGAGTGAATCAATGATGATCGTAAAATGTTTTACTTCTATGAAGTGCATATGTATTGGGCTCCAGAATTAACCTCTTCATTTTTGCTGGACAGAGTTCAAACTTTGCCGAATGTGCCCACTCTAACGCACCCAAAGTAGTAAAACCAAGGGCATGAACAATTTATTATATTACTGGACCATAAAACTGTTATTGGACCAGAAAAGAGTTGTTTACCCGTTCTTATATTGGGCTCAGCCAAGTGCAGAATGTATTCTACTCGTCCCTGTGAGTGACCACACGCATTAAGGCAAGCAAGCGCGATATACTGTATATATAAATTAACGCTTTCGTGCATGCCACTCCCAAAGGCTCTGTTCTCGACATGCCCCAATAGGTACCATTATGCACCGGGAAATGTGTGAGGCCGGGCAATCTCTCTAAGCCTGTTGCGCATACCTCCCACGTGTACATAAGCCTCACCCGTGTTGTACCGGTAGTACTCGATGGCTCCCCTAACGCCGGTGAATCCCTCGCCGAGGCTCTCGTTCAGGTGCACCAGCGATCCGGCGGCCAAAGCGTGGTCCTGCAAATTCTCGCCAACCGGAAGATCCGCCACCACCGGAATCTGCAGTATAGGAGCGTGAGTGTAAGCTCATAGAGTCTGGGCTGTACACGAGGCACTCCTACTCGGCTGTCTAAGTCAACACTTGCCGCAACACCACTCTTTGCTTGAACATCTGCTCTGTTGTCTTGAAGCCGTAGTAGCTAGCCTTGCATTCCGCGTGAGAATAGGCGCAAATGTGTTGAACATACGCTGCCAGAGACACCAGTGTACTGAACAGTTTCAGAGAACGTATTAAAGTGGAACTTTATATGGCTAGGCGAAATCACCTGTGTACAGAAAACTATGATCATCAGCACTGGCTCGAGCGTCGTCTTCTTTCACAGCTGGCTGCGTTGCCACTCATTATTCCAGCGTAGAATTTGACTTCTCTTTTGTCGTCGTAATGGGTAGGCCGTGTTTACCGGGGTATGAGCCATTGCTTAAGGGCGTATGAGCCATTCATTGTCTTACCCTGACGGACAGATTTAATTTTGAAGCAATTTAATTTCGAAGAATCGCAAGCGGCAATGGCGGGCAAATGCTGCTACCAGTCCGGCGAGCAAACTCGAGACATCGAACGCAAGCGACAATGGCGGACTGCGGGCACCGTCAGTGACGTCGTTCTCTCCGTCGCACTCCAACGTATGCGTAAGCTCATAATTGAGAAATACTTTAATGAACCCTCGACATTAACCCAGCGATATACACCGGGGCCGCACGTTTCAGTTTCGCTGGTTTACCATCTTCACGGAGTGGAAGGGCCGACGAAATTTTTTGTCTAGAGCAGCAGCCAGTGTGAGTCCACTGTTCCTCGAATGGTTGTGCAAGGAGCAACTTGACAACATACAGAAAGGATTGAAAGGAGTGGTTGTTTTAGATCATTATGTCCGGGGTCTTTAGATCGTAGATACGATGTAAAGGAGAAAGATGTGTCGCGGAATCAGCAAGAATAAGGCCTCATTAGAACAAGTTTAAATAGAGTGAGATTGTCAATTAAGTTATACCACATATGGCGTTTCGTTGCTAAGCCCGGGGTCATGGGTTCGGACCCGTGGCGGCCGCTTTTCGATGGGGGCCAAATGTAAAGGTCATCGTGCACTTAGATTTACGTTCACGTTAAAGAACCATCAAGAGCCTATTTGCTTTTGTCAGCAGGACAGTAACCTCATGTTGTCCTGACCCGCGGGCTATTTTATGTATTGTCCAAAATAATTATTAAATAAAAAGAAAGTGGCTAAAGTGAATTCGTAGTCCCCCGGAGGAATATGTCGTGGCATTGTCTCGTAAATACAGCAGATTGTATTTTTTAAACCATTTTGGGGGTTCACTTTTTTTGAAACGGAAATTATTCACATGAAGAGACGTGCTCCTTGCATAATCATGGATCACAATCGCCAGCACTGCCGGGTGGCAGCCTTTTAAGTACTTTCAATCGACATGCGCAAGATAATTGAAATCAAAACAACCTTTGCTGTCGCCTTTACAGGAGGCAGCTAACACGTGCTCTGCAATGAAGCCACAGAAGAAGTAAACCCACGTTCATCTCTTCGAGGTGCTTCTTTGGTCCAACGCCCGACAGCATGAGCAGCTTGGGTGAGTTGATGACTCCTGCGGATACGATGATCTCCTTGGCTGCGCGAACAGTGTGCTTACGCTGGTTCTTCTTGAAGGTGACGCCCACTGCTCGCATTCCGTCGAACAAGATCTGCGCAACAGGGGACACGTATAACAGGTACTTTCAGACAGATAATGAAGACGCGTTGATCTCAGCAACTTCGGTGATCCGTGCTCAGCGCAGCTGTTTCACTCTCAGCGATAAGAGAGAGAGAGAGAACTGCCTGAAACTCAAACAGCTGTTCTCGCTGACTTGAGTGCTACTTATTTGAAGTTGTGCATGACCACGTGTGTCACGGCGTGCGAATGTTTGACATTTTAACAGCAAAGCTATTTAAGGCAGCCGTAATTTGTGTGGCGTATCAAGAAACTACCAAGAAAGCAAATAAAATAAACTTTTTTGCCGAGGCAGGATTCGAGCCCGCGTGCCTCCGGTTCGAAGGCGAGCGTCGTAACCACTAGGCTATACAGCCCCGCTTGAAGAACATGCATTTATGCGAACCATATGATTGCGTTTGAGCGTCGTCGTCTTCGTCTACAGCTGGCGCGTTCGTACGCTCGTGCTCTGCGAGGTGAAGAGGTTTTGCGCGCTATGAGAGCGAGAGAGAGAGAGATGCATTCATGGAGCGGGTCTCCTGGAACGCAGTGTCGGCAGTGGAACGCGGTGTCGGCATTGCAAGCTGCGCTATGCAACGTGCAGGGACGGCCGTACGTTCGAGCGAAAAGACACCCGCCGTAGTTACTCAGTGGCTATGGTGTTGGGCTGCTGAGCACGAGGTCGCGGGATCGAATCCCGGCCACGGTGGCCGCATTTCGATGGGGGCGAAATGCGAAAACACCCGTGTACTTAGATTCAGGTGCACGTTAAAGAACCCCAGCTAGTCCAAATTTCCGGAGTCCCCCACTACGGCGTGCCTCATAATCAGGTCGGGGTTTTAACTGGCACGTAAAACTCCATAATTTAATTATTTTGTTTCGAGCGAAAAGAAATTATCATCATCATGAGTAATAAGATGAAAAGTTCGCGCACACTTCCGGAAAATGCTGGGCTCCGATCGCCCAGCTTCGCTGTTTCAAGCGTTGCGCGGCCGATTGCAAGGTTTTTTTTTTAGGTATTATTCGTTTAAGAAACACCTGTAACGAAGACGTGCGGGTTAGCCCGGCGCATCTCCAGCGTATGTGATACACCGAAGAAGAAGTGCTGGTCTGTCAGGCGCAACTGCAGCGCTTTACGCACGGGGCAGGTTCTGACTGCTCTGAGGGTTCTGACTGACGCACCGAGTTCGACCTCTCACTCCATGCGTACCCTGTCATAAAACACCTTAACACACCATTTTAGCGTAAATGACTTGCACTTTCCTCAGCGTAGCAGCCATACTCGTGCACTTGCCAGTGCACGAGTATGGCAGTTTCGATGCCATCAGTTCAAGTCATTTACGCTACAATGGTGTTTCTTGCACTAATAATACCTAAAAATGTCGAACATTCGCACGCAGTGAGATGCTTGGTCCATGCCGTAATGGGAAAGCTATCAATAGCAATGCCATCGTTAACTTACTAATTATATTCTACGCCCATTTAATCCTCCTTTCGTTATTGCTTTTACTGATGGTCTGGGTTCGTTACATTCATAATTTGCCATTCATCATACCGGATAACAATAAAATGTAATAAAAAGAACATTTACTAGTACAGTGGCATGGGAAAGAGAGACATACATCTTATTTGGATTTATATAAGTGCAAAGAGGCTTTCTGGCGTAAAAGTATTTGCCAACATGTTACGTGTCATGGAGAGGGGACGGGAAGGTTAGAAGGAGGGCGCGAGAAAATAAAAAAGACCAGGGATAAAAACGATACAATTATTATTTAGATGTCAGAGCTGACTGTTCAAATAATGCATATTTAATCCCGAATAATAGGTAGAGGCAGCTATTTGACTCAAGATAAGCAAAGAATAAGTGGAGGGTGTGACGTCCTTTCTTTGGACAGTGGCAGAAATTACATGTTTTTCACGAAGCGATATATTTTCGCGTGTCACCAAACTAACGAAATCGCATGTGACAGGGCTGTTACTTACCTTTGTGGCTTTGGAGAAGATCGATACGTGGAGGTTCTTGCGTCCCTTCTTGCCAGTGATGGGCAGCACAAACGCCTTCGACGTCGACCAGCGCTCTTTACCCCGCACGGTGAACTGGTTAGCCATGAAGCCTGAGAAGAAATGGCGGGATGGTAAGCGACGAACACTGGTAAAGTAGGGAGAGAAGTGCCTGTGGTCTTTCCTCCGCAAGCTAAAAGTTTTCAGAGATAAACTGTATAATTTGGCTAAACTGCTTTAGGAGGTATCGGACATCATTAAAAAAGCATCACCATAAGCAAAAATTGTGGGATAAAAGTTGACGAACCGAAGTTAAAGTGCCACGAGCAGGTTGCCTGACGTTTCGATAGGTGGCCCTATGTTTGTCAGAGACGGTTTTGTCATCATCCCTACTGTGCGCGTGCTTTAATATTCGTCTCGTCGTGTGAATTGCTAACTTATAATAGCAAAATGTATCAACCTGTTAGTTTAAGATTTAAAACATTCTTCCATGCGGAAGAAAATGTGACGCATTTTGCAGGCAGCAGCATATCAGGTTCGGCAAAGCCTTACCAGATGGACCAACGTTTTCGTATACGTCAAGCAATTGCGAGTGAGCGACGCGAATGCGTGCGTCACGACAGCAACATGAAGACGACGACGCCTTTAGTATGACGCTGATGGCATGACGACTGGGCAATATCTCGAAACGTGCCTAATTACTCCACCCTCATAATTTCGCGCTCGTATTTCGTTTGACATAATGAAGGGTCCCTTTAAATTATCACTGCACAATTTTTCTCTTAAAATATTCGTGTACTGCAGCAGCGGTGCTTCGAGAGCATATTGTGGCCTAGATCAATGCCAAACCACTGCAGGCCAGGAGGCGCTACCGTAGTTTCTATGTGCAATTAAAATGTGCTGACCCTTTTAGATATGTTGGGCCTCACATCCCGTCAGCTCTACACCAACTAAGCAGTATCGGTGTGCGGGTGCGGCTTTGCAAACACTTCACCCAAGTGTCAACAGAAGCGAACTATGGCTTTTGATCTTTACATAGGCGCTTGTTTACCTCATTGTATGATACGTAAACAGTTCTCTTCTTCCTACTGTATATTCTATCCCTCTCTTTTCCCCTTTCCCTCAGCACCACCTCCCATGCCGACCGCCATTCAGGAGGGAGCTAGATAGTTACACTGTGGTCGGTAGTATCTTGCTTACTTTCCTTTTCTGCATGTTATGTAAAAGTAAACAAGAATTCACTGTACTAGCCCCGATATGGTAGCCACGAAAGGGCACAGCGCTTTGAACGGCAACACAGGCCCGCCTGTACCCACGTCTGCGTCCCCCCCCCCTTTTTTTTTTCCTGATGGTTCCAGCCAAACTCTTTCCCAGTGCAGAATAGCACATTAGAGCACACCAAGTCAGGTCAAACTCTCTGTCAGTCCTGTAAAAAAATCCCCCTCTCTCTTTCTGTCCATGGCTATGGGCATTGCGCAAAGCACACGCGCTTCTACATTCTACGCGTAGCATACCTACATACCCTGCAGCACATATTGCCCACATTTTGAAACTGCACAATCTCCGGGATCGGACCCCAAAGGAGGGTTGAAACTTACCCGATATGGAAAATTGTGGGTAACTCGCCAAAACAAAAAAAAAACCTTCTTTCACAAGTTTACATTGCGCGTTAGTATTTTCATTTCAATAAATAGATAACCTGCAAAGTAATTTGCACCCTCTCCAGTCTACTGGCTGTACAACAAATTTGGTTGGAAAAGAAGGCCTACCCCTGCAATTGACGTCAATGACATTTGACCACTTCTCGACTAGCTCAGTCACTTGCGTTTCACGAGATAGCCATACCGCGGCGGCGCGGCCTAGAACGCGCGCTCTTGACTGGTCAGTCGCCTATGATGTCTCAAGATAAAAAAAAAGGCGCGTTGGGGCCAATCTACGGTGACTCGTTCGGTTACTTAGAAAATGGCGGAAAGCCCAGGTAAGCACCTTACGCGGAAAAATACCTCTCTCGCATGCGCAGAATGTGTTTGTAAATGGTCCATTCTTGCTCTCAAAAGTATTGAGCAAATCAAGTTGTTTGACGAATGCCATCAGGGTGTCGTAGATCCCGTCCACTGGGATAGACGTTGTAGTTCGCCTAGCCAGCTATCACGCTTGTAATCAAAGTCACCCCTTGTTTTTCTGCTCGATATATTTGATTTAACGTCACACGGCTTGCGGTGTGTAATGCTGTAAGGTCTCGTCTACTAGTCACAAAACTGTTTAAAGAGTCAGTCAACCGATTTTTCATGGCCTAGTTTTCTTATGACGCAACGAAACGCTCATCCTCGGTAGCGTTTACACTTGCAGCGGTTACCTCCAAAAGCACGTACAAGTTTTGTAAGATAATTTTTCGATCTGAGCGATGTCTAAACGATAAGGGTCCGAATTCACAAAGCTTTTCGTTCGTAAGTGCTGCTTGCCATTGGCCAACCGTTGGCTTCGCTAATGATATGTCCAACACCGCCATCGGCTTCTACGAATTGTTTTAGCTTACGAACGTTCTTGTGAATCCGACCCCATGAGTTCCGACGCCAGGAACATTGACTAGTAAGAGCGACGCCTATAGCCCGCCTCGCAAATTGTGAAAGCAGAACCGCGCCTCCAAGATTGGTCGATGTACGCGTGCCGCACAATCACGGAGGATATCGCAAAGGAGGATTGGGGTTAGCTAGAGTGAGTGAAACGTTCGTTAACCATCCGCAGTTTGACTATCACGCCGTCCGAAAATAAAATGCTGGTGTAGTAATTGCTGCTTATATGGCTGCTTCAAATCCTAGTGCTAGCTAGTGACAATGCGGTGGCCTCATTTGTCCGTAGCCGCAAGTCCTCACAGCGCCACAATGACCTCCGAGAACGGGCTACAGCGTTTGCCCGCCGATCTCGGAGGCCTTGGCGAATTTCCCTGCTGATAGCCAGTGAAGATTAGCTGCGCATTGTCAGATACAGCATTATCTTGGAAAACATTCATGGCATTTCAATATTTAAAAAAGGTCGAGGAGCCGCGTGCACTAATAGAAGATCACGTGATCGGGCATCCTATTTTTTTTTGGCATCCTTCTGCCGCGTGAGGGCGCCAAAGGTTATTTTTCGCGATATGTTGTGAAGAATTAAAAATATAAACCCTCCGCTAATGAAGAACACATTGCTCGTTTCAGTCAATATGAGACACCATCTTTCCATTATAGGGGCTAGCCCGATTCAAGTTCTGAACGGTTGTCTGTCTATTTAAATAATTTCTGAAAGTGATGCTCGAAAGCACTTTTGCCACATCAAGAAAAAAAAAACTGGCGAGTAGTTCTCGGCGCTGGCATTACCCAACTTAGTGTATGTAAGCTGTAAAGTGCAAAGTAATTGTTACTGCATATTTGATGTAATCACGTGATTTATTCATTTTGTAATAGTACTCATTCATGTAAATAGAATAAAGGAGCCAAGTATTTAAAGTTGACAATATTTTAAAAATTCCTTCGTTTCTCGTGACTCACCTGTTTGCCGAGCTCCGTTGTGGTCATTGACCTCGTAACCAAGCTCCTGGCCGGCTTTGAGGAAAGCGTGTAGAGCTGGTGTCTGAAACTGTGTAGAGCTGACAGTAAGCTCGCCGCCGTAGCCGTGGTAGCCTGCAGAAGTGAAGGTTACAGAGATGACTAGTTTGGCCTATTCTTGTAACTTCGCATGCAATGTGCCCCGAATGTTTACGCAGTATTTTGGTTTCCCTCTTCATTTCTCTCTCTCTCTCTTGCTTTAGGAGTCCCTTATGACTAGTAGAGCCAAAAAAGGGATAAACCTTAAAGGTCATGGTTTGCTGTTACATATTGACGCGTGTGCTCTAGGCAGAGGACAACGACGATGGGGACATTAACGGACTCCGTCTAGTGGGTCAGTGGGTTTTTCGGCTGACGACGAAGAAGACATGTCTCCGTTCCGTTTTGCTAGAACAGGTTGTCCTGCGGTTCTTAAAGTACGTCTCCCTGTCCTCTCTTGGCGTTGTACCGCGACAATATCAACTCCAAGTTGAATTCTTGCAAACGCTCTTGTTGCTGTATGAAACATGAGTGTGTCGGCGAACTTTTTAGGTGCGAGTAGCATACAGGCCAATTGTTCTTTTGACTCTACTCACAGAGCATCACGCACAGCAATCGAGAGCAAAAAGTTCATAGCCCTCCGGGTGGCCGTTTTTTTATCGCTTTCTTTATCTCTAAGGAAAGCAGACGAAAAACGAAGAACACCTTAGCATTCGAACAGCTTCATTTGCTTATGTACACGTCCATGTCGCTGCCCGTCCCTCGTTCTTTCGAACATGTACTATGACGTTGACTATGACGTTGACTATGACAGGTGAAAATAGATTTACATCTTGATTATCGCAGTAGGCTCGCCGAATGACTCTTCAACAGGGAAAAAATCTAATACGAAATGTCATGTAAACACAACCCACTGGAGGCGTTTACTTTTTTTCTTCAGAGCACAGTACGAAGACTTGCTGACGACGAGTGCTCACCTTCTTCTGCCAGGCTTCTGTTTGTGTTGTCCTCGGACTTCTTGAAGTACGGCAGCACTTCATCATACGACCATCCAGTGGCGCCCCCTTTAGCCCAATTGTCGTAGTCGCGTCGGTTGCCTCGGTTGTAGATCATGTAGTTGAGCACACTCCCGCCTCCCAGGACCTTGCCCTGGATCCAAAGGTCTCTCTGCAAGATGCACGATAAGGAAATTGACGAGGAAATTTGTTGCGTTCACAAAGATGTTATGAGGGGTGCAAGTGATAACAGGGGGTTTATGCTCGTGAACGCCCTTAGCGCCACTGGACGAACGCAGATGGGCGATGCAGAGCTTGATCGTTTGCTACCCACGTCCGGGATAATTCATGATGGCTTGCCACAGCTACATAGCATCGATGTTGGAGACTGTGGCGCACGTGGTGAGTCAGTTATTACATATTAATTATAGGGTAGTTCAGACTATGATATTTCTCAAAATTTCGGAGGCCTCCTTGTGTAGGTATACAGTACAATTAGGACACAATGTTACTTTTAAAAAATTGTAATTTCAACCGTAACACCTGCTATATGTCGCTGGTCCCTGACATCCCGGAAAAATAGGGATTGAAGGACAAAGGAAAACTAACTAAGGAAAATAAAGTTGATTTGATTCGATTTGATTTGATTTGCTTTGATTAAGCCTGAGCGGCAGCACAGCTATAGAGGCCAGTTACAACGTCTGTTCGAGCTCGGACACCCCGAAAATTTGATGCCTTGGAAGTAACTAACTGCTGTACATATACTTTCTGTGTATCGGACTTATTTTAACAAAGAAAAGTCGTGGCGTCGTGCATCTTGATTCCTAGTATATGGCAACTTAGTAACACTAACTAAGCGAGACGGTGGGCCCCTAGTGCAGATGTGCTCAAACAGATGCAAAAGCCAGCGGACGCCCTCATACATGCGAACATCCACTGGCATAGAGAGATGCGAACAAATGGCACGCTTCCGAGCGGGTGTGGATAAAAATTTAAGCGCACGCTTGCACACAACACATCGCAGCCAACACGAAGCAGCATAACTGTACCTCGACAAAAGCCGGTGAAGGAAATGAATGCCGTTATCCTCGCGATCGAAAATTTTGGATAGATAGATAGATAGATAGATAGATAGATAGATAGATAGATAGATAGATAGATAGATAGATAGATAGATAGATAGATAGATAGATAGATAGATAGATAGATAGATAGATAGATAGATAGATAGATAGATAGATAGATAGATAGATAGATAGATAGATAGATAGATAGATAGATAGATAGATAGATAGATAGATAGATAGATAGATAGATAGATAGATAGATAGATAGATAGATAGATAGATAGATAGATAGATACTGCATATTGTATTGTGGTGGTTAAAGGTGTGACTTTGGCCAAAATCGCGACTTTGTGCGACATTTCATTCAAGCCATGAGAAGGGAAAGAAATAGTTCTATCCCTGTCGCATCTGTAGAAGGCGGGGCACCGAATCCAAGGCACCAATGACCGTGGTGATGTCGCGGGCATGCCGGACCAGCACCTGCTCAACCTGCGGGTCTCCGTCTCGTAGCATGGCGTACAGCCTCCGCTATTTCGGGTTGGGATAAAATCCCACTTTTCAGCCACATCTTGCTTATATCCGACTTTGTTCACACGTTGGTCTCCCCGTGACAGCTTCTCAATGCGACTTCTTCGTAACTCTCAGGCTTTCCTTCGTCCACTTGCGGATGTTTCATCCTCATCACCGCCCTATCACTGCAGGACGAAAGCCTCTCCCAGCGATCGCCAACTACGCGTGTACCCCTTCCATGTGCAACGGCAACGTAAAAGGTGTGAGTCAAGCACAACAGAAAACTATATTTTACTCCTGCGTAAAAAGCCCGTGAAGAAAGCGGCGTGTGACGTCAAAGGCGCCCCTCAGTGCTCCTACTTTTTTCTGCCCTTTCCACTCCGCTACCTGCATTCCCCCTCTCCCACCAGGGTCAGTTCTCTTATTTTCCTATTCTGTGAGCAATTACTAGACTCTCTATGTAATTGTAGCTTCGCGTGTAGTCACCCGCTAGCGCACACGGAATAAAGAGAAATCGCAACGTCATAATATGTCTCCCCGTAGATGCATTTTTTATTGCGTAAAGAATAAAAGCCGCTTGGCGATGTTTTTTTGGTTCCTTGCTCTGTGAGCAAATAAAAGAAACTTATCGTTGCTCTAGATGCCGCGAAAAACGATGCGCTGCGAAGGTCAGGATGCTTTCGCCATCCCTCGATGATGCCCTTCAACGTCGTCGTAGCAGAAGTAATGCCGCAGGCAATCACGCAGATAACTTGTATTATGATGTAAAATGCTCCGGGGAATATCCGTAATTTTGTGTTTACGGCATAGAGCAAGGGGTTCGCACCATATTATGAGTTGTTTGTTGTATAAAATCGCTGAGGAAAACGAGAGAGTTGCCAAGGATGACTCAGCAGCAGTTGCTGCGCTCAGGCGGCAGTGTGATATTACGCTCTTAAGTGAGAAACCTTGAGCAATAAACTCTCTTTCGGTGCATAAATGTGCCATTGGAAAGAGTGAAGCAGCTTTGGAGACAGCCCACCCTAATGCAATGGCGCTAAATGCGCAATAAAGCCAACCACTTGTTTTTCGTATTTGTAGGTTATACTACACTAATACCCAAGTTCGTGGACGAATTGATAGCCGTCGGCCGTAGCAAAATGCGTAGTGCAAGGCACATGTAATGCGGAGGTTCTGGGTCCGGCTCCTACCGGCCACATGGTATCTTTTCGTCCACTTTCCCTTTTCTTCATTATTTTCTACATTCTAATTTCAACCACACTTATTTTCCCGGATGCTTTCCTTGGCTTCATTGTGTGTTGGCTTTATGTGGTCATGATTAACAAAAGTCGAGTCCCTCGGCTCCCCTTCTTCTCTCGTAGATTACTCTGGGTAGTTGCAAGGTGTAGCGCCGAATGTTTCGGTCTCTATTGTGGCGTCACAGAAAGAGGAAGGGTGAGCTTTTGGTCACTACACTTCTCGTGCATGCGAACCAAAGGGTTTTAAATGAATGTGATCATTTCCTCATCACCACTGGCGCTTGGCTAACCGGCCTCTGGCATATTTCAGTATTTATTGCACGGTTTAGTCACACAGCGTGTTTAATGCGAGAGAAGCTGGTCGAGATATAAAATCATCAAAGACTATCTGGTAGTAAGTCGTTTACCGTTCTTCTCCAAAGTAGTGTAGCAAAGGTCACTCTGAGAAATGTAGTTTCATTGTTGCAGCAGTTTTATAAGACAAACCTATATGCACCTAATGCCTCCTGGCATGGCTTGAATGTTTTATTTTGCTGCTTAAATAGAGCCGGTAGGGACAGCAGGCAAAGTAATTTGTCATCGCAAAACGAAAAAATTCAGAGCCCTTCCGCTGTCGAAAAAATGGGGGTAAGCGAAGCTTGTAGCAAGACGACACTGTCGCAGGCGTTCCGCTTCGTTTGCCCTAAACTCTTCGCTGACGTTTGGCCTCAACATCGCGATCCCACAACTCGGGGTCCGCGGCTCTTCGCTGACGTACACGCCGTGGTGGCTCAGTGGCTATGGTGTTGGGCTGCTGAGCACGAGGTCGCGGGATCGAATCCCAGCCACGGCAGCCGCATTTCGATGGGGGCGAAATGCGAAAACACCCGTGTACTTAGATTTAGGTGCACGTAAAAGAACCCCAGGTGGTCCAAATTTCCGGAGTCCCCGCACTACGGCGTGCCTCATAATCAGATCGTGGTTTTGGCACGTAAAACCCCAAACTTTGAATTTAATTTTTTTTCGCTGACGTTTCGCATGGGCTTCGGAAGCCCTCACGCTAGAATTGGACGACAAGCTTCGCTTACCTCCACTTTCTCGATTTCGGAAGGGCTGCTGATTTTGTCTCTTTGGGTTCCACGTGTGACAAGGGAAGGTCAAGGGCGCGTTACAGGTCCCCGAGCTCACAGGAGGTAAACGAGTATGCCATTGAGCTTGGACCCTTTCTGCACTATCACCAGGAAAGGCTCACTTTTCACCGTGACACCACCGCTACTGCCGTCACTTGTAGCCTATAAAGCTTCGCTTAAAAAGGCGAAAATATTTGTACAGCGAAGCTGTATATGGCTACTTTCCAGCGGATCGGTGTCCATTGACCAAAGATCGTGCAATACAGGGCCGACGCGCGGCAGAGGTGAAGCAGGCTTCAAGCACTCCACCAACTTTCAAAAATAAGTTTAATATCTTGTGTCCAAATACAACCCGTATTAGATATTAAGCTGATAAGAACAGATACTACACTTGAACCCGTGCCGGCCATGTCTACGATCGCACCGTACACGTGTACGCCATCCCGCGTGTTCAAACTAGTGCCTACCAATCTGAGAGTCTTCTGTCTCCAGACGTCATGTTCTACGTAGGCTCCTTTCCCCAGTTCTGCTGTGACGGTGAAATGGGTAGGCCACGTGTTGTAAGGTCTGAAGAAGAACAGCGTGCCTACCAAGAACGACAGCGTGAACAGAAAAGGGAATGGGCGTGGCGGCGGCGGAAGGAGACTACGGATGGTGAGCGGGCCGCGGACGCCAAGCGTAAGCGTGCTGCCCGCCAAGACCGTGAGGCGAAAAGAAATGCGAACACTCCGTGTGGCCCCGATCCCGCAACCGTGGAAAGTTTCATCGGAGCGACGGTCAATCCCCACATACACAGCTTCGCTGGTCATCCACACTCACCAAGTGGAATGCATTGATTTTTTGAACGCCGCTATTCGAAATGACAAATAAAACTTCATGGTACTAGAAGTTACAGCTTGAGTTATATCGTCACCAAACATTAGGAAGAAATCGGAAGCATTATTTTTGGTAGCTTGTTTGGGAAGTACCTAGCCTATGTAATGCGGTTCTGTAAAAAGGGTTGGGGGCCAGAGACCGCATTTTCTTAAATCTTCACCGGTCACCCGGCTGATCTCCTTTTATTCTCTCAAAGATGCCCCGCTTTCCTCTTTTGAGTGACCAGACGATCTCGTTTGAGTGCCCGGATAACGGCTCTGACTTTTGGCTCATGGTCACTTGAAGGTCGCCGACAACGGGAGCTAAAAGCATCATGCTTAAAAAGCCAGAATACAACACAAACTGTAACCTGGAGGGACGTGCGTCACACATTGTACTATTTGCATTCTCCATTTTCTGACGCTGTCATTTGCATTTAAACAATATAGCTCTAATTTGGTTGGCCGTAAGCATTTCTCAGTAAAAACTAAGCACTGGTCCTGTTTGGCTACGCAATTCGAACCACAGAGAAAATGGCGGTGGAGACATGACACTCCGCCACGCAGGAACAATCGTCATATCATCGTGACGTTTTCGTGGAGACGATAGCCCAGTTATTATTCTCTGTCAATCGCGAAATACCGTGCTCGAATTTCGTTCTAGAGCAAAAACACTGATCTACATGGATGAGTATTCATTGGAGCTGGTGCCAATCCAAAGACTTTGGCGCCTTAGAACATAAGTGTCACTCAGATTGTAGTCTTGACCAACTTTGATAGGGGAAAGTACAAGCAGGTCTCTTCCACTAAACATCGATGTTTTGATGGCTGCGTCACAGGTGATGGAGAGGTGTGACATTTTGTTTTCGCTATCCGTAAGCATGTGCACAGTTCTCGCTGCTTCAGACAAGTTCAGGGAGCAAGAAAAAAAATCGTTTGAAAAAGCTCGAATCACTCGCCGTGGTGGCGTAGTGATTTTGGCGTAGCGCTACAAACCCCGAAGCCGCGCGATAAAATCCCGGCCACGGTGGCCGCATTTCGCTGGTGGCGAAATACAAAAACGCCCGTTTGCCGTGCTTTGTGTGCACGTTAAAGAACCCCAAGGGGGTTATATTATTATATACTAATTATGAGTCACCCACTACGGCGTGCCTCATAATTGTGGTCTTGGCACGTGAAACCATACAATTTATTCTAATTTATAAAAACCGAATCAAGACTATCGTAACGCCAAGAAACAGCCGCCAATCCAGCTAGCCACATGGACAGCCTGGGTGAGAGAGAAAAAAGACAATACAACCGTATAAAAGGGCTCACGAATAAACGCGGAATCCCATGTACAAAAAACCATGAAGATTAAACTCACATTTTTGAATATATGTGACGCGAAGCTTTCCTGAAGCGGTAAGTCAAAGGCTTATAATTTGCCGATGTCATTCCTGCGTCTTCGGCGCAAAGAGCAGTGATGCACGCGCACTGCTGCAGCCGTGCCAAACCCGTGCTACGCGATGTGAGACCTAGTTGGCGTTCGCAAGACAGACGCACTATTGTGGAGTAGAGCAGCCGACTGCTGTGCTGGAGGACCGATTCCACCAACGGACACGTGATTCAGTTTTTTCCTTAAGTATATGCGGCAGATGGCAGCAGTAGCCGTGGTCGAGAAACTCCACAAGGGTTCTCAAGGCAAGCTTCCTTTCTGCACCACAAAGTACGAGCCTCCCAGGTGGCTTCCTACCTGCTTAACGGTGGCGAAGCCGCAGTTCTCTTGCGTCTCGGTGTAGAATGCCCAGTCGATGTCCGAGTGCTGGCTGACGGTGGTGAAGAAGGGCACATCGGTCACCGTGTCCTCCGGACCGCCCGCCTCGAGCAGCAGCACCCGCGTCGACGGCTCCTTGGATAGCCGGTTCGCCAGCACCGATCCCGCAGAGCCGCCGCCCACTGTCGAACACGACAAACGAACGGTGAGGCAACGTCGCTGATCAACGTTCTTGGGCGCCACCAGCACACGCATTCAGTTAAGTACATTTAGACGAGTTCTTTATTCCTTACACTAGACCATAATTTTATCTTCTCAAGTGTTCCTAATTCTTTTCGGCTTAATTTTATTTCGTTCAACAAAACCGAGAGTTCAGCGAGTTAGCGTGGGGTCATCCGGAATAAAAAAAGAGGCAACTATAGCATGTGTCCCGTCGCTACTTTATTTGTCGTCCCCGCCACTGTGATTGAGCTGTGTTCCTCAAGGCTTGTCGTGAGTGATTCATTTCGAATGGAATGGGAAATGTTGGCACATATTGTGTCTTGGGCTCACCCATAAACAATGGATTGTCGAATGATCAAAGTATTAACAACATGAGGGGATCTAAGAAGCCTGCCGGCAAAAATGCACTTTTCGTAAACATGCTTAAACTATCAATATAGAACAAAAAACAGCAACAAAACGGCAAACCTTGCCCTTTCTGCTATTGAACAAAATTCAATCACTTCAATATACCTATGCACATAAATAAATATACACGCACGGACGTGGTAAGTTGTGATACAGAGATAAAATGTCACTTTCAGTAAAGAAAGTTGTTAAATATTTCGGAGTTTATCGCAGTAATGATGCGTTATTTTGTGGCCCAAGAACAGCTGTTTAATATATCATTTTAAAATGCTGGTATATTCAACAGGATTTTTTTTATGCATCCCCTATATTTGTACCGCTTTAGATCAGTTCGTCATTCTAGCTATCCAGTGGGCTTTGCGTGGCTCACGACGAAGGACAAAAATCTGCGTGAATCTGAGTCATGAGAGACAGGGATGTTCATGGTAGCTGGGCTACCATGAGGATCCCCACTTCTCCTAAGTTGTAGTTCATGCTTTTATTTGCGTGTGTGCTTTTTCGTTTTTTTTATCTTTCTGGTTAGCATAAAGCGTCAATCCACAGTAACGTATTTATGGATGTATTTCTATTGATGTTCTTTTTATGCGAAACGTTATTTATGTTTTGTAATTAGGCGTTTTTCTGTAACTTGTGTGAAATGGGTGTTTCGGCATCCATGTCCATGTTTGCTCCTGTGCAAAAAAAAAAAACTTTGAGCTTACACATTCTCTCAACACACATGTTTTATATGTATAGTGTGTTGCTATAGGTTAGTTGCTATATACTTATATGCAAGTTCACGTGCTGTAGTAGTGCACATTTTCATACATGCTGCGCAAAACTTGCTAGGGGAAACAGACCTAATCAAGCCGAATTTGTGGCATTTTGTCTGTGCCTCTACATCCGTTGCTTGTGTGAATGTAAAATAAAGTTCAAGTTCAAGCATCTGTGACTAGCAGTGTAAAGTTAGGCCTATCCGGTTCTAGTTACCCTGCTGCATCAATTATGGACCAACTTCTGCCAAAACTAGACTGTCTTCCGGCATTAGTAATAATTATGGCTACTGAAGTCAGACGTATATGACTTTCGCGGGAAAACAGTAGCAATTCATCATCGAAAGCTCAGAGGCTGAGAAAAGATGCTCACGAATTACACAATTCTTTCGAAGAAAGATGAAACCCGATCTACTATTTTATAACGTGGCCGATGCTGACGTGACAAATTATTAGTTCGTTTGACCAGCCCTAACGAATCTCTCGAATTTAGTTCGTTAAAAATATCGTCCGTCACTGATATAACTTTGGTACTTGTGTCATGATTCATGGTGAAACAAGCGCTCATTTTTGGCAACTGCTAAACTCAATCTTAAAAATATCGATACATTAGTATTACCATACTAATTTGCTTATGAAGCTGTAGAGTTGTATTTCCTTGCCTCATATTGATTTAGCGCAGTCCGCTGGTCCGTAGGGACGGAAAAGTTCCTATCGGTGTGACAAAACAAAAAGATGCTTTTTTGATGGGCAAGCGCGTTGCTAAGTTCCCATATGTTACGCCCATAGAACTTTTTCTCGGTCAAGGCTGTGCTAGGATTACCAAGTAGCTGCTTCTCAGGCTCCTTCATGAAGCAAATTTGGTGCTAAAAATATTAGCTAATACCATCTGTCTCGCAGGTGACTTGGACAAACACGTCTCCGCGATTAAAAAAAAACTCACTCAGACTATCCAGTCCCAAGCCAATCACAGGCTAGATAGATCCACTGTCATCCACTCCTTCGAAGGACCTATTAACTCCAGTCACACTGCCGACCGAACGTTTACATAGTCATTACTCAAAACTATTTTTCGCCCCAACCCCACGGGGCACTACTGCTGCCAAGTTGCGCCCTAATGGCGGTGAAATGTCAAAACGCCCGTGTCCCGTGCATTGAGGGCACTTTGAGGTTGCCCTGGAGGTGAAAATTATTCACTACGGCGTGCCTTATAATCAAATCGTAGTTTTCGCACGTAAAACCCCAGAATTCAAGGTTGCGCCCCCTGCAAACAGAAAAATTCTTCACCAACTTCGCAGTAACTTTGGAAATAGTACGCTTCTCACAACTTTTCTACCACTTTATTTCGTGTTGCGAAGAACATGCGTCGCTCTGCAAGGAACTTGCATTTTATACAAATGTGATAAGGGATATATATATATATATATATATATATATATATATATATATATATATATGGTCTTTCGATTACCAAGTGCTACCCCGAAAACATTAAGAGGCGTTATTACATTCCCAATATTCAAATACTTGGCTGTTCAATTTGTGATCGTCTGTAGAATCCGCACACTGAAAAACTGTTAACATTTGCATTTGGAGGTGATGTTTATGTGTAAATATTGTTGTAACGTGACACTTGACTCGTCTGTTTTTTGTTGTTCTGTTTTTCTCTTACTTCATGTTTGTGTGTGCTATAAACAAAGTAAGCATATTCCCGTCAGCGTTTGTTTTAAATTGGACCATATAAATGATTGCAACAATTTTCTTCCAAAATATTAAGTTGAAATAATTCTTTCGTGAAAAGATCACTTTCGCTCATTTTCCACTGTATTTCGCGGCAGCAATAGCTGACCTTAAATAGGGCCTGTGTCAAATAAAAAAGATATTCACTGAGAAATGTACCCCTCCAGCTTCTACTGCTACTTCGATAAACAATGTGATCAACATTGGCGCACATCCTTTAACACCGATGCTCTTCGTACCCCACTGTGCAGCTCTAGGATGTCAGAATTCAACAGTTGCCGCTTATCGCATTTGATAATCATCTGTACTGAAATCTTCGGCTAAAAGGGAAGGTGGCCGCCTAAACCGTCGTGAACGCATCGAATACTATGTGGGAAAAGACACTTTGCCGGGTTTATTGGCGCAGAGCGCTAAGCCGTCCTAAGATGGCGAACTCAAGGTAACAAACCGAACGTGCGCATTCTGCCGGATGCGAGCTCATCTCCCTCTTCGTCCTCTTCTATGCGCCGCGCGAGCACGATTTCCATCAAACGCAATAACTGACTGCGAAAAAAGCCGTTGTATTGTTGGTTTGTTTCTTGTTTCTTTTTCGATTCCTCCACTTTTTTTTCTTGGAAGGTTTACCCACACATGAGTGCTCACTTTAGGACATCGAAGTCGTGTGTTCGGCAATCACTAGTTTCCGGCAAATCCGCCCCAAACTGTGCCACACCTCTCGCACAGCAATCGAAGCTTTTGTTTACATTCGTCACTGTTCACCGATTGCACGTCGATTTTGAAACGCCCTGTGTGGACACGCCTACGTTCTGCCTGTGCCGCAAGAATTAACGGCAGGAAGGCAAAATGAAGGCAAAATGGGTGAAGGCAAAATCGCCTGTGCGTGCTTTTCCCGTTCTCCGTTGCATCAGAATAGTGCGGCTTTACATCTGGTCCTCCTCTTAACAATGACTCCTCTTTAGTGGCCTTGGCAGTGCGGGCACCGTAGCGTCCTGACAATAATCACGAAATCGTGACCTTCGTTTCAGACAGCGAGAGCTGCATCGTTACGTGGGCGGAGTACCCAGTGTACACACGTTTAGGGGCACAGTAAACAATTGCAAAGGGCTAGGCTTAATCGTATCTGCGTATTACCGCATCGATTGTGTCCGAGCACTCACGCTCTAGGATGTCATATTTCAACAGTTGCCGCTTATCGCATCTGATAATCACCTCTCTTCGGACAGAATGCAAGGTGGCTGCCCAATCCGTCGTGAACGCAAAAACTGACTACGAAAAAAAGTTATTTTATTATTGGTTTGTTTCCGGTTCCTTTTTCGATTCCTCCATAAATCTATAAAAAATTCCTTATGGTAAAAAAATTCCTGATGATAAAAACACAGTCTATAAATGCCAACTGTGTCTCACCAGCAGAGTGCAGTAGCACAAAACTCAGCCGTAGTCAATCAGTCGGTCGGTCAATCGGTCGGTTGGTTGGTCGGTCATGTTATCTATCAACCTATTAATTTGTTTGTTTATTAATTTATTCCAATAATTTCACGGTCACGTGGGTGACGCAGGAAGCAGTTGCGAGCATTCACGTACACGGCACTGAAGATATAAATTTTTAACGGGACGAACCACCACAGATGCGATGTAATCGTAGTCCCGCTTTATTGCAGTTAACAGAGAACTCAAGCAGGTAAATTCCAGTTAAACGCAGCGTTGAGCCCAAAACTACCTCTCGCATACGTCGCCTCGGATGCAGGGCATAGAAGCTACGGTTCGTGTGCGGCAAGTACACGCATTCAAAGGTATACAGGTACACTACATCTTCCACTCTGCGGAATAAGCGGGCGCACATTGGGCCATGTCCTGAGAGGAGCGTTCCTTCGGTGTCTTCACTGGTAAAAAAAAGTTGTCGCAGTTTCACCTGAAAGGCGAAGCATGAATTGCGATAGCAAAATTGTAGAGAGCTATACGGAGTAATGATATTAGCTTTATCAGCTGTATAAACTTGGACATGCAGCAGCACCGGCAACGCGCAGAACTGTTGTCGACGCCGTCGGCGTTTTGCCCGCGTTCGCTCAAATTGCGTGCGGCGTTGGTGAGTGTTGCCGGAGCCTCTGATATAAATAGGCACTTAGTGACGCAGCTAAACGTCGCCTACCTTCCCTAACCCCCCCCCCTCCCCCGCGGCCTCTCGCGCGTCGGAAGAAGGCGCGTTTGCTCTACATATATGGTGATTGTAAAGGAGGAAAGAGACGCCTACTTCTGCAGCCCTTAAGCGAGCACGGCGCAGAACGCGCGTTTGTTCTTCGCCGTGCGTTCACTCCCCGTGAAAGCGCGCGCCCCTCGCGCCCTTTCACTCGCACATACAGCGTTCGGCGCGCGGAGACGATTTCATCTCCATTGACGTCATACGGAACCTCACGGCGACGGCGACGGCGACGGCGACGGCAGAAATCTGCTTTTGAAAAGAAATGCTGGCTCTCCCGTAATCGAGAGTAGATGCAAGCATGAAACGGCTACCATATGGCGTCTTTTGCTGCCTGAGGTGCCACCACCTTCAACCGCTTTTCTTCTTCTAACAGTGCAGCGCGCTCAGCGTCTGCCACTACTTTTTCTTCTTGTCGCGGACCGCTCACGACTCACAGACAGCTGGCGTTGCTATTGGAAATGGCAAATAAAACTTCAGCGTACTAGAAGTTTGAGTGATATTGTGAACAAACATTAGGAAGAAATCGGAAGCAATATTTTTTTGTAACTTGCTTGGGCAGTAACTAGGGTATGTAATGGGGTCCTGTAGAAGGGGTTGGGGGCCAGAGACCGCCTTTTCATAACTTTTGACTGGTTTCCCGATGATCTCGTTTTGTTCTCGCAACGATGCGCAGATGTTCTCGTTTGAGTGCCTGGATAATGGCTCTGGCTTTTGGCTCAAAGTCACTTGAAGGTCGCTGACAACGGGAGTTCAAAGCGTTTCATGCTTAAAAAATACAACGAGTGTTACACTTTTGTAAAACGTGAAGGCGAGAGCCTGCCAGTGGCACGAGCGCGCCTTTGTGACCGCCTTACGTGTGCAATCAGGCACGCACTACGCACGAAGAACCGTGGAGCAACCGTGGCTTCAGGGAAGCG
The DNA here is from genome assembly GCF_013339745.2 of Dermacentor silvarum. Classification (NCBI taxonomy): domain Eukaryota; kingdom Metazoa; phylum Arthropoda; class Arachnida; order Ixodida; family Ixodidae; genus Dermacentor; species Dermacentor silvarum. Next base: position 10,096,693 of record NC_051156.1, on the reverse strand, counting down.
TGCTCGTCTCGCACCGTGGAGGCCCGGGAAATGTACCAAATTTTATTTTCAAAGCCACTAATTTACTTTGTTTACAGGAGCCGTCCTGAGTAATGTGACGTCAATCCGAGCATGATTATAGGTGTTTCTTTACTCTTTGCGGCGTCGACCATTTTTCGCCACGGCGCAGTTTCGCCAAAGTCACCGCAAGGGCACCGCCAACATAAACACCTAAGGCCTTAGTAATCTGGCTCATCCTCGTGGTCGTTCTTCAACAGAAGCACTAATTCCATCTGACAGCGAAGGGCCATGTTTATGTCGTCCATGTATAGCGCCCAGCGCACACCCGAGCGGTTTCCGCCGCCAGCACATAACATCACTATTGGGTCGACACATATACAATATACTTCCATTGCTTCTAAGCATGCACTAGCGCGCAGAGCTCCCCTGCTCGTGCGTCTTGCTTATCTATGCTCGAACTTATCAGCTATAGCCTGCGGTACGATAAGCCAGCACCGTCTGGGCAGCTGCACAAAGGCGGGTACACTCTCGGCATGAGTCCAACCAAATACCGCTTAGGCCTCCATGTTATTTCAATGCGCAAAAATCGTGGGGACCGGTTAGGTAAGACGCATGTGTCACATGTCAGTCATATGTGTCAATAATATCTTATTGAAATGTCACTCTTTGCCCCAGTGATACTTTCTGCATAATTTAGCAATAAACTTCAGTTGATAGTCATCGTTCTGTCTTGTCTTGACTTGTCTGCTTGATCGTCCCGTTTTGCGTAGGGAAATAGCAACATGTCAGACGAACTAGCCGGACAACACATTCTCTGAATTTAACTGAGCAGGCTGGCCGGTTTGTCAGCGCGTGCGTGGGAGCAATGCTGTCTCGAAGGAGGCTTGCCTGACGTGTTGGCGCATGCCGGGGTCTACTTTAGAAAAGTGTCGTGGAGACTTCACCTATTATGACCGTTACACTATCATTCAAGCATACTCAACTTGATAACAACGTGTGATCCATCGAATAAAAAAATTATTGTTACGGCTGCTGAACTCTTCTATCGCAAGAAAATCAAAATCAGTGACGGTTCTATTTCGATTTTTTTTTCTCTTCGAGATTCATCAGGGCTTCGAGTGGTGCTCCACCTACGTTGTACCTGGAATCGGCAGGTCGTGGGAAATCAAAATAAAGGAACAGAATCGAGTGACAGGAATCACTACATTATGCCAGCCCAAATTATTTAAGGGTCTGCCATTGAACAAGGTGCGGGACAATTGCGAGAAAAGCGCTGCATTCAAAAGCGAAGCTTGCCCACTCGGCTATTCGCTTCTTTGCTCGTAGTAGACCTTGAACCAGGCCTAGTTGGTATTTACTGCATGACATGCTTACCGCTAAAGAAAAACGCGGGCAGCGAAGGAAACACGAACACGGGCAGTTCTAACTCGCTTCTAACTAGACCCTGCATATCGAGCCTAACCTAACCTACAGCCTAACCCAACGCTTAAATTTCCGTCCAAACGAGATCATAACGGCTGACTGAGAGTCCGTAATAGCGAATAGGCAGTTGTTTGTTGTCAGTTGTTGCCCGTGTCACTGGGGCGCACGTTACATAAGGTTTGCCGCTTTGTATTGCGCCTTCGGCAATCTGCCAGTGCCAGGGTTGCTGGCGACGGGACGCAATCTCTCTCCTTCACTATCCCGAACGTTTTCCAATGTTTCATTTGATATCCGAGCTGATTTCTCAATCATAACTCTCTGTTATAACCGATGCATGCTGTGCCAAGTCTGCCGACGCCGTCTGCGCGATTCGGCGGCGTGGTAGGGCACCCGTTGCAGGCTGTTGGTGATGGTAGCTCATCACCGGTGCATATAGGTGACCGACGTTGGTGTCAGGCTGCGCGTTCTCATCGATTCCGGGGTCAGGTCACGTGGCCAATTCGAATAGCCTGCGGCAGAGGCTTTCACCACAGCCACACAAAAAACCGTTCTGGAACTCTCCGTCAAATATTGTTTCGCAGCAATCCATACATGGATGAACGCGATGCTTGGCAGAGCGATGACGACGAAGGCGTTTGCACGTGGGCCGGATCAGACATCTTCTATTGCCCTAGCCTTCTTTGTATATATTCTGTAAATATATGCTTCGCCTACATCTCGCCTCCGTCACAATTCGGTGGAGGTGCTGGGTACGTGACACCCCGCAACGGCACTCTGCGGCGGCCGTGGTTTCGGACATCTGCCAGCCATGGCGGAAGACACGGCGCCTACATCAGCGCCCGCCACTTCAACGGTTGTGCTTGTGCAACCCCGGGATCCTGGCACGTTCTGCGGTTCCGGTGAAGCGGACGTTGAAGACTGACTGGGGGAGTAGGAGCTCGTAATAAGTAGTAGGAGCTATAATAAGCAAATATTATACAGTATACTGCGAAAGTATGGTTCGATAACCACGAAGCGGAGATCAGGGAGCTGGGACACCTGCAAATAAAAACTACGAGACTTGTTTGGGAAGCCCGATGGCCGGAAGATCGCCGCGAAAAAGATGCTCGCGTCACGTGCGCAGACAGCTGCAGAATCTTACGTCGCGTACATAGAAGACGTGTTATCGCTGTGCCCAAAGGCCGATGCCGAGATGCCGGAAGACGACAAGGTTGGCCACATCTTAAAAATGGTCGCCGACGACGCCGCCAGCCTTTTAATGTGCGAAAATATTTGCCCGGGAGCTTCTGACTGCATGGAAATGCATAAATGGTTTTTCACGGCACCAACTGTACCAAATTTGAGAACATTTGTAGCATTAAAAAAAACTGAGATATGTGCTTTTGGTGCAGGCTTAACGGACTTCTATAGTATAGGACTGCTATAAGAGAGCTTCTATATTTTTATTATCAATTTTTGCGAACGTCTGTAAAAAGAAATCGCAAACTCTAAATCGAAATCTTGCTTCCTACATTCACTACACTTTATCTCTCAAAAGCAATAGGTTTGCTTAAATTTGTGCAGTGGTTGTCTCATAAAAGCACTTCTGCGTTTTACCTGTATTTGAATTGCGAAATCGTAGTTGCCCCGCTTTAAAGATTCCTCTTAACAGCTTCGCTTTAAAGAAAACTAGTCGTGCTTTCCGTCGGTCGCATTTCACTCACTGTCAAGGACGCGCGACCGCAAACTGGAGAGTCACGTGGTCGAGCAAGACGCGAGATGAATGCACCAGCGCCGAGACAATGGACGCCCTTCTCTGCTCGCGGTGCCAGGTCAACGAAGTGGGGCGACAAGTGTCCCGCCGCTCTCGCCGCCCTGACCCGCGCGCGCGTCCCTCTCGGTGCGGATCCCGGCGAAGGTCGACGCCAACGCGCACTCCGACTGGCCTTTCGAGGTTTCTGCTGCCTACGCGACAAACTGCCGCGTGTCACTGTGCCCTTCTCCGCATTATTAGAAAAAAAATCGAAAGAGTGAAGAATAAAGCTGCGCTGTTCGTACTTGGAAATAATACAAGAAACATTAATGCAACGGTGGCAAAGAAGCACGTACGGTGGGACACGCTGCGGAAACGGCGTCAAATCGGAAGATTGAGGCTGTTTCGCGTTATCTCCTGTTCAGAAACTGGTACTGATCGCGCGAACAATATACATCCACCTGAATACGTGTCCTTAACGTTAAGTATGCCTCGTGTAAAACTTGGTTGTTAGTACGTCTTCTTTTTTTTTCAATACTGTACTCGATATTGGAACAGATTACCAAGTGACTTTGCTAACAAAGCTTCGAGTTATGTATTTGTAGCGTCGCTCCAAGATTCCATTTAGTTGGTGCTACACGAAGTAGCCTAAACATAAACATGTCGTATTTACACATGTGTCTTGTTTGTGCATTTTTCATCGTAATCTCCCACTACGGCATTGCTTTTGAAAGCGCTGCGGGTACTTTGGTAAATAAAGTAAATAAATATCGAGTTCGAGTGCCAGCTATAGCTGACGTCAGCCAATCGCGATTGTACCATTGCGCATGTGTGCAGTACCTCATTAAAAGACGGTCGTGTCTCCATCTCGGTCTCAAGGGGCAGCATTTGCGGCTCCAGCGTCCTTTGCGGTATAGGTGCGTATATTGAGTCATTTTTCCACAAAGTATGTAGACACAAGCTACGGTACAATTGTTACAATGACATCAAAATTTACGAAACAATGCACGAAATTTATGGCGTTTTTTTTATATATCAACACAAATGTTGTGATTTTCATAACCTGTAGTCTTTGTTTCTATGGAAAGAAACATTATCGCCTTGACTGGCACCTTATCGCTTCGCAGTACCAATGAAAACTGACATCTTAAGTAGAAACGGCTCACTCACTGATCTAAAAAAAAGTATATTCCTAAAGCTTAAGTCAACTCTTCAACCCGCTTTTCTTAAATTCCTTTGGATTTGCGCATCGAGGCATTCTGTTTTCACGAAATAAAATTAGTTGTGGGTGGGTGATTGTTCTGGACGTTTCTTCGTTACGTTCCTAATCTTTTGTGGCACAGACATCGGCAGAAAGGCCGTGTTCAACTCGCATGTCAAACGTTGTATGAAAAAGAAAATCGACTAATGCAATGCAGTCGCGATGTGATGATGAATGGTAAAATTACCGCAAGCAGTCTAAATCATCCCGAATTGAAAACGAAGCGGCCGAAGGAAATTTTTCAACGACGACATGACGATACTACCAAAAGAGAATACAACATATTCTGAAATGTAATTAACCCCAAGCTGTCTTTCTCAACCTAGTGCAAATATCCAAGGGCGGTGTATTTGCGCCATCAGATGATGCGACAGAAATAAATGCTTGTTATTGTTACCGTATTCACAGAAGAAAACTTTTTCTTCCGGTTCGCAAAGAAAACATGCATCTACAATAAAATACTTAGGCGTCCATTTATGTGAAAGCTATTTTTTATGCGCACATTGAGTAGTCACCAGTACGGCCTCAAAAGCACTCGGCTTTATTACGTGGAATTCGTGCTCTGCTAACCAGTCTACCAAACTCATTGCATACATATTCTTAGGTCACACGAGAATAGAATATGCCACCCTTAATTGGAATCCTAGTCGTACATATCTGATTAACAACATTCAAGCCATCCAAAATAAATGTGCCCACTTTATCACGACAAAGTACTCGTATGCACGTTTGTATAGTCATGACTGATATCAGACTATACAAACTATGTCAGACTGTATCTGACTATATCTGACTGATATAGTCTGACTGACATCAGAGCCTCACCGAAACTGTCCGCACTTCAAGCGAAGGATAATTACGCTATGCTCACTGACTTTCTCAGAGTTCATCATAGCGAATCTTCATTTTCAGTCTCACACATCAAACCTTCCCATCACACTTTTACACGTTTGGCTCATGCATTCCAAGTCCACCTCTTGTTCGCGCGCACTGGCTTCCTTCGTAATTCACCAGTGTTTTCGTATTGTTCATTATTAGCTTGTGAATGAAACCCCACTATTTAGTCCCCCCCCCCCTCCCCATGTAATGCGTCAAAGACTAACATGAATAAAACAATTGTCATAGGTCCTTCATTTTCAATAGGCTTTCAAGTCACTGTTCTTTCTAATTACAACTAGGCGCGCGTGAATCATCTAAAGCTGTGCTGATGTTCATGAATGTTGCTTTCTCGTTGTCATCAAATTGTTTTGTTGTTGTAAACGCTTGAAAGCTGTCCCGGACAGTGTAACAACTCGAGGGTAGGAGCATTCTAAAAACAGCCCGTTGCCGAATGGCGATATTTTCAGTAAGAGTTGAATGCCACCCGCACTCCGCTGCGAACGGCTTACATACCATAGTTTTCCAAGTTAAACAAAACAAATGCACGTATTTAATCAAGCGTGACAGAATGACTGACGCGTGCGTGAGACTGCGTGCGCCACAGTTTTGAGCGAGTGAAACACCTGCACGCGTGTAACTGTATTCATGGTTATGAAACCTTTCTGTCGTTTAGTTTTGCTGATGTCAGCAAGCTGAGCCTTCTTACCACTGATGGCAGTCTCCTCGCGTGACCACAAGGGGTCGAATTCACACACAAAAAAATTTCATTCGTAAGCGATCTTTGACATTTGCTGGTCGCTTTCGCTAATGCTAGCATGACCAGCACCAGTATTGGCTGAAATTTCCTCTTACGGACAATTCTAGCGTAATATCATTTTGTGAAGGTGTGCGCAGTTCTGCAGACTCTCTGAACTATCCGCCCAATGAATGGTTCCATGTCTAAAGGGCAGTTTTCTGGAGTTAGTACACACAATGGCCGCGGCAGAAGGTAATTTACTTACGTGCCGGAGTAAATAATATAGAGTTATGATCACTGTTGTGCCGTGTCCGCTTTTTCTGCCTGCACCCATTTCTTCGTTAAGTAATGTTTGAAATTGCGTTTTGTAGTGTACATCATTCTCCGTCATAATTGATTCATTGTATTTCAATGTAGACCGGCCTGTACTACAAGCTCACATAGAAATACGCATGACTTCTCCCCTGCAAACATTGATTCAATCTCTACTGGACCTTCTAACTCGTTTATGTACTGACATGCGAATGGATGGGGTTCGAAAAGCTAAGTGCAGATGAGTTTCAACGCGAACGTAAAGCGCAGCAGGCTGCTGCGCGGCTGACGCGTACCCAATGAACGCTTGTAGTGGTTGTTGCTTTCTGCTAGCCATTTTGCTCTAAGCTGCGCTGCTCAGTACACATATTGAGAACCAGACATACGCAGTGGGGAGCGAAACACGTATGTTGCACTTAGTTCATCCTTAATTAGTGGATGGTTCTGCGTGCGTTTAGGCCCCACCTCAACACGCCTAGCAGCTTTGCTGCTGTGTTCGCTTCGTTTAGTGGCTAAGACAAGTGACACCGTAAGCTCCGAAAATCGTGAGCAAGCCACAGATGTAGTTAAACGAGTCCGTAGACTTCCAGAAGTGAATCGGCGAAAAACAAAGACGAGCACACATGTGCTCATAACAAGAAAACCTGGCCACGCTCTGGCATGCCCTGCCCGTTCTGTAGACAACTGCGCGCCACGATGGCCTGGTATGGCCATGAACTTTGAATCCCATCATTAGCGAGCCCTGAAAGTTAGTGGCAACCTCGAGCCGGTCCGCGTGCCCGTATTATATTCCTCGTACGTTCATTTCGCTTTGCTGCTTATTAAAAAAAAAACTGGCCTCCTACGCTGTTCACTTGAGGAAGACTTCGTGTTTGCCGTCATTTAGGGAGCACCGGGTCAGTGCATTTGTCTTTGCAGCCAACGTCAGAGCAATTGTTCTCTCACACAAAAGAGCTTCGTTTCGAGTCATAACAGAGTCCGACACTAAATGCCTCTTGGACACCAGCAAAGAGAGTCGAAGACAGAAAAAGTTAATGGCAGTCAGGAACCACTTAATGCTCAGTCTACTAATCACCTCGCTATGAGCCAATCTTCCAGTTAAGCCTACACGGATGGACGAGCGAATTCCCAAGAGAACAAAGTGACAGATACGGCTGAGTTCATGCTATACTTATCGAGATAATGCCCGGAAATGCAACCCCGTTCAGCCTCTGTAATCGATCGCAAATGTTCTGGCCGTTTAAATACGCAAAGAAAGAATGTAACCGCTTTTGCTAAGTTCTTGCATTGCACCTGCATCTATGCGCATCTATGGATAGCACATACATCTATGCGCGCGAGAGTAAGGGAACCTCTGTACCTAAGGAGTTGTTTTCAGTCTCAGGTACACCATAGATATATTTCATGTTATGGCGATTTCGGCAGTAAGGTTACATGCAATTGAAGTCTTGTGTAGGGTCTGTCACTTTTACGCATGAATGTGCATTATATTATTATTTCTCGGGGTTAAACCTCTTAAACATCAGGTAGAGAAGCAGCTCAGTGTGGTTTACCAGGGGCCGAATTCACAAAGCTTTTTATTCGCATGTGGTTTCTTTTTTCATTGGCCAGCCGCCTTTGCTAAAGGTATGTCCCGCAACATCATTGGCCAGAATTCGCTCATACGAACAGTTATAGCGCAATAAAGTTTCTGTGAATACAGGAGCATTGGTTGAGTCCGCAAATCTCTTCATTCGTAAGCGCGATTGGCTGGTTTCCTTCGCTAACTTATTTTTTTTTATTTAGAAAGACCTCACAGGCCTACGAAGAGGCACAGGGTGAGGGGGGCGTATGTCAGAATACAATGCAATCGGTTCAAAGATATCGATGCTACAAGGAATCAAACATTGGCGCAAAACGAAGAAACTTGCATATAACAAAAACCAGACAGATCTTCAAAAAAAGAAGAAAAAGAAATGAACAGATAAGCATTGCATAAAAACAGCAAGAAGTGAAAAAAAGTTACATTATACGTTACATATATAGGTACAAAGGACTTCATACAGTGCATAACATGGAAAACGGGAAAAACAAAAAAAAAACGTGAATAAAAAATAAAAAATCAACACAGGCACAACGCGTGACAATGCATTGAAAACGTAATCGGGTTGATAAGTAACCATGTAATAACTAACTGCGATCAGTGTGAAGAAAAATGTTTCGTCAAATTACAGCAAAAAGCGTCATGATTTGTGAGCGACGCAATGCTATCCGGAAGGCTGTTCCGGAGACGGATAGCGCGAGGCAGTGGTGAAAAGTGAAATGCTTGCGTCACGGCCAAATACGCGGGCATAGCTGAAATTATTGTGCCACCTGCGCGATGTGAAGAAGTGGTGTTTCAAGCATGGTAGGGATATTCTGTCAGTGATTGAATTTATGGAATAATGACAGCAATGCAATATCACGGCGAGTACTCAATGACTGCAGCGATATTTCGGCTCCGATCTGCGTTATGCTAGACTGGGAAATGTAATTATGAGTAATGAAACGACTTGCCCTATTCTGAATTATTTCCAATGCGTCAGTTAGGTATTTCTGATGTGGTGACCAGATGAAGTGACTAGATGACATGATGTGGTGACCAGATGACCGGTGCCGATATGTTCAGCGTCAAGAGGCTGAAATTTTCTCTTACGAATATTTCTAGCATAAGAGCTTGTTATGAATGCGGTTCCAAGGTATTTTGAAACGCCATGCTGGTATTTGACACACAGCTACGTAAAAATAAACGAGCGCTTTTGTATTGCTTCACCCCTGTGAAAGCTCAAAAGCCGTGGCCAGTGTTCGAGGTCACCGCCCCATTCCGCAACAGTATATATGGCCAGTGAGCATTGCAGCACGCTTCTATCTATGTGTATGCATTCAGGAAAAGCTAGTATGCCTGTGACGCAGAGGTTTAAGTTTACCTCCGCCGTTGTCCACCATTCTATTTTCTGGGGTTAACGGCGCAAGTACACGAAAGCCACGTACATTCAATCACTGCATTTGGTGCAGGGAATCATCCTAGACTGAAGTCCAGGCGAGACCGTGACTTAGCGCGCGTTCAGCGATTGGCAGCGAAGATTCAAAAACCGACATACCTTGCCGGGAAAAAAAAACATAAACAGTATCCGGTTTGATTATGAGTGCCCTTCTGTTTCAGACCAAAGCTGCCAAGTTGACATTGGCAGCAAAACTGACAGGTATGCATGCCTAAGTGCCGCGTCGAGTTAAAAACAACCAGACAAAGTCACAAATCTCTGGTGGCGTGCAAATTGCGGTTGATGAAACTTTCGCCAGTGGCCTTAGATTTTCGGTATTTCTAAGGTGTTTGCCGAAGTTCTTCTAGTGCGACTCTTCTTGCACACGTGTAAAAGAATTTCACCAAGTTCCGGCTGGCTACCTGTTTTCTGCTAGTTTATCTAGCAACATTGAACCAATTTCTCGCGCACTGCGTCTACGTTAAAGAAACGTTAAATATATGCTAGAAAACGAGTCGCTACGCCTGACTCCTGGCTCCGAGTTACTAGTAACGAGTCAACGACGCACATATTTGTATGCATGGTCGCACACCTAGTTGCGTCATAAAGTAGCAAAGAAATGTTTTTGCACACGAGATGCTAATTTCGGATAGGCCTTTGCCGACATGTGTATGATTCCCGTGCACGCAGCCTAGAGAAATGAGACGCCGAGGCGAAAGGATAGATGAGGTTCAGAGAATCTGGTGAGGGAAACGCAAAACTAGAAAGTCGGCGAGACATTTACATCACGTTCAGACGAAATGCCTCCTCCCTTCACTTTCTGTCGTTTGTGTGGTTTACGGCTAATGTCAGTGGCCGGTGGGTATTCCAGAAATCAAGGAAGGAAAGCGCGCTGTTGGGTAATCGCAAGCACGCTGGCACAACAAAACATACTGCAATGCCTTCATGTAAATTACAGACGTCTGCTGCATTCATTGCAATTATGCATCCGGTTGTATGTACTAAGCATCAAATGTATCGAGGTCCTACTCGCCCCGGTTATCAAGAATTCTTATCAAGAAGAAAGAATCAACCAGACCATTTTCATAATCGTAAAGTTAGCTTCCCGACGAAGCAGTTTGACCAACTCATGACTGCGTAGTAATTCTTAAAGTGAAGCTTTCCTTGACTCTGCTCCGGACTTTCCAGGCGCTGCTGCTGTTATAGTCTTGCTCGCAAGCGCCGTCGAGTTTCTTGCAACCCCCCCAGAAAGCGCTCACCTCCGCGCATCCCTAGGGAGCCCTGTGCATCCCGGCCGGCGCCGCCGCGGCAGCATTTCACAGTTCGTGCGAATGGCACGTGCTGTGCTTGCTTCCCTACGCGGGCAGAACTGCAGGTGCTGGGCTGTGGCGGTCGCTTGCTGTGATTTCATAGTGTAAACATTACAATCGTCCGTAGCCTGAAGAGAAGCGCTTGGAGCTGACATTCTCAACAGCGTGCTGGCCTCGTATGCAGATTGACCACGTAAACAAGCGCCAGCGAAATGTCTCCAAAGCGTGCACTCGGCGTCGAGGCCCGAAAGAAGCATCGCACGGAGCGGGAGCGTCTTCGCTACGCAGCGAAACGTGGTGCAGGCCGCGAATGTATGCTGGCTCGAAGACGTGAGGCAAGGCAACGACGCGTGGCGGCCATGAAAGACGACGAGTGCCGTGAGCACCACGACCAGAAGCGCAACAACAACGCGTGGCGTCATTGGGAGACGAGGAGCGTGGTGAGCACGTCACGGCCAGAAGCGATAAGCACAACAAACGTAAGCAAGTGTTACACCTTTGTAAAACGTGAAGGCGGAAGCCTGCCAGCTGTGGAAGACGACGACGACGAACGCGCGAGCAGTGGCACGAGCGCGAAGGGCAGTATGCGAACGCTGGCATCATCAGTGGCATCGGAGCCAGCTGTGGAAGAAGACGACGACGATGAACGCGCGAGCAAGTAGCACGAGCGCGTCTCTGTGACCACGCGGCGTGTGCAATCAGGCACGCAGTATCAAAAGTTTTAGGAGGCGTTGGCACTATGCACACCTTTAGTAAAACTCAACCGTGAAGCAGCCGTTACTTTATTTGCGTATCACACTCTGTTGGCCTTTTCGCGGGTTGTTCTTTGTTAACCCTTGTTCAAACCATATTAAAAAAACTATGCTGAACGCTATAGAGGTGCTCGCATTCGCTCACGTACAACCCGTGCCTTGCACTAAGAAGAACCAACGCGCCAGGCGTTACTCGATGAGCGTCGACATGCAAATTCCAAGCATATCTCAGATATATATTCTAATGGCGCGCTTGTCACAAACAAGGCAGATATTATCAAGGAATTCCAAATATATTATACAACGCTGTTCAGCTCAACTCACACGCCCAATCCTATGTTCTGACACATTTGGTCTCCTTAGCGAACCCTCTTTCAGAGTATGATAGCTCTATTATTAGTGGACCATTTACCCAACAAGAAATAGAACTTGCCATTGATCAGTCACTGCTTTCCAAAACACCCAGTCCTGATGGAATCTCCGAAGAATTTTATAAAGACATTAAATTTATATTAAGCCTTGTTTCACTTAATATATTTACTGCTATTTTTGATGAAGATTGCCTACTACAATCATTTACCGAAAGTCATATTATCTTAATCCCTAAAAGTAGTGATAACGAAAAATTGCGGTAGACCCATTACACTGACGAATGTAGAATACAAAATTTATGCAATAGTCTTATGTAATCGACTCCAGTATGCAATGGCATTACATATTGGACCTCAGCAGACTTATGGATTAAAAGGCCGTTCTATACAAACAAACTTACATCCAATCCGAACAGCTCTTCAGTACTGCTCGTCCCACTGTGATAACTTTGCATTGCTTCAGATCAATTTAGCAAAAGCATTTGGCCGAGTGAACCACGCATTCCTTTTCAAACATTTAGAATACGTTATTGTTGGCTTCGTTGTTTACAAAGGTGTTCGCATGTGCTACACTAACTGTTCTACTTATATCATTGTTAATTATAATCTTTCCGAGCCGGTGTCTATTCTTTCCTCTGTAAACCAGGTTTGTCCGTTACCACCACTTCTATTTGCCCTTTATTTAAAGCCATTGTTTATAAGCATTCTAAAATGCAGTGATATTCATGGCTTTAACATTTGGGGCAATGAACTCAAAGTATTGGCTTACGCAGATGATCTTGCCTTTTTCTGCTCAGACAAACCGAGCATTGACAATGTGCTGTCATTGACTGAAAAATTTGGTATGGCTTCTAGTGCCCAGATAAATTGGTGAAAGAGTTCAGGTCTTTGTTTTGGTTTATGGGGATGTACGCCGACTCATTATGCTGATATAGAATGAACAACCGTGTCACCTAAATATCTTGGTGTTCCGTTTGATGCGTATAAGTGTAGTGCACATGTCTGGCGAGAACGTGTACCGGCACTTCAACGCCATGCGGATACCTTTACGCCACACCACCTTTCCATATTTAGTAGGGTGGCAGCTTGTAACTTGTTCCTGGCTACAAAAATATTTTATGCACTGCAGATACTTCATTGCGCCCGGACGTATATTCAACGATTTCATAGAATATTCGCAACTTTTGTTTGGTCCTCTACCTTTGAGCCTATGAGACGAGATAACATATTTAGACCCGTATGGGCTGGCGGACTTGGCCTAGTGCATCTATTTGTGCGGCAGATTGTTTGGCGTTTCTTCTTTTTTCTAGATACTTCACACCCAATACTCCGATCATGCATACAAGTTAGCTTAGTCGATGCATTACCCAATCTGGTAATTTCATCCCAGTATTCTGAACGACCTTGTTTGTGGGGTTGTATGTATGAAGTATATTTCGCTGTGCAGTTCCTCTTAGTTCGATTTTCTACTGAGTATCTCTACACAGTGTCCAGAAAACAACTGTATAGAGATTTGTTATCAATGATTTTCCCACCTCCCCTTTACCGTTCTACATTCTCCAGTTTGCCAGGGAATGACGTACTTAAACGAGTCCGCAAGATGCCTTTATCCCCATGTACAAAAACGTTTTTCTTTGAATTACACAGAAAAACATTACATGTGAAAACTTGGTTGCACAAAAAGGAATTTTTGTATCCACTGTGAATTTGTCGCCTTTGTTATGTACCTGAGACTATAGACCGTTGCTTCATAAGTTGTAAAGACGCAATATTATTTTGGGATGTGCTCCAAAGAACTCTCAAGAAAGACTTCATTTTGAATCACCATACCATCCGATGCTTGATTTCACCCCACGGGGAAGACGTGCCTTTTGACATGTTTTTTCTTAATTGGACTACATAGCTTACGTAAGACACGCATGTTGTACCAAAATGCTCAACCAGCTGCTTCGTTGAAATTTCACTACGCTCAAATGATTGGTCACTTGAAGGACATGCATGACTTGACAGAGTTTCGACCGGACTGGTACCACCTCTTGTTACGTTGCTTGTCATTGCCACCTTTTTAAGTTCAAAGCTACTTATAGTTTTTGTGTGTGCAGGGTGTGCTCAACGAGATTTTAGGTCCTTTCTAGGCCATGAATATGAGATGTGTTAGCTAGTGCTTGTACGTTTTCCGCATATAGTATTTTTCTCATTGCAATGATCGGGCTGCCAGAAAGACTCAGAAAGCTAGAGGGCCTCTGCCACACTCTCTACGCTGATGACCTCACTCTTTGGGTCGACAGAGGGGGGAGCGATAGCCAAATAGAAGACACCCTACAAAGGGCAATCTGGGAAACGGAAAGCTATCTGAGACCCATAGGGCTAAAATGCTCGCCGGAAAAATCGGAGATGCTAATCATGAGCAAGCAGCACGTCAATATCCAGCTCATGGTCAACAACACCCCGGTCCCAAGGGTGGACAAGATCAGGATACTGGGTATGAGGATACAAGAAAATGGGAGACACACCGAAACAGTAAACAGACTAGAAGCCACGACCAACCAAACTTGCAGGCTCCTCAAGAGGATAGCAAACAAAAACGCGGGGATGAAGGAGGCGTTAATTGAGGTGTTAATTCAGGCATTAGAATCCACGACCTTCGGTGGGAGTTGAACTCACCAGATTTGGCGTTCAAGCGAAGTTAATTAGGGCACATTTAATTAACACAGAGGTAATTAGGGAACTCGAACCCACGACATTTGGTGGTAATTAGGGCGAGGTTAATTATGGCACAGTTTATTAAGTTAGCGTCAATAAGGCACTCAAACCCGCGACATTTTGTCGGAAAAAACAAGTAATAAGAAGTACCAGCGCATTCGTATGATAATGTCAAGTAATTTAATAAATGTCTCTTGAGCAGGCTTCCGCCTTCTCCCTCTTTGGCGTATGGTAAAGTGACTGCCAATTTTTGCAGTGGTTATTAGAGCCTCAATTATAGCTCGAGCTTCAAGCAAAAAAGTATGTAAGCAGGTGACCACAAGAAGGGCAATCGAAGCCAGAGAAAAGAGTGCGACACAGCTACAAGCACTAAATGTCTTTGAGACATTTAAACAGTTTTTCGATTATCATCGGCGGAACCCGTGCCGCGCACTTCATGCGAATAATTGGGCTTCCGACTTTTCGAATGCAATTGCACAAAAGCAACGAGCAGCCACCTGTACAAACAAATCGTAATTTTATCGCAACCAATAGACAGAAGATTCGAGGCCCCATGAACGTTCAAATATTTGACCGTGATCAATGGAATGCGATGCCACCCTTCTGGCCGCCATGCTGTTCAACGCTAAAATTATGAAGTTTCAAAATTACGCAACTGCTACACGAGTGCTGCATTAAGTAATTTTGTAAGCGCTCCTGCGACTGCTCTCCGCGCGCTTTTCCAACTAGGGGAAGACGCTTGCAGAATCTAAGAGGCACCTGACGTGCGAAGATCTACTGCTCCTGAAGAGCAAAGGCAACTCGCGTCAGCCACGGTCAACCGTGCTCAGCGATTTAAACGCGATAATCGGACAGCATGGCGGCTGGCACTTCTTGCGCCACCGGTTAGCGCTAGGTGATCGCTAGGGAGCGAAGTGCAGACACAATCCATCGAAAGGCTCCCGCTTCCATCGTACACAAAAATGCATCAGCTCGATGTCCGCAGCGCCCACCTGGAATGCTAAATGTACCGGAATCCATGCGCTTCGAGTATGGGCTCAGCACTGCACATAGCAAACGAATGCAGAAGCCATACGCCTGCTATACGAGCACTTAAAACTATTTCTGTCAACAAGACGTGTTTATCGAATATAAAATGTAGTGCAATTTTATCATCAGCAGCAGCAGCGGCCTATTTTTATGTCCACTGCAGGACGGAGGCCGTCGGCCGTGCAAGTGCTACTTGAAGACCATCCCCATCGCTCGTCGACCCACGAAGTTGTGAAGGCACTTTTGTCTTTCTTGAGGGTGACTGGACTATGTGAACGCCTTTGAATTTCTCAGGCCCTCCGCGTGCGTGCGCGAGCTCACCGTGTCCTTCCTCCCCCCTCCTCTCTCTATCTCATCTTTACATTCCCGTTTTCCCGTCCCCCAGAGGAGGGTAGCCAACCAGCCGCATTTGTGGTTAACAACCCTGCCTTCTCCCTTTCTCTCCTCCTCCCCTCCTCAGGCTAGCTGATTCAACCTTGAGCCGGCAAATTTCTTAATTTCGTCTGCCCAGCTAATTTTCTGCACCGATAATAATGCAGAAGCCAAAAGGTAATGTTCAATAGCCTCGCATAGGACCAACATTTCATGATCGCCAGTCAGCTTCCAGAGTCGGTAAAGGAGTAGACTTATCTAGGTCAATTACTCACAGGGGACCCTGGTTAGGAGCAGGATATTTACACAGCAGTAAAAGCTGGTTCGAGTGCATACGTCAGGCATTGCGAAATCCTGACTGGGAGCTTGCCACTGTCATTGAAAAGAAAAGTGCAAAATCATTGCGTTCTACCGGTGCTAGCATATGAGGCAGAAACTTGGAGGTTAACAAAGAAGCACGAGAACAAGTTAAGGACCGCACAAAGAGCGATGGAACGAAGCATGTTAGGCCTAACGTTAAGACACAGGAAGAGAGTGGTGGGGATCAGACAGCAAACGGGGATAGCCGATATTCTAATTGACATTAGGAAAAAAATGGAGCTGTGCAGGCCATGTAATGCGTAACATGGATAACCGGTGGACCATTAGAGTTACAGTATGGATACCAAGAGAAGAAAAGCGGAGACGAGGACGGCAGAAAACTAGGTGCAACTTTATAACACCTGTGTAAAGCAGGCGCGACAATTTTATCTGGTTTTAAAATTCGAGCAACGCGTTGAGGTACATAAACCTCGTCGCGCTGTGTCTGCGCTGTGTCTGCGGCTGTGTCTGCGGCTGTGTCTGCGGCTGTGTCTGCGGCTGTGTCTGCGGCTGTGTCTGCGGCTGTGGCTGTGAAAGCCTTATCAGACATCATTTGCAGCGAAGCACTCAGAGACGTGGCCGTTTGTTCCTTCGTTATTTTCATTCATCCCTTTACCCCCTTTTCCCTGCGTGGATCGCAAACCAGACGTGCGTCTCTGACCTCCCTGCCTCTTATTGGCCATTTCGTGTAATACATCAAAACTGGTGGTAAATCGCTAGAGCAGCATTTCTTCGCGAAAAATAAATACATGGTTCCAATATGGTCGGCTTATGTGGCTAAGCTTACTTCTTAGACAAAAAATAACAAGAGCGGTTAAAAAAGAAGACCACGGTGATTGTGATCATGATGACATTTGAGGCACTGGAACCTACGAGGGGGGGGGGGGGGTAGTTGGCCACTTGTCGGGGGGATTTCCTAAAGGTATTAGAGGGATGAATTTACATGCTAATATCTAATATTATTGATAAATGAGCAGAGTGCTATCTGTTCACATCATTTCCTTAATTTCGTTCTCTCCACCCTGTACCTTTTTCATTTGAGGAGGATACCTATTCTCAAGTTTTTGCTTTTTTTTCCTTCACATCACTTTTTTTTTTACATTGAATTACCCTGTTCCTGCCCAGTCGCCCCCATCCAGAGTATACGCGCTACGTCTACACTTCAGCCTCTTGTCCTGTGTGTCTCTTGTCCTCGTTCCAATCGCTCTGCGTGCTAACGAAGCATCAACTAACTCGCCCAAATCAAGGTTTTGCTGCCCACTTCTAATAGCATCTGTCCCGCAAAGAGCTGGAACGGAGGAGAGGACTGCGAATCACGACAAAGGAACTCCGGGAGTCGCGCTAGCCATCAATGTCACGTGTTTTGCTGTTTCGGCAAACTGCTCACGCTTTTTGCTGTCATCTTCCTGCTGCCGTCATCCAGCTGAGTTAATGTGATGAGCACGTAAGAAGTGGTATGGTTTTCCTTTCTTAACTTTCCTCTCTTCAAGTCTGTACGCTGAAAAACCACTTCAATGTACGCTCCCCTGCGAGTCATTCGGCGACGAGGCTTTCCGTGTCGTGTTAGCATGTCTAAGACGTCACTAAAACGCTACCACTCGGACACTAGCCTCGAGAAAATGCCAGAAGAGCCGTCGCACGGCCGGATGCATTCTGCTTAATTACAGAAAACAATAGTTTCGGTAAGAGAAGCAGAACTCGCACAGGACGGCCGCTCTCTCCAGCGCTAAGTGGCAAGGTCATTTCCGCGAATTCGCATTAAGAGCAACTTAAAAGGAGAGAGCGCAGAAGCGTTTGTAATTCTTATTTGCTGCATTTAGGCGTCGCTGACGTAGACAGCGACGCTGGCACGCTTACAAAATGATCTATTGAATGGTCGAGGCAAACCTTGCGAGACACAGTGCGAGAGCGCCAAAATCCGGCAAACTGTGGCGTTTGTGTGCTTGCTGCCCCAACCGCCCTTGCATGTTTTTACATCCACCTTTGTCTTTTATTTAGTACCTCTATCGCCGGACTCTTTGCATGAGTAGAGGTTATCCTCATTGGTGTTCTCGCAATGTTTTTCATACTATATACCTAGTCATGACTAGTAATGCAGGGCGCACCAATGTGGCTGTCAAGCGCCTAGAGCGCCAACAATGGCATCGCAATGAGTCGCTGCCAGACAAAACGAAGTTCGCAGACAATTTGAAGCGAACAGAATATGAGCAATAAAAGCTGACGAGTGATGACGGTGACGCAAGCAGCGGCCACGCGCGCGTATCGCCTATAGCTACGCGAATAAACGTTCGGACAGCTGAATGCACCAAATTTACTTAGTGCACGCCATCCGGTAAAACTTGGTTTGGCACGGCCTCTTGTAGCAATCGGCGGCTCAGCTTTTTGTATCATGTGCTTTAGTTTACTTACATTGCACTGTATTAACTCAGTACAACATTATCTACTACATACAGAGCGATTTCGCGTAGCCTAGCTTATTCCAAGAAGTTAGTGGACGTCGCTAGATATCTGACCAACTTCAACTTTCAGCATTATGTAATAACATGCTGGAGAAATATTACGCTAATCTAGCCGTCAGGATTTTTTGTTTCTTTATTTGTCCCAGGAATTTTGTGCAGGACCCCAGCACTTAGCATGCTATAAGTATTCCCACAGTCATTTTCTTTAAATACCCTATATATAAAAATTGACCTTTCTGGTGACGTACAATACTGAGCTAGAACCACTACTCAGCATCTTTGTTATTAGGAGATGAAAATGATGCTTAAAACGGAGCCTGTTCCACATCTTTGTAGTACTGTGTGGCGTGTCATGGGTTTTGGAACGGGCCTGTACTTAGCAGATTCTCCCAACCATAAACGTCATATAGAGTCTGGTGCAGTTGTCCTTTCTTTAATTGAACTTAATTTCTTGTATATTTACCAGATTTACTAAAACATGTTTTGGATAGATCGGGGCGCACGGCTCCCATAACGGATGCTTGTACATTGTACACCACTTGCACCACGAAGGATAGGAACGGTGCACGAGCAGGGCGCACACATTGTAAGTTTCGTTGATATCAGGTGTTCATAAAGTGTAACAATTCTGTTCATTCCATTCCATTCCTTTGTTATCATCAACCTCTCACGACTGGGGGATTCTATAGTGATAACGTAAGTGGATCATTGATCGGGCCCAAGCGAGAAAAGAATTGATCATAATGTTAGTTGAGTCCTAGTTTCATTGCATTAAGAGCAGTTTGCAAAACCTAAGTGAACTTAGATGGTCTGAAAGTACTGCAGGAAAGTTACTTTTATTGATAAAATAACTATCATTTGCCCGGAAACAAAATGTAGAACTCAGATATGATTTACAATGTTGATGTACAAAAGTTTATGATGAGGCGCATTGTAGCTGGGACTGCAAGACTGGTCAATACAGTTCAATTTTTGGCCGTATAATCAACTATAGCGATAAACTCACAAGTAAAATGTTCCGTGGCCAATTTTGCAGACATACGATAAAAGCATGCAAATTTGTTTAAGTGCAGCGGAATCAATACTTCACGCAACGATCTCCTGCTGCCCCGTCCTAGGAGCTGACCGATTCTGAAAAGAAAAGTACCTTTTCATCCGTGTTATCGTGGGCTGAGAAGCCACCTTCTTGCGTCAAACATCAACGCGAGAGCTTTAAATTAAATAATGCATAAGAAAATGTCCATAAAACTTCACTGAATCGCTTTTTAGGGATGTTCGTCTGTTTACCGTTTGCAAGAGGACTCATCACAGCTGGAATGGACGTCAAGCCGTTCTTAAGCAATCAAGTTAAATGCCCCAGAGCCTGAGAGAATTCTGCCGCGGTTCATGGCATTAGTTTCGTAAAGTACCGCGCTGTACAAAGCACCAGCATTAATAACTGTTGTGACTGCGTGAGGTAGTCGTTTGAGTGCCGACGCTGCGCAATTATGGCATCACGCAAGAAAAGTAACCGGAGAGGCCTTTGAAGCGCGCCACATTATACAAGCATTAGAAAGAACGAGATGTCGCCGCAAACACGCCCTCAACTGCACTTGTTTTTTGTTTTGTTTTTGTTTTTGTTTTTTCAATGCAGAAAACTGTTTTTGGAACTTGCAACATTAGGCACAGGGCTTTTATATATTCCTGCTGCTTTCACTACCCCATGGGGCATTGAATTTCGACATTACATATTTGCTGATCTTGTCAAGCACACACATTCAATAAGAAATTGTGATGCCCGTCGGAGCAATGGCGATGGGCAGTACCGCTGGTGTTTTGTTCTTTGCAGACTGGATATTTTGTTCGTCGTAGGGGCGCTTTTTTTTTGTCTTTTGCCGCCACTGTGTTCAAGTCAAGAATTCATTATATGAAAGCCAACGTCTGCGGTGACCTACAGATCGAGACAAGCGCAGTTCCTCTGGAAGGGCCCGGTTGTTCGTGCAAAGCTAAACACCGACGCAAAGAGCCGGAAATGCCCCGAGGAAATAGATTCTGCACGCCTTGCCGCACATCACGCATGAGCGGCACTCTTTTCTCCAGCCAGAGGCCCCTTCCAGATTGCGTGCGAAATTTCAAGTAAAGGATATTGTGAAAGTTGTACAAAGCTTAGGCATTTCTGTGCACAGAAGAGGAATTCCCGAAGGTGCTGCACGAAATGAATGTTCTGGTGGACATTCCAAATTGAAAGAGTAATTTTCCGCCTATTTGCAGCAGCACAACTTAACGTGACCAAGAGGGTCATTTACTGTTACGCGCCTCCTTTTTTCATTGGCTGCTGAGCACGAGGACGCGGGTTCGATTTTCGGCCGCGGTGGAATGGAACAACAATCGTGTGCCATGCTTTGGGTGCACGGTAAAAATTATGTGCACGGTAAGAATTATCTTTAAGTGCATGTGGTCAGAATTATTCGAAACTTCTCCACCATGGCGTGTCTCGTAATTACATTGTAATTTCGGCTCCTCCACATTGCACTCATTTATTCAATCAATAAATCAATCAATCAAGAAAATCGCGCTCGAGACTTGCATGCGAAATGTGCATTGTAGGCAGCAGTGGCTCATTCGTATCGGCTTGTATTCCTAGAGTAACAATAACTACAAGAATCGATGACCCACGGTTTATCCGAGGCGTAAAACGCTGACTGAACAAGAAAAGGATTTACAGGAAAGAGTCGCTCAAACTGTCATTAAGAATGGGCAGACTACGAAAACATTACGGGTTTACCAAAAAAATTGCCCTTATCTGAGCAAAGGACAAAGAATTTAATAAAACGCTCCCTAACCTCCTGAAAACGGACGCCAATACATTTTGGAGCATAGCGAACCCTAAAGGTGCCCATTCTGTACCGACATTGACGATTGAATATGACATCACCTTACCGGTAGAACACTTGGCTGGAAATTTTAATCAGCACTTTACTGAGACTTTCACTAACGTACCTCCAAGAAATTAATTACTGATGCTGCCAGAGATGTCCATCACACAGCCTTTCCCAGAAATCTTAATCACGGTGCAGCGAGCGCTACCGATCGCCTTCCGCACAAACACAGTCGGGGTCCTGATGGCAACAGCGCCAGACTACTATAATTCACCTGCCATCAAGCATTTAGTTAATCTTCTCACCTCAATTTTTCAACAATCCCGCGATTCTGGCAGTATACCGGACCACTTGAAATCTGCACTGTGGTACCATCATTTAACTCTGGTAACAGTAATCACCCAAACAGCTACAGGCCAATTTCACTAATATGAGCCTAACATCACTTCTCGAGCATTTCATACACTCACAGGTAATGAGTCATCTCTGCTGAAATAACTTGCTTCTTAATACTGAGCATGGTTACCGGTAAAAGTTATCATGCCAGAAGCAACGTTTTGACCTTGTAGCACACCATCAGAGAGCACTACAGGTTCTTTTATAGCGATGTCTTTTTTGTTGACTTTTCAACGACGTGCCACCATGTGCCCCGCATTCGACTAATTCTATTACGCCTAACGCGTAATCTGCACCTCAGCTACAAAACGCCTGCGTGGATCGACGAATTTATAATCAATCGATACCAGGCAGTAAAAGTTCGCGACTTCATATGTAATCCGACTCGAGTAACATATGGAAGCATTCTGAGCCCGCTTCTGATATTAAGGACATAGCATCTAAGATACATTCCCCAATCCGTGGTAATACGGGCGACTGCGCGATTTATAAACGAATAGCTTGCACAGTCGATGTCAACGAAAAACAATCTGATCTATCAAGGCAAAAGGAATGGTGCAGCAAGTGGCAAGTGGACATTAATCTGAAAAAAAAACAAGCATATAAAATGTACTACCTTTCCGTCTATATGTTCTAACTCATAAAATTATTGCCTTCATAACAGAAAAAAAAGGCACGTCATTTTCTTACCTTAGCGTCCTGCTTATTTGACGAGTGCCAAAGAAGGCACTCGTCAATTTGCGCCATCTTCCCGGGGCCACCGAGTGGAGGTCGCGCCAGCAGCTCGTTCCTCGCGACCTCACGGGAGTAGTTCCTCCAGTCGGCGATGGCGTGCTCTGATAAAGGAAACAAGTCGCCGGTCATCCTCTTCAACACCCATATGTCTGCGCTTTTGCTCACGCAGTACGTGAGCCAAATTATTTGCCGGCTGGAGAGGTGGTCGTTCGGACGGCCTAGGCAGTCCGTGTTGGCGAGGTAACTTCGTTCGCCCTTCTGCCCGTGCAGTGCAGCGTTGCCATGTAACGACGAGACCTTCATTCGGCACCTGTTGCATGGGAAGGCAGCCAGGCGTCCAATCTGAGTCTTCCTATAAATTGGGACCACTTCGCCTTCGCAGGTCGGTTGGTCCGGGTTGAAACCCAGGTGCTCGCAGATACCCCAGTACTCCGATGACGACGCCTGACCTGGCCTGTGGCTGGGGCGCGATGGACGAACAGCACTTGAAGCCGAAGAGAGCCGAAGCGATTGCACGAACTTTTCCTCCACAGCCTAGTTACACCAGTCTGTGCTCGGAAAGCATAACTTGCCTGCCACGCTGTCTCCGAAGACGAGGGCCTTGGCCTTAGTCGTCACACAGCCAGCGCACTGACGTTTTGGAACGGCAAAACTGACGCTGAAACTACGTCGGTCATGTAGGTGAACGGGTACAGATGGTCATATTGACGCTTGCTGCCGCTGGATGAGATGACACAGGGCTGCTGCTGCCGCCGCCATGGTCACGAGTTCAACTCGAGGAGGGTTTCGCTATGTACTATATTTCGCACGAGTTTGCCTGTCAATCAAAGCCATAGGTCACGTTCCGCGCGATGCATGTAACTCTTGTGTGCGCGCCCACCATGGTTGGGCCACGCCCAACTTATTTTTCGGCAACAGCGACGTGTGCGTAACTGAGAGGCCGTCAACAATCGTGACCACCAAAATAGAATACGCACAACGCACTGTCATCGGTGATGTACTGGGCACCACTATCAAAAATAAAGCGTCGACTTTCGCTGGCTTATGCATATATCTTCTTGGGCTGTGATGGCCCCACAATACGGTTCGTTGTCTGCATTGTGGCGACGTAGCGCACAGAAAATAATTATCGGCACGCTACTGTAGCTGCTTGCAAGGCGTCGATGCGCCGTGGTGGACGACGATGCTGAGCAGTCCGTAGTGTTTTTCAACGACAACGTAAAGGAGCTGTCGTTTGAGATGGCTGCTTTGTCATCGGTGATGTTTTGGAGCCGCAGTGTCGCAAACACGGTGAGCGTCGAGAAACGCTCGCTTTTCTAGACCCAGTGCGATGGAATTTCTTCATCACGCGCATTTCTCACTAAACAATTCAAACACTTTCCTCCATTCAAAGTCTAATTGTATTGCACAACACACTCAAATACTGCGTACATGTGCACGGAGGCACCTGCAGTGATGAATTGTGTCGCTGGGCAGCAAGCACGCTCGTCTTCGCAACGCATTGCGGAGGCTTCGCGCACGCAGATAAACGGCGCATTTTCACTGTGCTGCGTAACTACGGACCCTAGAATACCACACAGCCAATTTGTAGCGATAGCCGTTGCTCCCGTCTCTATGGCTAGAGTGTCGTTTCAGTTGGCAGGGCGGCGGGCTAAATAGCCGCCTCAGTGAAGCACCTGCGGTGAACATCCATGCCGCAGCGCTGCCTTGCAATTCCCCTAATATAGACAGGGAATGTACAGATAATTGTCATGACTGACTTAAGAAAGGTGTGGCATTGCTGCGCCCCTGGCGACTGCTCACCGTATGAACTCCCTCGTGCGTGCGACCCTCTAAAATGTATCTGCTTGTAAGCTTTCGCCTCAATGTCGCCACTCGCGAAAAAAAAGTACAAAATTTAATCATTCGCTCGATTGCCGTTTGTCATCACAAATTTATAGCATTCAAAGCGAAAAACCGGTACTTTAAGAAATAAAATGTTCGTTATTTTAATTGTTGTATTTTAAGGTATTCTATTGAGGGAAAGTGTAGGTGCAAGAAAGCACCGCGTGTGCCCTGTTCGTATTCGTCGTAGGATAGGAAGATAATGCCCAAAACAGGAGGCACGCCCTTGACGAGCCCGAGAAAGGCGTGGCAAGCGGTTCACCGCGAGTGTGCAGATAGATAGCGGGACAGTGGCGGTGTTGCTAAACTGTGATAATACGTTGATAACAATACGCGGCGCTGGCGCGTTTTGTTGCGCAGTCTTGTGTGCTTGAAGCGTTGAAGCACTGTGCCGCGCAGGGTGCGCTCACGTTGTCAAGGCGGCTTTATCTCGACATTTCTTTTTGCCTGATGTTTTTGCACGTT
Organism: Dermacentor silvarum; assembly: GCF_013339745.2. NCBI lineage: Eukaryota > Metazoa > Arthropoda > Arachnida > Ixodida > Ixodidae > Dermacentor > Dermacentor silvarum. The sequence continues at coordinate 10,071,658 of NC_051156.1, read as the reverse complement.
CCTTGCTATCTCCGTTCACTGACTGCCATCGAGAAAACTAGGGTAAAACTCGTGCGAACGAGAAACTCGGCGCATCCTGCATAGCACTCCAGCACCGCATATTTAAGTCCATCTCGAACAGCGCACAAATTTACCCCCACTTTCACCGGGATAAAGAAATATCAGAATTTGCATTCAGGATTGTGCATAACCGAATGGAGCTCGCTTCCGTCTAGTATCGCTGAGATAAAAGATGCATCATTATTTCACTGGGCGCTATTGGGCTACTTACAAAGTGAAAAATACCGTTTACGTATCTCGGCATGTGTTAGTATTTCCTTTACAGTCATTTCGCGCGAAATCATAGCAGTGTTCATTTCCGTCCACATACGAGTGAACCACTTTTAACGCACAATTAACAAAATTATCTGTACGTCATCATTGTATTTTGTTAAATGATTTTTTCTTTTAAATTTTTCTCTCCCCTAAATTGTATTATTCTGTACACCACAGCTTTAATGACACGCTATCTGTTTTCTTTTTCATTGAAACCCTGTTTTTTAGTATTCCTGAATTCAGGTTTTATTGTTTTGAATTTGCGTGTATGTATTCAGTTGATATCTGCGCCCCTATAAACGAGCCCACTAGGCTCCTTAGGGTATTGTCATAAATAAATAAATAAATAAATAAATAAATAAATAAATAAATAAATAAATAAATAAATAAATGAGTTTCTTCCTCACGAGCAAATGCAAGTGCACAACATAACCACACCCATACTCGCCCCCATTTTTAAATGTTTACGTCGTTTGAGCTAAGTATATATCCAGCTTTCTGTACAATAGTTTGCCAGTAAGTAATATCAGGGTTAGATTTCATTTCTTGACAGCATCAAAAGCAGTTTTCAACTGTCACTTTGATGCAATAGAATAAGCATTCCACTACCGAAATCTGTGCTTCATCATAGGGATGGGCCTGAACGGCTCGTAAAACCCTGGATGTGGCCTAAGATGTTGCGCCTCGGCTATGATTGGCAACTTCAAAGGAACAATGAAGAGCAATACCTTAATCCCGAAGAAAAGATCAAATAGGAATAAAAGTCGAAGTATAGTACAAGTAATTAGTTCGCTGCCGCTCACAGGCCGGCTTTTAATTCTCCGTCACTTACGCAGTCGCAAACACCTACCCAGTCATTTGACGGTCGAAAAGTAGACGTCGTCGTCATCATAACATAAATTAAGACATCTTCAGCGTCGACAGCGATACGAGCTCTCCGCGATAATTGCCCCGATGAGACAGACACGAGGTTGTCTTGTCAGCTCTCGAATGGCACTAATACTGTAGTAATACATCCTTCGGGCAGTTTAGTTCAAACTCATATTCACTAAAAAAACTTTGCAGCTGTTCAGAAACTGCAACAAAATGGCATCCAAGACCCTACCGATAGATCAATGAAGTGATCGGTAACAGATTACTGTGGCGTATGGCAGCGCCAGCCGCAAGTACATTCTCCCGGTGCCGTTGAGGCGGTTGTGCTACCGTCGGCACACACGCGGGCACCGCCCCGACAATTGATTCGCCGCGTGCTTCCCCGGATGGGGTTCCTCGGTCTCACTCTGCGGTTAACCTCCGCTCGACACTGGGCAGTGCACGCTGAGAGTCGACGCACTCTCGGCTGTTCCCACGCGCTTGTCCGCCTATATTCCATGTTTCGAGCAGCCACAGCAGCTACCAAATATTTATTTATTTATTTATTTATTTATTTATTTATTTATTTATTTATTTATTTATAAGATTCAGACTTGCACGTAACAAATTACATGTAAATAATTGCTTGTAATTAATTACGTCTTTTGGTAATTTTCTAATTTAACAGTTACTTAGATCACTCGGTAACACTCACCGCAATTCAACTGCATTTTTCAGTAACCGATTACATATAACCAGTTACATTTTTTACGGAGCAAGCTTTGGCAGGCGACGCAGCTTTGAGCACTCAAATTTGGCGGAAAGCACAGAGTACAAAGGGATGAAAACGTGGCTTACATCCTACCCACAATCAATGTCCTGCAGTTACAACTCGATCACCTGAACATGGGAGGCTTGCAGATTTTCACACTTCCCTTGGAATCCCATCTCTGAGCTTTTCTCTTATAATAAATTTCTCTCTTTGTATCCCCCTCTCATGGAAGAGCTTATAGGCGACCTTCAGAGGCGTTAAGAACTTCTGCTCAATTCTTCTTCGATTAGTAGACTCTATGACTTCCCTGATATAGACAGGAGTGTTTGGCCGTTAAACGCATGTTTCTATCTGTTTGATGGTATGTGACTCGTATACATCTATCTTTGTGATTGTAACCACGAATCACATTTTTATGGCTATATAATGTGCAGCTCTATAATAAATTAGATTAGAGATTTGGCCACCTTTTTATTAAACGTGAACGTTCGTTGGCGTCCGTTACAATAAGCCGTCTTAGTTTAGATGGCTTGCCATTCAAGGGTGCCGAGAGGATGTCAACGAGATGTTAGCCGACAAATCGAAACGGCGCTTCTATGGCTCGATAGGGATGGGCACTTCGGACGTTCATGCCAGGGAATCACCCATATACAGTTTTCTTTTTGGGTTTTACAGCGAAGCTGCATATGACTAGGGCTTGTCCGCGAACAAAAACTATCATCATCAGCAATGGCTCGAGCGTAGTCATCTTCCAGAGCTCGTCTGCTCCCCTCGGCGCAACAACGTGAACGCCCTCGTCGTCGTTGTGGTTTTCTTACACAGCTGGCTCCGTTCCACATCTGCTCAAACCTATTTCCCCGTATAGCAAACGCGCGCATGCGCGCAATGTCAAACGTTCCAGCAGATGAAGTTGCTGCCTCCTTTTAGCTCCGCCTTTGCTATGCGATGGCCGTGAGTGGTTCGTACGCCCGAAGAACAGCGATTTTACGAGGAACGACGTCGAGAGCAGCGGCGTGATTGTGACCGCCGGCGTCGCACCGCCCACTCGCCGTCCCGAGAACAAGAACGTGCCCACAACGCGTAGCCAAATTCAAAACAGAAATCACTCTCGAAGGAGTGAAGAACGTACACCACGCTCGGGCAGTCGACTCCTGCCTCGAATACAGGTCGAGCGAGGAGTGACAGCGCGCGCAGGCCAAGGTGGCGCGCATAACGTACGCAGACATGGGTAATCTCCCGCACGCGATCGTGCTCGCCCGCGGCAAGCCCTACATGCTCACGTTAAAACATCGACGTCAAAGACGGACTCGTAAACGGTGCAGTCGGCGTGTTGACGGCAGATCGAGTACCGGGAAGCCAACGCGTGCGATACCTTTCGCCTATGGATTCAGTTTGACGTCCCTCACACCGGTCGCATGGCGCGCGTCAAGGCAAAACCATTCGCGCAATCGGCTTGCAGGCGCGGCATCAAGATCAAGACCGATTGGGTGCCTGTAGAATTGCGTACCTTCACCGTCACTCTGGACAGAAAGACAGAGCTTGCCTGTCGGCGCAGGCAGTTTCTCGTGGTTTGGGTCTGTGCCACTACCGTCCAGAAGTCGCAGGGGGCCATCTTCTCGGACGTGGTGCACGAGTACGACCATAGGCACCCGCAGAAGCTGGTCTACGTTGCCCTCAGTAGGTGCACGGACGTCAACCGGCTATACCTCACCAACGCCAAGAGAGATCACATCTTCTACCACGCCCGAGAGAACCTGGACCGCGACCTGCTGGAAGAGTTCAGCGCCTAGAACACCACCACCTTCCCACCGTCACAAAAGCGTGTGCGCCTAGACTCGCCGAACCACAATATACCATCTCGCTGGCGGCGCTCAATGTCAGGTCGCTGCGTCTGCACGCGCCAGACGTGGTCCACGAAACCTTACTGAGACGGGTATTTCTCTTGTGTCTCTCCGAGACGTGGTCCGTATTTCTTCGTTCAAGTCGACGGCTAGACCGGCGTCGCGTGCGACCGTCGAGTCGACTCGCGAGCGGGCGGAGTTGCCGTATACTTAACCTTCGCCAAGAGCTTGTCCATCGTCGTCAGCAAACTCTTGGCCATTTACCACTAGCGACCACAAAGCAATAGCAAAAATAAGCACTAAAACATTTAGGTATCTCTGAGAGAGAGATATGAGATGGGAAAGGCAGGGAGGTTAACCGGAAGGTGCATATCCAGTTTGCTACCCTGCACTGGAGAAGGGGTAAGGGGAGACAGAAAATATAAAGAAAAATGCACACACATAGAAAGAGAGGGAGCTCAGAAAACACACACACACACACAAAGGAACTCAGGAGCGTCACAGTCGTTCAAACAGGTCGCTTGACCGGAGGAACTTCAGTAACGCCCTCGTCGCCTTCTGCTGTGAAGACCGTATCAGTCGGCATTCTAAAATCGTCTGTTCAGAAAGCGGCCGGTCGTCGAGGCGCGCCAACGTCGTCACGAGCGTCTGTCTCTGGGAGCTGTAGCGGGGACAATGACACAAGATATTGTTCGATTTCTTCCTCGCTGTCGCAACTATCACAGGTAGCCCTGTCAGTCATTCCGATGTGGCAAGCAAATGCACTCGTTAAAGATACTCCAAGCCACAGTCGGCAGAGAGCAGTTGTCTCGATTCGGGAAAGTCCAGATGGAATATGTAGTCGGAGGGATGGATCCAAGCGGTGCAGTCGAGTATACCGGAAACCTGGCGTGTTCCACATGGATCGAGAAGCATCACGCGCGAGTATACGAAGCTTGGCTGCTGCATCGCTTCTTGAAAGTGGAATGGGTTTCTTCACAGCATTTTCATGAGCCCTCCTAGCAGCTTCATCGGCCTGTTCGTTGCCCATGATGCCATAGTGGTCTGGGAGCCACTGAAAAGTAATATCATGTCCTTTTTCTACTAGTTGGTGATACATCTGCCTTATTTCAAGCACAAGTCGGTCTTGTGGTCCACGACGCAGAGCGGATAGTAGACACTGCAGGGCTGCCTTCGAATCAGTAAATATACTTCATTTTCGTGGTAAATCTTCATGAAGCATTAGAAGTGCAGCAAGCTCCGCAACAGTCGATGTTGTGCGGTGACAAGTTTTAAACTGAAAGGTCACGGCTTTTTCGGGGAAGATCACAGCTCCTGTAGATCCGTGAAGAGTTGTCGAGCCATCAGTGTAAATGTGAAGGTGGCCCTTGTATGTCTCGTGCAGCATGAGTAGAGATAGCTGCTTGAGAGCTGGTGACGAGAGTCCTGCTTTCGTTGGAGTCCCTGGTACCGAGAGTCGAACTTGTGGGCGAGCCAAACACCAAGGAGGTGATAGCAGCCTCTCGGCAGGCGTATAAATTATTCTCGAGGGAGGCAGTCACGGTACGTCCATATCACCTGGCAAAAGGAGGCATTGGGTCGGTCTTTCGGCAGCGTGGCGAGGGGATGGAAAGGGGCGCGGGCAATGTACCTGATGTGTGCTCTGAGCACTTCCAATGTCATATGAGTTCTCACCGGGTAATCTTGAGCTATTGCAATTGTTTCCGCTGTCGATGTGCATCGTGGCAATCCAAGAGAAACCCTTAGTGCCTGCGTCCTGAGCCCTTTCGATGGTGCGGATGCTGCTTCTGCAGGTAATGCTCAGTACACGTAAGTATCTTAGCGAACAAGGCCTCCAGATTTCACCGGAGAAATGTGCGCTGGTCGCGTTTACGCGGAAGCCAATGACGTCCTACGCCATATCCATCAATGGGCAAAACGTATGTTACGCCAGGACACATACATTCTTAGGGGTGATCATTGATCGAGACCTCAGTTGGAGTCCTCATGTGGCCTACCTGAAAAACGCCTAACGGCCATTCCACACATTTTAAAATTTCTTGGAGGAAAAACATGGGTAGCGTCAGTACACGCGATGTTACAACTCTACAGGGCGCTGTTTCTCGGATATCTGATGCAGCTTATGTATCTCTGTGTTGTACATTTAGATACACCATCTAAAGAGCTTCGCTGGTGATTCACCTTCACAGAGTGGAATGGCTCATGAATTTTTAACTGGCCCTTTCGGGAGAGCCTTCTCCTAACCTCCGCAACAATGAAGCGCTGTACTTCACAGAGAACCTAGACGCGAGCATTACGACATTGTGTAACTACAACCTTGTAAGCAAGGTGTTCGTACGTTACCACACAGACCTTCCCTCCAGCGAACACATAGAGCGAGTTTTCAGTGTCGCTGCAGATGTCTTCAGAGAAAAACGAAAGAAGATTGCCGAATAATTTTTTGAAAAACAATTCTTAGTGAACATAAACAACTTGTAAAAGCCTGCAAGGGATGCATTGAAAGAGCCAGGCGAGCTTGTTCTGTGTACACTATTTGTGCAATGATATTAAAGGTAAAGAGGAAAATAACAATTAGGCAATCGATTACTTTTTAGGAATTACTCAGTTACTTTCGTGGGGCAGTAATTGGTAACTGTAATATGTTACATTCTGGAAAATACTAGTAATTGTAATGGGCTTCTTTACTTCTGTAACGTTTACAAGTCTGATAAGATTCTACAGGCCCTAGAGGATCATTGAATAAAAAAATGGGGGGGGGGCGAGTACAATAAAAGAACAACAATGAAACCATAAAAACGTCACAAAAACAAGCAAGTAATAAGGGGCCCTATAACGTAACGCTACTTCAATCCGTTTCTATTCTATCTATGCCATTAGCCCTCCGCGATTGGTCAAAATTCTTCGGACCACGCCTACTTCGCCTTTCTCTCACACGACGTAAAAAAAGCCACCAAACTTCATCATATCAAAGTGACGTCTATGCACTACAGATGCCTTATTATGCCAAACAAATTGACATTTTGGGGGGACTGCCGAAGATTTCCTCGTTTCGAAAGGAATAGAAGATGGCTTCCCGCCGATCGCTCTGGCGCTAGCTACTCGGAGTTGGCAGCGAGAATGTTGTTTTGGTTTTGTTTTTTCTTTTTTGCGTATATTAAAAATTTTGCGTGGCTGTTTAACGTTGTCTGGACTTGTCGGCGTGTATTACAAATCGCTCAACCAACTCTTTTTTGTTGAGTGCGTGTCCTTGGCGTAAATTATAACGCATCATTGCACACCGCCCCTAACATCGGCCAGAGAGAGAGAAATTTGATAGATCCTAGAGAAGTTAGCCTAGCGGCATGCATAGCATGCTACTCCAGATGCAGAAGATGAACAATAAAATTATGTGCACAGTTCACAACACCCAGATACACCACAATCTAAGCAAGGGGAAGCGGACCAATCGGAGACACCTGCACCAGTCTCCTCAACCGGTTATGGACTTTTACTGCGCTAGCTCAGCAGCCCCATATAAACCCTTTCTATTTCTGCGCGCTCCTCCCATCTTGTCGGCGAATTAGGATAAAGAAGACCTCTCATGGTAGGAAATCCTGTTTGATTTGAAAACATACAAAACGAGGAGAGCATTGATGCGGCTGTTCGAACGAGGTTGCGACTCACCGACAGTGCTCGAGTCGGCGGTTACGTAAATTTGAAGTCGGGAGATTGGAATAAAATCAAAATGGAATAGTTTTACGTTATAGGGCATCGAACACAAGTGCAAGATTGTTTGCATAAGGCAACGAAGTAAATGCTACATTGCAAACAAAGAGAACAGTAATAGGTATAAGTATGGTTATACAAAATCAAGTTGCTCAATGAAGTTGGCATTTTTCGCGAAATTTAAGCAAGTGATAATAAAAGCGAACTAGTCCAAATGATTAGTTTCTAAGAAAGAATTTTAGCTAAAGAATTATAAGGATGCTTAAGTCGTATTTTGGCATGCTCCCAAAAGAGAATTGCTATTCTACGGTATACTAAAATTTTGGGGATATGATGTTGTACGACGAGCAGGTCTTACCTTACTGCCAAGCAATTGCTCATTCGTGCCGGACCGCGTGTCCTACTGCCAGCTCCATACTATCACGCGTACATAATCACAGTGTAGGCTTGATAACATTGTAGTATGGCCGCACAAGATGGGCTTGCAATGGCCACGCGGGGGGGGGGGGGCATTATTTCATTTCGTTATTCTCTCCACAATAATGTCGGCGCGACGTGAGTGTTAAGTCAACCGCCCACGTCGCTCTCTTTGCGGGCACCCAGGGGCGGTATTCTGTAAGAGTCCAATTAGTGGACTGTCCATTTCGGATGTCGCTGATTGGCTGCTGCTTCACGTGCAGGAAGGTGCCAGCCAGTCTCCTTCCTGCACATGAAGCAGCAGCCAATCAGCAACAGCCGAAATGGACAGTCCACTAATTGGACTCTCACAGAATACCTCCCCAGTTCCTGTCGCGCCGCCTCCGAGAACGCTCTTTTCATTGCGATAGCAACTATACGGATACTTCAAGCGCGTCTCTGAGGTCGCCATTGGCGTGGTCGTATTGTCACGGTATCAACGCGAACACCCACGCGTCAGGGGTAGGGGGGGGGCATAAGGTTGCAGGAACGCGCACTGCGTTTGGCTGCAAATGCGACAAAGCAAAGCTCGGCTCTCTGCCGGGGCCAGCGCAGAGTGTGACTTGCGCTGCTGGCAAGAGCGCCCACACGTGAGAGCTCCTGTTGAGCCTCTGTGTGCGTATCATACCACCGTGGTGGCCCCCATACGCTGGTCTGAACGTACACTAAACTTCAAGCTAAATCTATTTGTCATCCTTTCTTTGAGCCCTGACAAACGCCCACGGTTTTCCTTCGTTCTCATTTTGCGCACCATCGAGGCGTGACGTCCACGGAAACACGCACTGTTTCTCATTAGGAAGAAAAGGAAAACAAAGTACGAGAGGAGCGAGCGTTGGTCGCGAGCCGAAGAAGCTGCTGCATCTTCGGAATAAAGGCCGAGAAGACGCGCGGTTTCTCTTGTCCGAGAGCCTTGTCCGTCTACTTCGAGGGAACCAGCTCTCTCAATAGATAGGCCTGCGCCGTTACATCTGCTGCCGAAACCCGGGACTTCGACAAGGACGGATCACGGAGAGCCTGAAGAACGTGAGAGCAGCTCGGCGGTGACAGAGCACGCGGCTCATAAAGGAAGTCAATTAACTGATCGCCGGAAACAAGTTCGATCTCGCGGCACTTTGAACGATCATTCAGCGCCTGCGCAAAAATATGGAAGAGCTCGCCAAGGTGTCAAAGGAACTTGAGGCAGAAATGACCGGCGTGGAGACTGCTACCGACTACGACTCCGTGCTGGAATACGCGGACCAGGCTGAAGGAGCCACAGGATTGTTGCATCATCACAGCGAAGTACTCGCCGTCGCGACATCATGCAGGCACGTCAGTACAGACGGAATCTTCGATTCTATCGAGCGCAGTGCACTCAAAAGTGGCTGTCAGCCGATTTAGACAACGGCTACTGATGCTGGGCATCCTGTAATTCGATAATTCTCCCATGAAGCGGCTACCATGTTGGAACCTTTTTTGTCACTCCATTGACGAAAACCCATGCCTAAGCAACGTGCACCGCTTTTACTCCCTCCAGTCTCTTTTGGATGGTCCAGCAGGGAATGCGATTCCCGGAATACAAATACCAGACGCCAGTTATCGTGACACAATTTCAAAGCTTAAAGAGCGATTTAAAGATGCAAGAATTGTCGAAGAAAAACATCTTGAGAACCTTCGGACTTTACGACCGGTTGAGTCTTCAGTGAACATCGCAACTAGGAGAAAACTGCACGACTTCATCCCAAATCAATACGAGAAAAACTCGCGCCGTGCTGGAATCTACGTGTGCTGTCATGATTGGCGAGGTACTGGCGATGCCTATCCCGCACGACATCATTGTCGACTATTATCGACGAAGGAGATTTGATGCGACGAACACGAACGAGTGAGGTAACTCGGCAGAAGAACTTGACCAGTTACTGAAGAATCTTCGCGTCGAAGTAAACTGCAGCGAACGCGAGAATTTACAGCGACGTGTTTCCGACAGTGGCAGTGCGGCTCTATCTATATGCAGAGTCAGCAGCAGCTCTTGGCGTAACATCGCCCAAGGAGCTGACATGCCTCTTTCGTCAGAATATCCACGAAACAATGGAATGTCACACATTTTTGACATCGAAGAGGAAAAGCGTATATTAAAAGGGACTCGAAACAGCTTCACATGTACCATCAAGGGTCATCGAGCTAGGGACTGCCGGCGGAAGGTGAGCTGCTCATGCTGACAAGCATGACACGCCTCCATGTGCAAGCAAACTGTTTCACGCAAAGAAGATATTACGGAGAACGCTATGAGCAGGACATCTGTACCTTTTGCATCCAGTCAGATTAATAGGGAATATAACAACAATGTGAGCCACTCCGCTAATCATCACCGCACTAGCGTTCTGAGATGCGTTCAGCGCAACGCTAAACCAAGCTACCGCTCTCAAGTTCTTCGGTGTTGTTTCGTGTTTGTTTTTCGGTGGCATGTGTCTCTTAACCTGCTCTTGCTAAGTCGTGGTAATCAAAAGAGGCAAACTAGATTTTTTAGCAAAAAAGATACTTCTTGCTGAGAAGCCTAATTTGACCTCGTTGAAAATGAAATGGACAAATTGCCATGTACCCGTCTTGAACACGAAGCTTCAAAGGAAACCCCTATGGGTTTCTACAGACTGGCGGATCACAATTTATCCATTTGACTAACCTTGCTCTGCCTTACGGGATTCCGCAACACTCATTTGCCTTGGTGAATGTGTTTGTGACGTACGTTCACGGTTGCATTGCACGCTGGCGCCGGGCCTTTAACGTATTCGTGTTAAAATTCGAGGCGATTTCGAAATCCGTAATTCGTATATGACATTGCTTCCCGAGCCAGAGCTTCCGTAAGGAGCAGTATAATGGTGCTTGCTAGCAGCGTTCAATGCTGAAACGCAATTCTAGCACACGGCTGACCGAATTGCGCGTGTAAGTCTCGTATTGATTGCATGCGCATGTATACTTCAACGAACGCCTGCTTAGCGCGTTATTTCTTTAGATGTTGGCTTTTAAAAGGAGTGCAATGAGTGCTTGATCTCGTTGAAGTATTTGGGTTGAGGAGAGGGCAAATAATGCGAGTCTTGCGAGACCAGTGCCAAACAAAACGAACAAAAAGTAAAGGCTAGCTTGCCAAAGGTATGATGCGACACGACTCGCGGCTCTTTGCTATAATAGAAAGTTTGTCAATATACTGGGATAACTTTGCACAAAAAAACAGACGTATCATGTACGCACACCCGCCCCGATGGCTTGGCGGCTATGGTGTTGGCTGCTAAATACGGGGTCACGGTATCAAATCTGGGCCGTAGCGGCCGCATTTCGATGGGGGCGAAATGCAAGAATGCCTGTGTCCCGTGCACTGAGGCCACGTTTAAGATCCCCTGGTGGTCAAAATTAATCCGGAGTCCCCCACTACGGCGTGCCTCATAATGAAATCGTGGTTTTGGCACGTAAAACCCAAGAATTCAATTCATGTAATCACGTTGTTCGCGGTACAGCGCTCATCTGGTTTTTGACATTTATTTTACTATTTGATACCACACCTACAGTTCAATGCTGCAGCCCCGTTGGATCACCGAAATCCGAACATTATGGCTTTACAATCAAATAAAAATATTGGAGCTATCGCTAAATTTACAGTAATAACTGAGACGAATTACCCGCCACAAGCTATTATAAATTAACGTCCATCAAAAGAAACTTTTGTCTTCAAGAAAATGAGGAGACTTGAAAAAAAAGTTGTCGCAGTTTCACCTGAAAGGCGAAGCATCAATTGCGATAGCAAATTTGTAGAGAGCTATACGGAGTAATGATAGTAGCTTTATCAGCTGTATAAACTTGGACACGCAGCAGCACCGGCAACACGCAGAACTGTTGTCGACGCCGTCGGCGTTTTGCCCGTGTTCGCTCAAAATGCGTGCGGCGTTGGTGACTGTTGCCGGAGCCTCTGATATAAATAGGCACTTGGTGCCGCAGCTAAACGTCGCCTCCCTTCCCTCCCCCTCCCCCCCCTCCCCCACGGCCTCTCGCGCGTCGGAAGAAGGCGCGTTTGCTCGACATATATGGTGATTGTAAAGGAGGAAAGAGACGCCTACTTCTGCAGCCCTTAAGGGAGCACGGCGCAGAACGCGCGTTTGTTCTTCGCCGTGCGTTCATTCCCCGTAAAAGCGCGCGCCCCTCGCGCCCTTTCACTCGCACATACAGCGTTCGGCGCGCGGCGACGATTTCATCTCCATTGACGTCATACGGAACCTCACGGCGACGGCGACGGCTACGGCGACGGCGACGCCGACGGCAGAAATCTGCTTTTGAGTGTCCATATAATTGCTATCGCAATAAAACAAATTAGGCATGCTGTGCACCATTTGCAAAAGGTGGCAGGCTTGGGATGACACTGCTAGATCACGGTGATGCGAATACTCAACGGCTTGCTTGCCCCAGTGTTCTGCGACGTTAATGGATGAGTGCGCGCCCAGCTTATCGCTTACTGCTGTCCACTGTTAGAGCAAATCCAGACTTTCCATAAGGTACAGTAATACTGTGTACACCGGCCGTGCACACTGCTGAAAACTGAGCGACTGTGGGCAGCTAGCATCATTATCAGCATCGTGAGCGGCAGCCGAAACACGTTTGCAGATATAGACCAAGCCATCTACCATCCTCGTGAGTCAACCTGGCCGCAGCGCGAACGAAAGCAACAACCACGGCAAACTTCATGGCCTTGTCGCTTTGTCTGTCTCTGTACCGTCGCTTAGTAACGCATCATACGGACTCTGTAAATTACATGCTGTGCGCAAGTCCGCTGTTTGCGCCATATTGACGTAAACGGGTCACGCCCTCTAATGTATGTTCTCTCTTTTATAATGGCAGGAAATTTCCAGACAAACAGAAGCGGGACGTAGAAATAATAGCAGACACTCTGAAGTCGATGGATGGATGGATGTAAAACTTTAATAAAAGTCCTGAGGTACGGGATGCCCGGCAGCTTATTCCATGTTAACAAACAGATTTGAGAACGAGCTAAGGAAATTTCCGCGAGCGACGGGAAAAAAATAAAATCCGTAACGTTAACAGATAAGTAGGCGACAAACAGGCGTAGGGTAGCTGATACTCTAGTTAGGTTAAAAGGAAGAAGGCGTAAAGCAGCTAACTGCATTGAGGCCTATTTCAGTAATAGAGAGGGTGACAATGGATTGGAAGGGCTGTCATGAGTGGCAGGGAAGTAGGCTTTGTGAAGCGATTAGAAAACTTTAAGGAATGGGATAGATTCCACCGGCGTAACACAGGGCTAAACCTGCAGACTGATGGGAAAGGTCTTCGTCTTCGAGTGGACATAAAAGACGCCAATAGTGGCTATGCTAATGGCGATGACTATTTCGTCTCTTTTTTTTTGAATTCCACAGGGGCTTGTTTAGGAAAAGAACGCGGAACAAAAAAAAAGAAATATGGAGCTTTACGCGTCAAAACCACGATATGACTGTGAGGCGCACTGTAGTGTGGGACTTCGGATTAATTTTGACAGCCTATGGTTCCTTAACGTGCACCCAGTGCAGGGTAGACAGACGTTTTTTAGCCCGTGCCCATCCAAATGCTGCCTCGGCCGGAATTTTTCGTGCTGCACGAAAGCACCGCGAAAAACCAAACGCTCAAATACCGCAGATGTGAGAACAAGCCAACTTGCCTATGATGTAATCGTATTCCTTGTAAATTCCTGGTGGCGGGATGTCGAAGTACTCCGGTTGCTGCTCAGGTTTGAGGTGCGTGAACAGCAGAGTCACGGCCAGGATGTCCGCCTTGGTCAACATGGTCAAGCCTCGGACAAACCACTGGGTTCACTCTGGAAGTCCCTGAAGTCTTATGTCTCCAAGCGTTCGTGCGCTCGTTTTCAGTCACCACCTAGCGCGTGTCGGCGTGCACAATCACTTATTCCAAGGCTTCACCTTTAAAGGCAGAAGATTCGGAGACGGTTAGCAAAGCTCACGTAGGCCCCCACGAGTGCACCTCGATCAGTATTTGCGCGCCTTGAAGTCGCCCGATCGTCCACTCGAACGTCAAGGCCTGCGAAACGCTGGCGCTTCGTCGCCCTTATCCTCGGAATTAAAGAAAAGCACACACAGGAATAAATGTTCGCCAATTTAGAGGGAAAAAATAAATTAAAAATGCACTCAACCCTATAGGGCCCGCATCGTCAAATGAGTGACGACGAGCTTGGTAATCGAGGTGCTTCCGCTGTGACGCCAAGGTTTCCGCGCGACCTTACGTGCGGTGAGCGCACGCGATGGAGCTCGCACCGGGCCGACACATGGGCAACGGACCGTGGGGCAGCCAGCCGTGGCAGCCTATATAACGTCAGCGTGCCCCTCTCCGTGGCTAGACTCTCGCTTACGCCCCCGTACTCCCCGCTTCTCGTGGGGTTCGCCTTTTAGAGAAAGTTTACCTTCTTTCACAGAAATCAACCACTCCCACCTCCTCTCCATATCTCGCTCTCTCTTCTTGCTGCATATGTGTTTTTTTCTCCTAATGGCTGTAAGAACACTCTACTGGAGAGACCTTACGAGTTTATTCTTCTTTTCCCGGTAAGAGCGAGTACATCGATGTTTTCACTGTCAGTCGCTACTCTTTCTTTCATTTCTGGACCACCTCCTTCCCCACGGCAGAGGCAGTCACAGAAGCGCTTGCGCGGAGAATCACCCCTGCGTCGAGATGGCGATTCCTTGTGTCTCAGGCATGCCGTGAGCGGTCACTCGTAATCCGGCTAAGAAGGCTCTAATTGCGATCCTTTCTCTTTGTTCTTTGTGCGCCGGCACTTCCCTCGACTCACATCTGACTTAAAGTAGGAAAACCGCTGAGCTCTTAGGAGCGGCGACGCTACCTTTCTTTAATTTCTTTTTTGTTCTCGCTTCTTTTTCTCTTTCATTGCCAGCTTAGTGGCCACATTGTTCACACACTTGGCGGCATGATATGTATTCTAGTCTACACACGCACTGATATCTCCACAATGTTCGAAACAATGTGACAGTATTTGTCGCCTACGAGTGGCGAATATGCGATTCCAACAGCGAAATAAACTGCTGCTTGCAAAATGGTATTCGAAGGTCAGTAACGCTTGCCGGCAATAGTTTCGTCACTTGATCGTGATCCAGAAGTGGGTTTTTATATCGTAAGCCCGTTTCACTATGTGGTTTTGAAGATGCTGGGATCGTATCTTCGCCGATATTGCAATGCGCTCAGTGGAACTGAGTACGGCTGCTAACGCAGGACACACCAGAGAGGACCAGGAAGCCCGAATTCCCTCTACTCAACGTGAGATCGTTTCGTAATTATCTGTTCTATCAGCCGAACAAGGAATTTTGCCGACATGTTGAACTGGAAGTCTGGCTCTTCAGATATATATTGCCGAAGGCAACAAGCTTTAGTCGTCCATCGGTCGTCTGATGCCCGGGGAAACCCAGCTAGCTGGCCAAGTTTGCCGCCCAGCCTACCTTAGGTGTCATTTGTCAAGAGAAGCACCAAAGTGCTTCTTGAACCTAACTGTTAGTAGGGTACGCGTCTGCCTGCGTCAACTAACATTCTCGTCTACTTCAGCAGTTTCCGTGAAACCGAACCGGAAACTACATAGCCATCATCTGAACCCCTTTTTTACGAACAAAACCCAGTTGTCTTCCCTGAAATCTTTTTAAAACTAACGAGTAGTCAGTTTCGCACCTAAACGCTGCACCACGACTGTGGGGTGCAACATTAGCGGGAATCTAGACAACGAAGTGTAAAGTGTAGAGGTCGGCGAATATCAAAATTTCTGAATACGAATCGAATATGAAGATTAAGTATCAAATAGCAAATTGAATATTTAATCGTTAACCGCAGATTCATATACGTATTTACGACAGGAATATGTATTTCTGCACAATTAGGTACCACGCCTTTACTCGATCATCAGTAAGAAAAAATACGGCTTATTATCATGGACAAAGACTTAGACAAGATTACTAACTGTCATTAAAATCTGCACTAATACCCTCTCAACAGGTTTAGAGCATGTTTGCGAACATGCTTTCCAAAAAATGATCGCTGCTGTATGAAATAGAGCTGTACAAAAACACTGAATAAATTATTGCCGGAAAAAGAGCAGAAGTCGTCGTAAAAAAAGGCTGCTGAAGGACTTATTACTAACTGTCATTAAAGTCTGCACTAATAGCCTCCCAACAGCTTTAGAGCCTGTTTGCGAACATGCTTTCTAAGAATGAATCGCTGCTGTATGAAATGGAGCTGTACAAAAACTCTAAATAAATTATGGCCGAAAAAAGAGCAGAAGTCGTCGTAAGAAAATATGCTCCTGAAGAACTTGTGCGCTGAAAACACATGTGAACGGGCAAGTTTCTATCTTTTCTTGACCACACTGCCTTGAACTTAAGTCGAAAGCAAAACTTGCATTATCCACATTGCTTCTGCATTTCTTCGAAAACTTTTGTCGTTGCTTCACTTCTCATTATTTTAGACTGTTTGTTTAGCAGATAGATAACAACAACAAGGCCTTGCCAATCGTTTGTTGCGAAAAATTAGTTTAGTTTCAAATATTTGAAAATAGGAAAAAGTTCCTTTTCGAATACGAATACGAATATCGAGTGTGTAATATTGGATTCGCATTTGGAACTTGGAATATTCGCCCACCCCTAACAAAATGCTTTACCCCATATTTTTTAACTATCGTTTAAAGTCAAACAGCTGATAGGGTATTAGTGTTTAATTCTTAAGTATTTCCCATGACATCAAGTCTAGCATTGCAAGCTTTTTCGAAGTGCACCCGCTGCTGCCGGGAATCCGATCCTCGGCAGGAAAGTCTCGCTACAGCCCAGGTAGCATCGTAGGTCGGTGAGAAAATTTTCTAGTTTTTAAGGTTCGAACTATTCGGCTATTTTCGCGCATCAAAACCAAAAAGAGACGTCAAGTTGTGAGTATCGCTGCAGGACATTCGAACCACGAGTATTCGATGTAAGGTGACACGCATAACCCACACCAATGCGCCTCACCAAGTGAAGATTTTTAAGGCGAAAGCATTAGATGGCTCATGGGTCGAAACATCCGACGACCGCCCGCCGTTATGGCACCAAAATTCAAATGACGTCACAGAAAAATTAAGGAAACTTTTATTACGTGTAGAAGCAAGTTCCAAGTGAGTATCGAACATAGCCCCATTTGGTGACGCATGCGTCAGGAAGCCATCAATTCCTTTTTCAATAATAGAGCTCGATTGCCTCTGTTTGCGTTCAACTGACGCCCTTCTAAATAATTGGTGCGGCCACAAAAATGCCTGCGTGTGGTTTTCCCGGTTTTGTTGATTTTTTCGAGTGATGTACACCTGTTATGACGTTTTGAGGAGTATAAGTACGCCTGCGAGAACTGGAAATAAATATCTTGTTTAAAGCTTGCGCTGTGTCAGCCTATAATGTGCCTTTCCGTGTCCCTATCATTCTGCCTGGGCTACAAGAAAACAAACGAAAGAAAAAGAAAGCCACGACCGTTCTAACGTGTTATTAACCACGCGGAACAATTGGCGATACCTAGGCGACTGAAAAAGAGAACAAGTAAAGGGGTGTAGCAACGCATTCGAAGCGAGAATGTCAAAGTAATCTAATTAATGTCTCGTGAGCGCGCAGAGTTTGGCCTTCATTCTCTTTGGCGTATGCTAAAGTGACTGTCAACTTTCTTCGTAAGTAAATACGGCGTCATGTGTTATTTGTTCGCAATAACGCCTCCTCTGTTTTTGTCTACTCGTGCGAAGAGTCAGCGCATGCAAAAGAGGCGGCTGGCGGTGGATCTCACTCGCAACGCTGGCAGCTGGCCGGTGAGTGCACGAACACCCCACCCAGGTGTATATGTCAGCCACCCGCCAAGGCCAGAATAACATTCAGTCTTTTTTCGGCGTCGTCTCAAGGTCATGGCGGCACCGGGGTCATACTCTGCCCCTTGTGCAGATACGCTCTTCAGGCGCCCCTCAGCTTATTTATGCATGCATCCTGCTGACGGTCTTCGACCAACACTCCATCTCTTTCGCAGGAACAGCTCAGCCTCCTTTGCGCAAATCCCACTGGCAGGTGTCGGCGCCGTGCGCTTTAGCCCAACAAGCATCATTTGGGTGTTTTTCGCAAAACGTACAAATTCGCTTTCCAGCTTGTACTTAAGGCTAACATCACATAGCAACGCGATGCCACGCTGTCGAAATCTCGATGCTGGTATAAATTATTTATTTTTTCTGCGAGCAACCCTAAAACTTAGTTACCTTTACGAGTGATAGAAAGTTGAAGCATAAATATTACAATGACATCTACTTGCGCACCTACTAGTGTTATTACCAGCTGTCTCCTCTCTCGCAATAAAATAACGCTGTATTTCTAAAGCAATCTGTATTCGCGTAAACAAAACTAAGAATAAACACACACTTCAGTTTACTTGGAGCTTCACTTCATCGGAGCCAAGTGCGCTTTATTTTTCGTTTTTAGGTTCCGCTGGTCGATGGAACCCTGATCAAGAAATACTTCGCGCATACAATCAGATTACACAAGGTTCGGTGACAACGGACAACGGATAGAATCATCGATAACATTCGAGAAACTTCCGATACATGCAGGAGCGTCATGGACCGAGCGATAACGTTTAGCATTGTTTGCCGGCGAAAAGTGGTCACCGGAGAAAGATAAACAAGTACACGTGTCAGTGCAGCCTCTTCGTCACTGCGGTGATCACGTGCTGCGGTGCCGGCCATCCCTATGCGCAGCACGTAGGGAGTGGCAAATGCGATGCTTAACCATAGCTTGCACAAAATGGTTACATCTCATCAGGGAAGTGTTGGTGGAAGTCGAAGGCTTAAGGTAGAATCCGGGGAAGATAATAATAATCGGGCATGCATTAAGTGTGGTTTATTCCATACAACTATGGTATACTGACAAACGACTTGCGGTCCTTTCTAGAATATTTGTCTGTAGCATTTAGTCGGCAAGCTCTCAACCCCAGCCTCAAAAATTGAAGTGTTGGCTAAGAATTTCAGAAAAATAATATTCTCGTGTTTTTAGTTGCGTCCTTTCTGTCCACAATGAAATAGGACACCGCCTATTTCGCCGTCGCCACGCAGACACTGGTCCTGGACTGATCCAGTCTGCCATACTACTTGGGCTTAATTTAAATCGCTGGCATCAACGCGCCCGTGTCCGATCTACCGCAAATCCTGCCCTTTCCCTACACCAGGGCCAACCTGGACTACGACGCGTACCGGCAGCAGGAATCTATCCCTACCACCTTCCCCGCTGTGATGTGAAGCGGCGTTCATTTAAACACCCGCCCCCATAGTTCCTCGTCTAGAGCAGTGGTGATTTAGGACAGGTTAAAAAATCGATTTCGCGTGTTAAGCATCACGTGTCTGCGTCATCACTTTGTGGCAAAGGATGGACAGAGATGGGAAGATTAAAGGAACAGAAAGCAGAGTGGTTAAGAGGAAGCACTACCTCACAGACAACTGCCATTTATCTATTCAGAGGCTTGTGAAATGCTGAAATGCCATTAATAGACAATAGCGTGGCTCCAAATGAAATTGTCGCATTTAAGATAAAAAACCGGATTCTACCCACTGTATTAAGTACCATTTTTATTTAGGACCTGCATTTTCTTTTTCGTGTAAAAATCGCTGAGTATCGGTATGTTTCAAAATAGAAGCATGGAATTTACAAATCCGTAACTTATCACGGAAAATCATTATCGCAGTTCTCAAAACCACATCTAATAGAGCTTCTCAAAGGGGCAAGTGTGGCACATGAATTGACAGCTCTTTACCAGAGTGTCACGCAAGTCTTATTCAAAAATGTGTTTCTAGCCATTTGATTTTTTAAAGCGCAATAGGAGCGGTTTATTCTATTGCAGTAGGATAGTTCATGGCTAAGTGACGATAGTTGTACGACACCTCAGTTTTAATAACAATTTTTAACCATTTCTGTCAAGATAAAACAATTCACGGCTCCAATAAAATACCTCGTTGCTACAGTGGATAGATGTTAATCTTTTCTTTCAAATGCAATAAACCTCGTCGATTTCGGTGCAGCAGATGCCCAGCAAAACGATGTTCCTTTTCCGATGTATTCCAACCCCTACCGGCCCACGCAAACTTCTAAGGTCTGCGCGTAGTGATTTTTGAGACCGAATCGAATACTAATTGAATAGTACCAGATGCGAATCGAATAGGATAACGAATACGTTTTCTAATCGTTATCGAATACAGGACAGTCATTTTCACATTTAATATAAAGTGGTGTTCACCCCTCCTAGTATTCATAACGTCGGAAAGTTTCGGTCATTATATTGAACTTCATGAAGTGTTCTTTACTAACAACACGAATAGTGAACAAATGGGCAGTTTGTTCGCATAGAGAGGGCTCTTTGCAGAGTGCGAATGACCACTGGATAGCCGATGAAGTCTGTCTGCCGGAGACATGTAGCTCGCTCCACTGCATAAGTTCTCACATTTTATCCCTATGCTTTGACCGAGGAGATGAATCTTCTGGTACGTTTGCTGAATATTCTTTTTTGCGCACAGAAGATGTTTTGTAATATTGACAAACAGTTCTAAAAATATTCGTATTTGCGAATAGTGACTTTTCTGTTGGAAGACCGAATCGATAGGATGATATTCGAGTCGTTATTTGCAAGATTCGAATATTCGCACACGTCTACCAACTTCCTTATGCACGCCTATGCGGAGCGCAACACACTGCGCGTTAGATTCTGTCGCGCTCAAGTGCGTCAGGCAAGAGGGCAATGAGCCACTGGGGGGGGGGGGGGGGGGGGGGGGGGTGCACTTGGACAAACGGGTAAGGGCCACTTTCAATCTTGCTATTACAAACATTTTGTCTTGCTTATTATAAACATGAACCATTCGTTACATAGCAGTTACATTATGCATACAATCATTCTCTGCAAATCATGAATGCTTCGCATTACGTAGCCGCCAAATACAGTTGCGTCAACCAAATTTTTCTTCCATTTTGTTTCCCTTCTAAGATTTAGGAGTAACCTTTTTACAAAATGAACCTTTCATTTGCCTTGTTTTTTCCTCAGTTTAAAAGCGATGTCTTTTTTTTTTGTTCTTTTTTTAGTACTGATTGCTTCGAAGTCTTGAAGTTTTAAAGATATTACTAAAGTGGCCCGTCGTACAGCGCACTTGTCTTGCTTGAAATGAATCTCCGTGAGTGGCTCTAGTAACAGATCCGAGAGCGCACTTGCATTTTTCATAATCCGACATAGTAATTCGAGTTCGTCCTTAGCTGCGAAAATTACCATAATGGCGTTTCCCACAAACTCAAGGAACCTGCAGGACACACCGGAGTCGCGGTAGTTTTTGCAGCAAAGAACAAGCTTCGATCACTATGACGAACTGTGAACAATGCCAGTGCGCCCCTTCAGACCTGTGGCACGAGCCACTCGCGGTTACTCGTTCCGTACAAGAAAAGTGTGGTGCACCACTTTCTCTTTCATGCGGTTGGTCTCACATCCGGCAAACGCGATACGGTGTCAACGACCGACTACGGGGCAGACCAATGCACTGAGGCCAATAGCAGGCAGTAATGTGGCTATCCACTGCACAAAGTGCGGGTCTGAGCTGAAGTCCCGAGAACTTATCGCGAGCAACGAGCGTGGGAAATTTTCGAGGCCTCCGCTATTCATCAAAGGGAAACTGAGACATCCACCCAAATGTAGCAATTTGCTACAATGGAAACCCAACCAGGTTCCTCGAAAGAAAGCCTCGCAGTTGAAGAAAAATTCGTTCTGGTCCGGGACTCGAACCCGGGACCACCGCCTTTCCGGGGCAGCCGCTCTACCATCTGAGCTAACCAGGCGGCTAGCAGATGGCAGGGCGAAGTCGAAT
The DNA here is from genome assembly GCF_013339745.2 of Dermacentor silvarum. NCBI lineage: Eukaryota > Metazoa > Arthropoda > Arachnida > Ixodida > Ixodidae > Dermacentor > Dermacentor silvarum. The sequence goes on along the minus strand of NC_051156.1, from coordinate 10,049,820 downwards.
TTGTCGACAACTCGAAGCAAAGGCAAGTGTATGACGTAATAGTTCAGCGGAAATCCGCTGTACCTGCAAAAAATGCGTAATTTGCAGAGTTAAGTAATTTAATTGTTATAATAGTGTAAATGCAGATGATTGGTAGCTTTATAAGTGATAAGGAACAATTTAAATAAAAAAGAGAATACCCATGGATATACACACGGCTCCTTTCTAAATGCATTGCGAAGCTTATGATAGGGGTGGGCGAACTGAAATTTGGGGGTGGGCCAACTTGAGTATTTAGACGTGGCCCAACTTAAATTAGGTGTGGTTCAACTTGAAACTTGGGGGAGGGCCAATAAATTTTGGGGTGGGCCGGCCCAACTTGGATGTTGACGGTAGGATAACTTGGATTTTGTGGGTAGGCCGACTTAAACTTGTGGGTGGGCCAACTTGAAATTTGTGTGTGGGCCAACTTGAAATTTGTGGTTGGGCCAACTGAAATTTGGGAGTAGGCCAACTTAAATTTGGGGATGGACCAAATGAAGCTGGGGGGTGGGCTGACTTTAAATTAGGAGGTGGTCCGACTGAAATTTTAGAGTATGCTTGCGCATACTGCCAAAGAATGCAAACTCCAGTGGAGTTTCTGCATTCTTTTTGTCGGTGGCGTGATCCGGCGGCACTGAGCTACGTCATGCTCCTCCACTGGCTGAATCGGCCCCGTCTTGTGAATCCCGCTTAAAGAACGCATGAACATCCACACAGAATCCAATTCTCTGCAACTAGATGAAACATTATTTCAAACATATTCTTAGTTTTGCACATTTCTTACCTCTACCCTTCAATGGCAGAAAGTTTTTCACGGTAAATTCATTTCTTTCTCGCATTAAGCAAGGACGCATTGTTTAGAACGCCAGAATGTAACGACTTGTTGTGCGCACACTCAAGCACAATGAAAAGCGACGAGGAGAAGAATCACCCGAATGGTCAAAAAAGGAAGAAAATAAAGATGAAAGCTTAGATGCAAGTGGTGCGAGTGAAACGACGTCTGCGATGTGTGGGTATTCCCTATCAGGATATAAAAGCAGTATGTCTGCGCCGCGAAAGGAACCACTGACGTCTTCTTCAGCGGAAAAGCACGCGCCTGGCTTTTGTCGCACCACTTGGACTTCCTTACAAAGGTGCCACGTCATTTCTGCGTCATTTAGTCACTTGTCGCGGTGGGCGAATTTTGAATGTGGCAGAGGCAGTATAGTTCCTTATTCACACTTAGTTATAGGGAGAGGCCGAGAAAAACAAACATGATTGCTCTTCCAGTTCCTGTTATTCTAACACAAAACAAATTAGGCGGGCAACCAACACACCAAATGGGGTTTGTTATTAAATATACGAGTACGTAAGGAAAATTGTAGCGAATGGGTCCTGTGCAAGGCGTCTTCGGTTAGGCGTAACGATGCTCAGCAGAACAATACGGACCTCCAATATCAACAATATCATGCATTGCTTCCTATATCAAGCGCTTCATTTGACAAACCTTCCAAGTTAACACGAAAACTTAGTCGTTCACGATCATTAATGCCTAAAACGCCAATACTATAAGTACTTCAGTAACATTAACTACTGTTAGGATGAAAAAGCATCAAGCACAATTTTTTCATAAGCTATTTTCAAACCGTACAGTCCGAGGCGACAGGAGAAATCTTGTAGAAGCTGTAATAGCACAAGTAGCAATGGATACCGGAAGCACGTCTTTCCCAAAAACGGCCGCCCGACAGGAGCTACAACACCCCAAGGTAGCAAGAACAAAATAGAGAGAGAAAGAAAACATGAGGTGAAAGGCAGAGAGGTTAATCATATTAGGTTATCCGGTTTGCTACTCTGCATAGGAGTGTGGGGTAAGCGCTAAAAATATCAAGACAAAAGGAGCAGATAAAAAAAGAACGCATCTGTTCACACACTACAGTTCTTCAATGAGATTCTCCAATTTGAGATTTTTTCATCGGGGCACAAAAGGTGCCGCAATAAATTGCATACGTGAGTATATTTTGACAGTTGACAGTACTGACGTGTTCCTGCTTGTAGCTGAACGCCTCAAATGTTTGACGAACTGGCGGTTGTGTGCCCTAGACATTAGCGGTGAATCAAACGCAATTGACATTATTAATTTCAAAAAACAGGAGGACAATGCTTTATTTCAAGACGCCTTCAGTTCAAGCTGGTGATGAAACGCACGAAAATCTGGGTCGATGTGAACGTTGTCTTGGAGTGGCAACGGCGTGACAATTGCTGGTCGCTTGTCAAGCTGTAGACCCTGGTTTTGCCTACCTTGAGGTAGAAGGTCCACAAAAGAGTTGTATGATACACTAATAACCTTGATGAGCGAAGTTCTGACTAAGCCATTGTTTCCTCATCAGGGTTACGATGCACGAACTTGCAACCTGAGTACGTCTAGACAGGGGGAAATTAAAAGATATACTCGCACTCTGTCTAGTGATTGTGTCTACATAGCCTTAGACACAATCATCTTTTATCATCTTTTGCAAATAAGGACCTACGCTAACAAAGCACATGATCATCTAATTTCACATGTTTCAAACAGTCATTTACTGTCATGTAAATTGTGAAAAGATATGAACTGTTTAAGAATGAAACGAAATCTTACCTCTGACGGTAAGATACGAACAAGTGTGCCTATTTAAAAATTTCTTCTTTAGGCCTTCTTCCTACGTACTCAACAACACGCTACACTTTGGTAGTATGCTTTCTGCATGCTTGACGCCCCAAAAAGAAACAAATTGCAAGCATCATGCATGCATGCTGAAGCAGCGTAGAGCAGGCAAACGATTGCTACGCACGCCTTTAAGTTTTGGCGTCCGTGGTCAGTGTTTTGAGTAGAAGAGTGATCTCAGCGAAAAAATTCAGAGCCCTTCAATTATGTGAAGATGGAAGACCAGCGAAACTGTTGCTTTTCTTTAACTATATTCTAATTTTAATAATATTTAATAAACTTAATTTTAACAATTGTTTTAATTTACCCGCCGTGGTCAGCTAAGGCGTTGCGATGCTGAGCACGAGGTCGAGGGATTGAATCCCGGCCGCGGCGGCCGCATTTTCATGGAAACGAAATGCAAAAACGCCCGTGTGCTTGAGTTGTAGTGCACGTTAAAGAACCCCAGCTGGTCAAAATTAATCCGGAGCCCTCCACTACGGCGTGCCTCATAATCAGAACTGGTTTTGGCACGTAACACCCCAGAAAGAAAGAACAACGATCTTTAATTTGGTGGTTATGTTACATGGTGACGAAGGCACAACACACAACTTCGTTGCGTCGCAGCGCGCCGTATGCTGCAAGTGCGAGTGAAAGCGTGTTTAGCCGACTAGATTCACACCAGCTTGCATCATTGGCCGCAGCTGGTTGGGCCGCTGCGCGTTCGGCTTCTCGTCGCTTTCGCACCCATTCGTGCTGTTGAGCGTGCCGGCGCTCCTTGAAGGCGCGCTCCTCCTCTTCGGAGCGAGAGATACGGGTCCTACCCATGCCGAGTCCAAGGCACAATTGATGACGTCGCTAGGGAAATGACTATGTCAAGAGAGAATGAGACACAGCTATTGGTTGGCAGACTATTACGTTTTTTTTTTTTCGCTGACGTTTCGACACGCATCGTCATAGGCTAGCGTTTGGGCAACAGCGCTCATCGCTCCGATGCGTTGTTTTGTCTCTTTGGGTCCCACGTGTGGCAAGGGTAGTTCAACGGTGCGTTGCAGGTCCCCGAGCCCACAGGGGTATGTGCCATTCAGCTTAGACCCTTTCTGCATGCACTATTACCAGGATCGGCCCACCTGTTTTTTGTCAACATTTCGGACACATTTTTTTCCATATTCTAGCCATAGACAGCTTCGCTGTAGAAATATGTAACAAGAACTTAACTGCTTCTTTTTACAGCCATTTGGTAATATTTCCGAACGGCGTAAGTAGTAATCAGAATATTGGAAACAGTTGTCTTTTCTTTACCTTTTTTTTCTCTCTCTCTTTTTGGAAACAGTGACAGCTGATCAGGGCAATGCTAACCACTCGCTCTTTGTACTGCAGCTGCTATCACGTTCCTTCCTGATAACCATGAGCCTCGGTCTCTTTGTGTCACTTCCTCGAGCGTTCTTCCGCTGAAGACGTGATTGGGACAAGCCATGCCTTTTTGTGGACCGGCACTTGGCAGCAGTGACAGCTGATCGGCGCAACGCTAACCATTTGCTCCCTGTACTGCCGGTTGGTGTATAGATTATGCATGCACTGTTAGTAGATAGTTTATGCTGTCACTGCTGTCTTTCTGTATTGTTGTATATCTGCTATATATTTGAGTATGCCTTTTTCCGACGTGTGTTATTATTCCTTTGTTTTAAATTATGCTGGTTTTACGTCCCAAAAGCACAATCTGATTATGAGGCACGCCGTAGTGGGGGATGGATGGATGGATGGAAAAACTTTATTTTGGTCCCTTGGGTCGCGCTAGTTTCCTAGCCCGAAGCGGGCCGCTCCCACGTTGGGACCGAAAGGCCTAGCCTATCGGCCGCTTCGCGGGCCCATTGGACTGCCCATAGCTGTTCATCTAATGTGAGACTGCGTAGAGCTGCGTCCCACTGCTCTTCAGTGTTGTCCTTGTCGCTGCGTAACGCGGAGCAACGCCAAAGCATATGACTTACATCTATGGTGCCGTTACATTGATCGCATGTTGTATGCGTAGAGATCTCCGGATAGATCTTGCTGATTAATAAAGGGTTCGGGTAAGTTCTTGCTGGTAAGAGCCTTAGCGTAATGGCCTGAGCTCTATTTAGTTTACTGTGCGGAGGGGGGAAGACCCTGCGTTGTAGATAGAAGTGCTTGGTTAGCTCGTTGTACGTGAGGACGTGGTCCTTGCAATCAGGAACCTCAGCATCTTCTTGCCTTGTGGCTGCATGGTTGGCAAGTCCTCGTGCAGCATTGTGGGCAGATTCGTTGAGGTTAACGGGAGCACCGTTGATTTCTCCCATATGAGCAGGAAACAGATGATCGTGTGGGGTTTGACGACCTTTCCGTCGAGAATTGCCAAGGCCTGTCTATAAATGACTCCTTTGGCAAATGCTCGGACGGCTGCCCTAGAATCGCTGTGGATCCTGGATATCTTTTGGTCTAAAAGTGCCAATGCGATGGCTACTTCTTCTGCAATGTCTGGTTGCGTGGTGCAAGTGGAAGCCGAGTTGACGACTTCACCTTTGCCGTTCAGAAGGACTGCTGTGAAAGCTCGTCTATTGGGCATGAAAGCCGCGTCGACGAACGAGCATTCTTCAGCCTGATTTTGCGCTTTCTCTAGCAGGGCTTTGGCTCTGGCTTGCCTTCTGCCCACGTTATGAATTGGGTGAACATTCCTTGGAACAGGCATGACTATGATATTCTTTCGCAGATCTTTGGGAATTTCTCTATGATTATTATCTATTGCTGTAATTGTATACCAATTCGTTTGAGGATCTGTCTTCCTGATCGCGTCGTAGAGAGGCTAAAGAACTGGGCTCTTTCTTGTGCCTCGGCTATTTCCTCCAGTGTATTGTGCATTCCTAGTTGCATGAGTCTTTCGGTTTCCGTGTACATAGGTAGCCCAAGAGCTACCTTGATTACCTTCCTTAACAATGCATTGAGCTTGTCTCTTTCGGATCTCTGCCACTCGTGCATGGATGCTACGTAGGCGAAGTGACATAGCACAAAGGCGTGAAGCAGTCTAACGACGTTGTCTTCTCCAAGCCCATGTCGTCGGTTAGTTACTCTTTTGATAAGCCTGATTGCGTTATCCACTTTGTTAGCGATACGTAGAATCGTTTGATTATTGGACCCGTTGGCTTCTATCACCAAGCCCAGGACCCGGATGGAGTCCACCCTTGGGATGATGCTTCCGCTACCTGGTATAGAGCGTTATATCGTTCTCCCCAGGAGGAATCCATCCCCTGGGTTTGCGGCCTCTTCTCTTAGGTCTGTATAGTAGTAGTTCCGATTTGTTGGGTGAGCATCGGAGTCCCGTTGGGATGAAGGTACTCTTCAGTGACGTTTACGGCTTCTTGTAATCTTTGTTCTATTTCTCCGTCGCTGCCTCCAGTACACCATATCGGGATGTCATTCGCGTAAATGGTGTATTCTATGCCTTCGATGCCTTCGAGTCTTCTAGCGAGACCTGTCATGGAGATATTAAAGAGAGTGGGCGAGATGACTGCTCCTTGGGGTGTGCCTCGGTTGCCTAGCTTCATTGTATCTGAGGTTAGGTCCCCAACCTTAAGCGTAGCCATTCTTCCACTGAGAAAGGCTTCGACGTATTCATGAAAGTGACTACCCAGAGCGAGGGTTGAAATGGTTTCGAGTATAAATGTATGGAGGATGTTATCCAAGGCTTTCTCCGTGTCTAGTCCCAGTATCGCTCTCGTGTCCCTAGTCTTGTGGCTGATTATTTGGTTCTTGAGTAGGAGCATGGCATCTTGCGTAGATAAACCAGGTCTGAAGCCGATCATCGTGTGAGGGTAAATATCGCGCTCTTCCAGGTACCGAGATAATCGATTTAGTATTGCATGTTCAGCAACCATTCCCACGCACGATGTGAGTGAGATCGGTCGTAGATTCTCGAGGCCAGGGGGCTTGCCCGGTTTTGGAATTAAAATGGTGTTAGCGGTCTTCCATTCGCCAGGAACGTCACCGCTCTTCCACATCTCATTAATCAGTTGTGACAAATACTCTATGGAGTCATCATCCAAATTGCGGAGCATCTTATTTGTGATGCTATCGGAACCGGGGGCAGATTTCCCATTGAGATCGTGTAAAACAGCCCTGACCTCTCCTACTGTGAACTGAGCATCTAAAGTTGGGTTGTGTGTTTCCGTATATTCCAATAGAGGAGATGGCTGCTGCGTGTCCTCTACGGATAGGTATCTATTCACTAGCTGTACAATAACTTCCGACTTGGATGAGTCATTCTGTGCCACGTGAAAGATTTCGCTTAACGTGTTGCGTTGATTTGATTTCGTGTTAGTTTCGTCTAGTAGGTGCTTCAGGAGATTCCAGGTTCCTCCTTTTCTCATTCGGCCGTCTATAGAGTTGCAAAGCTCATCCCACTGTTGCTTAGAGATGGTTTTGCAGTGCTCCTCTATCGCTCGATTGGTTTCGGCAATTTTCTTTCTCAGCCTACGGTTGAGTCTCTGACCCTTCCATCGGTTGTGCAGAGATTGTTTAGCTTCGATGAGGTGCGCCAATCGGCTGTCCATCTTGTCGATCAGAAGATCCGTTAGCGCCTCTTTAGTTGTGGCGCCAACGTCCTCCCTTAGTTGTGTGGTCCATTGTTCCAAGCTTAGGTTGACTTCTCCAATCACCCTTTTCTTTCTGATTTACGGAATTCGTCCCAGTCTACGACCGAAAATTGCATAGTCTCTTCTGCCTAATCCATAAGTTGATCATTAATATATTATGATCACTACCCAAGTCTTGGTTCAAGTTAGCCTAGGTGGGTTCCGTTGTGTTGCGAACAAAAGTGAGGTCAGGAGTCGTGTCTCTACATGTCGATGTGCCGCATCTAGTTGGGAATGCTGGGTATGTGATGAGCGTAAATTCTAGATCCGTCGCTTCGTGCCATGGACTTTCCCCTTTGTTCGTATTATAGGGGTAACCCAAAGCGTGGTAGGGGGCGTTAAAGTCTCCGGCAACGATTAACGGTGAGTCTCGAGCTAGTTTGACTGCTTTGGTAAGTAGGGACTTGAATCTTTGCTTCAGATCATTAGGGCTGCTGTAGACATTGAGAATAATGATGCTGTTCTGATTGCCAATTGAAGAGTTTGGAATGATTTTCGTCATGATGTATTCAATCTTCTTACCAGTAATCTTGAGATCGTGCCTGGTGTGCGTAGCCCTGTTACTAACTAGGGTGGTGATACCTCTCCCCCCCTCGTTACTGTTCATCTCCGAGCGATACCCGGGCAAAGTGACGTTGGGGGTGAGCGTTTCTTGGAGTAGGATAACGTGCGGTTTCTCGGGGTGGGATCCAATAAATTGCTGCAGGGGCGCCTTTTTATGATGGTAGCCCCTGCAGTTCCATTGCCACATTTTAACTGAGTAGTTTGCGCAGCCATCTTGCTTGGGCTGGGGTGTATTATTTAGAGTAGTGAGACTTTTGGACTTCGTGCGTTGTACAAGAGGGATTAGGGGCCTTTGGATCCAGAGCTGGGACCACCGTATCGTTAACATATGCTTCGATCTTGAGGAATCTCTAGTTAGTCCGCTCTTCAATAGCTGCAATACCTGACTGGAATTGCGTCAGCCTTTCATTTATCTGCTTGACGCTCTCGCTGAGCGTTGTGAGCATGTGGCTGATTTCATATTTCGCCCTGGTAGGCGCTTGTTCATATGTTGTTATGGCCCGCTTCTTGGAGTCCCCCGCCGTATAGTGTATGACTCCGAATTAATTTAGACAAGCTTGAGTTCTTTAACGTGCACCTGAATCTAAGTACACGGATGTTTGCGCATTAGGCCCCCATCGAAATGCGGCCGCCGTGGTCGGCATTTCATCGCACGACCTCGTGCTCAGCAGCCCAACACCATAGCCACTGATCAACCAAGGCGGGTTTATTTCTTTGCGAAGACATGACTAAACCCGCGACTGAAAGGGAAAGCCGAGGCGAAATCCACGAACTTCATGCTAATATGAAGTCTTTAGGAGAAAGTGTTACATTGACGAATTTGAGGACGTGAAGAAGAAACTTAGACAAGCGACAAAGGAAAGGGGAAGCCTTAAGAAAGGCTAAAGAAGAACTACGTGCTAAGCGCGACGAAAATGAAAACGTGAATCAAGAGCTTCACAAAAGAGTTGTTCAGTCTGACCAATACTGGCGCAGATCCTACATAGAAATAAAGGGACTAATACGGAAGGGTAATGAACCTGTCATAGAACTTGTTGAAAAAAATTGGTAATGCGCTAGGTGAACCGATAACTGCTGCTGATATCGAAGTTTGTCGCCATGTATGGTATATTTTAACTGCGCTAACCCACACGGACAAAGACGAGGCAGACAAGACTCGCCTTTGTCTGTGTGAGTTAGCGCAGTTAAAATATACCACGCATGTCAGCCAACTAGCCCGACTTGGAGCTCTACTTGTCGCCATGTGCCCACCCGAGAGGCCGGCAAATCAAACATAGTTGTTGAGTTTAATAGCCGGCAGAAGAGGAAAACTGTTCGCGAAAAAGCTCGAAAGGCTAGGGTGCGAAATAACCAGGTCGGAATTCCTGACGCTGCCCGAGTATTTCTGAATGATCACCTCTGTCTGACCCTGAAGCGTCTTATTTCGCTAATAGCGAAGAAGCGGGAATGTCAATGATGTTTTGTCTGGACACGAAATGGAAAAGTGCTTGCATGCATGACAGAGGCCAGTAGTTTCATTCACATTGATTCTGAAGCTGACCTTCAGAAGATCGCTTAAGTTGCACCGTCTATAGCTTGTTCTGTTATCTGCTATGCGTTGTATCGAGAGCATTGATTGCCGTCTCAAATTGTTCTGCCAGCCCAAACAAGAAATATTTCCGCACTTCAATAATATGAATGCGCGTTCACTTGCTCATAAGCAAGACACACTCACTATGTTTCTTGCCGAGTTTACTTTGACATTATTATGGTCTCTGAAACGTGGTATCAAGAACCCAGCGATATGCTTATCACAGACAGCTACAGTTACTTTTTTATTAATCTCTCCGGCAAGCGAGAGGGCGCTGCATGTTAAGCGTGGCATACAGTGTGAGGTGTTGGAGGAATTCACTTGCGGCACGTCACATTACGAACTACTAAGTGTAAAATCATACGGTATCTTGTTTGCTGCGGTCTATCGACCACCTTCTGGTAATGTATTTGATTTCTTTTAATTTATAGGAAAACTTTTAGAACCTGCTACTTTCCACAAGCTATAATGTTCTTGGTGGTGGCTTAAAGATTAACATGCTTGATGACAATACTTCGACTCGTGCATTAACTATAACGCAATCAATGCTTCTCGTTTCTCTAGCGTTATTACAACACCCACTAGTGCGACACCGACTTGTCAGTCTGCTCTTGACAATTTCACTGTTCACACTGGTGCTGTGAATTACAAAGCCCGTACAATCGACTGTGATGTAAGCCAGCACTGAGCAACCTTTATCACATGTCCCTTTTTCGTCGATGAAAAACGTTTGCTTGATACCACGTTCAGCTACAAATGTTTATCAAATGAAAATATGCAACCTTCCGCGAAATTGTTCTGAACACCGACTGGTCTTCATTATATAGCAAAAAAGATGCTAGTGCTGCTTATAACGAATTTCTGTTGTATGTTATACCACCTATATGACGCGTCTTTTCCGGTCAAAATTGGGGAAAAAAACATCAGAAAACCTTGGGTGCAGCCTCGGCATGTTAAAATGATTCATGATAAAATCTACTGTTCGACAGATTTTTGCGCACACGTGAGCTAAGTGATCTCGCTGCATTTAGGAAGTTTAGGAACATGCTAACTAACGAACTAGGTAAGGCGAAAGCCATATGCTATAATATGAAAGGCTTCTTACTGCTGTGCATAGAAAGAATCCAGAAATAACCCGGAAAGCTATCAATGAGACAATTCGTCGAAAATATGTGAATCAAACTTTTGATGAAATAACCTTGAATAATGAAAATGTATCGGACGTCCCTTCAACTGAGTGCTTAATAGACATTTTGTGAGCATGACAACACCATCAGACGATGTTGTCAGTGGCATAGCTGTTAAGCGATGCACGCGCACCATTTTTCTCGAACAGACCGACGATGCTCAGATTTGTTGTACTTTTCCAAGCTCAAAGAATAGTAATTCCATTGATGCAGATGGTATTCATATCACACCTATAAAATATTTAATTGATGTGATTGCAGCTCATCTTGCGTGTGTGTTTAATCTTGCATTAGAATATGGTTGTTTCATAACAGCCATGAAGAAAGCAATTGTCGGATATCTTCAAAGATGCTAACCGAAATGAGCTACCGAACTATAGACCTATTTCCATTCTGTCTACATTTTCGAAAGGACTAGAGAAAGTGATTTCCATTCGCATTAACAGCTTCCTTTAAAAAAATAGCATTCGTGCTGACTGTAAACACGAATTTAGCACGGGCAGATCGACCGAAACAGCATCGTTACGTCAAAAGGAAATAATGGTCAATAATGTCAATGCTGCAAAGCTGACATCGGGTATTTTCATTGCATATAACAGGGCATTTGACCGTTTTAATCGTAGCATAATACTAAATAAATTGAACGGATACGGTATCCGTGGTGTCAGTAGCGCACCCAGTATCTCTGCCAGGGCAGGGGGTGACACTCTGCCTTAGTTTGCCAATACCATCGAAACAGCACTAATTTCAATTTCTTCACAGGAAATTGTCAAAAAATGCGCTTTTTTCACAAGTTTGCGAGTGTGCAGACGGTTGCGCGTCTTACATCGCAGTCGCAGTACTCAAAGGCGCAAGGAAAGAAAAGGCGTTAAGCAAAAGGGGGGGAGGTTAACTCGGCCTCAGGGTGGGGGAGGGGGGGTTACAACCCCTGACACCCCCCCCCCCCCGTCGGTGCGCCACTACATGGTGTGGTAAAATCTTTGTTTCGATCCCATCTGTCCGGGAGAACGCAGTGTCTTGCTATCGAGATGTACTGCTCTTTGTATAAAGAAATTAAATAAGGAGTGCCACAGGGCAGTGTGTTAGGCCCGCTTTTATTGAATATATAAGTGTACGATATTACTGAAATGGAAAGTGATACATCTAGTGTACGATACGCCAATGATACCAGCCTGCAGTTCATCTCTAGCCATGATATTTATGATCTCGTACAAAAAACTCACATTGTTCTTTGTAATTTATCGGGTTGCTCTCGTAGGAAGGCTCTCGCAGCAGAACAGTACCAAATAAAAAACTATCTTATTCAAGGCGACAGGCAAACAGTCTCGCTTGAATAAAAAATGTTTCTTAGATGACGAGCCCATTGAAATTCTAAGCAAACGCAAAGTACTGGGTGTTACACCTTGAGTAGATATGAACTGTGAAATTGCTTTATCATGTTGCCATCACTTTTTTCCGGAGGAAGTAAAGCTGCATATTTATTATGCCTTATTTGAATCCCATTCGAATTATTGTCTGCTTGTGTGGGGCTACGACCACGCAAAGAAATCTTCACTCACTTCTACAACTTCAGGAATGAGCACTTCACCACGTAGCTAACGTTCCCGATTTTCATTCTACTGGCCGACATTTTGCTAGATGCAGCATAATAAGGGTAATCAATCTATGAATTCTGCCTATTGTATTCCTTTTCCTTCGCTCCCTCTGAAAATTTCAGAGCCTTATTTATGTAACGACACCAATCATAGTTAGTCATAGGGCCGCCATTACTGTTTATTCACACTTCCTCCTCCTCTACTTCTCAAAACCGTCATCTTGCGTCATCTTCTTTCCCGTCCCACTTTCACTCCCCCCGTCTTTCTTCTTCACTCCTCCTGGGGTGATGGCGGAGAACATTGCTTACGGCAGCGAATTCTAGCTGTCCGCTATTGAGGTACCCGACAGTCTTAAGCACACCCTGTTGTACAGGTGTTTTCAGGACGTTGAAAGGGCCCAGTGTTCTTGTATCGCTGCCGCGGAGACCTTTCCGTACAAGCACAAGATCGTTCAATGCAATACGGACCCGGTGTCCTTGGTGCCCCTTTTGAAATTGCAACTTCATCGCTTTTCGATATCTGGTTTGCTCCTCGTTGCTCTTACGGCACTCAAACAGGCGCATTCTGTCTTCAATTCCAAGTTCTTTGTCAGCTGGCAGCGTCGGTACTTTGCCATAAGCAGCAAATTGAGCGCTACAACCAAGACTAGTAGTATGCTGCTGTTGTGGTGAGCCACAGCCGCTTCTAGTCAGCAATTGCACCCTCGTTTAAACGTTGGGTACATGGAGATGAACTGCTTAAGGTCTCGAATCACTCTCTCGGCCCTTCCATATGCCTGGGGGTGATATGGAGCACAACGTAGTAGCGTAACACCACGGCTCTCTGCCCACTGCTGGAGCTTCTTGCTTAGGAATGCGGGTCGATTGTCGGATATCACAACTTTCAGCTGTGAAAACATTGCTCGATCAAGAAGGGCCACAACACTGTTAGCGTCTTCTCCTCCAGGTCTCGCTGCTACCATTCTGGTGCATTGATCTATTGCCAGGAGAAAATATTGCGTCTTGCGAACTCCAGGACTCTTCTTCTTCAGTTCAGCAAAGTCTACGTGCACAACTTCAATGGGTTTGTTGGAATGATATGGCAAGACTAGTTCGTCGGGTCGCAGCCGGCACTTGGCCTTGTTAGCTTGACACAAGTGGAACGACTTGACGTAGTCTTCGATGTCCTTTTTCATATTTCTCCATGTGAACCTCTGAAGAAGTTTATTATACGTCCGCCGGAAGCCGTCATAGTCACCAGATTCAGGGCTGTCACGATATAAGTGTACTTTTGGTATCAGCATCTCTGGTACAGTGAACGTTCCATCCTCGAAGTGCAGGCGTTCATACCCTTCCCATAATTTTGACAAGTTGACCATTCCCGATGGGACCTCAACTGCCAATCGAGACAGGGCATCTGTATCTGTAAGATGACTGCCTGCAGGATGAAACACCTCGAAGTCGTATTGCTGTAGTTCATTGATCCAACGGGCCAGCTTCCTTCTGGCCTCTGACATATATAGTTAAAAGATGGGTTAGTGCTTGGTGATCAGCGTGGTAAATTGTTTCCTGTCGGGATTGTGAAAGGTCATCGAGCGTCTTTTTAAGTATTTTCTTTTTCTTCTGTTTAGAAAAGAGTTCCACAAACGAACGAAGTTTGCCGCCTGCCTTCCAACAACTGTCGCCTGAACAAAGAATTGCTTCACAATTGGCAGTAGGTCTTCTAGTGTTTGTGGTGCCCCAAGTTTAACTTGATGCTGTATCCGCTTAGGATGTCCTAGTATGATGAGGGGCACGAGCGATGAGTCTGACAGTGCAGAATCTACTGCATGCAAGAGCCTCCACTTTTCAAAATAATAGTCATGAACAGGGCTCGAAAGGTACTTGCAAGCTATTGCCCTGTCCGAACTTTGAAGCCTATTTTTAGAAAATGTGTTCAAAACGTTTTTTCTTCAGTCCGCCCAAGGATGTCCTGCCTTTTCTGTCACTGGGATCTCATACCAAGTCCTCGCGACGCCTCCGAGTTACAACCGCATGTTCATAACCTTGTCAACATCATCCTGCCAACAATTGCGGTCACAGGCATATTCATAGAAATCAATCCAGGCCTGAGCACTCTCTGGCAATGACGCATCGAAGGTATTAGGTTTAATAAATTCGGGTGGTGTCCTTAGAGACCGTTGGAGGGTCGTTTGCATTATGACTTCCAACAGCTGCAGTTGCCGTTGGCTGTTTTTTTCTTGCAAATGAATCACATCTTGCAAAATATTATTTGTTCTGGAAACGTCTTTGTATTTTTCATAGGAAACTCCTGCTGCCTTCGTGAGCCCATTTCCCTGTGCTTTCGCGTTGCGATGCTGCCTATTGATATGCGCGATGTCCGCTTCATGTTCGTGGTTGCTGCCATTTATCTTGAGAGTACTCATCGCCGCTAGGTCACCGAAAGCATGTATGTACAGCCGTCATCTTCATGAAAGGGAACACGCGAGCGCGCGGCAGATAGCATCGAAGCCCACATGTGGCGCGGCGCCGCGGCGAGATGTGAAGCGAAAAGGAGAGAGTGGTGCCGTTTCTTTTACTGCCTACACCCCCTCTTGCAGTTTTCCATCTTTTTTTATCACTTGATGTTGTTATGGCAGACGACAGGACAAGAGCGGTAACTGATAGCGCGATCACGGCATCGCAACTTCCGGCGTGATCGACGAAAACTACGACGATAGCTGAACCTGCGTAGATGTGTCATATCTGTATCTTTCGTTTTGTGCTGCTGTAAAGAAACGCCATATAACAGATGTAAAGGGTGTCTCAACTATCATGCACCATGATTTAATTATATGCAAATGCCACCTAGCTGGACAGAACCAAGGTAATGTTGTTTGCCGTGGCTTGGAGATACTCAGATTATTTCTTGCATTCCGCCTAATTACATGATTAGGCTTAATTATTTATTCAGCTTCTCAAATAATATAATTAGTTGAAAAGTTTCAATGAAACAATAGTAGAACAACATGAAAAACTCCCGATACAGCTTTCTGTTGCTCAATAGGAGCTACATAAAAGTGTTTTCTTCCGAGCCTGAAAGAAGCCCGCGAATACACGCAAAGGGCCTCGAGTGACCGGTCGCGCGTCATCTTCACGTAGGATGATAAGCGCTGTTGTTATATGATTTTCGCTTATATCAACAGCACGTGAGATAGTAAAAGCAAGTCTGGTCTGTGGAAATTTATTATGCTTGTCGTTTGTCTTCAATGCTTCCGAAGCTGTGATAGCAACAATCCTTATCGAAAACTATATATTCTCGCTTGCTGAGATGTCCCCAAAAAGATGGATATCCAAAAGAAAGAGCAGGAAAAAGACACATTAGTGACGGGAGTGTAGGCAGTAAATGGAATGACACCACTCTCTCCTTTTCGCTTCACATCTCCCCTCAGCACAGCGCCACATGTGGACTTCGAGGCCACGCGCTCGCGTGTTCCCTTCCACAAAGATGACGGCTGTACGTTTCAGGGGAAACAGTCAAAGTTCACGCTAACAGGCCGACTTTCCACCATAGATGCAGTATGCACCGCTCATCAGCTTGACATCATCCATATGGGTGGCCGTGACGTTGACACACATTGTTTTTGGGAAATCGGAGTCGTCCATCAGGCGATCAACGCAGGATCATGAAGTAGACTGCGCCATATTTGTAACGACACCAAGCATAGGTATTCATACGGTCGCCATTACTGTTTATTCTCTCTTCTTCCTCCTCGACTTCTCAAAATCGTCATCTTGCGCCATCATCTTTCTCGTCCCCCTTACAATTTACAACGTACACCAGGGCTTGAACGCGAAAGAAATGATGTACGTACCCGTGGCCAGGTCAGGTCTTTAGTGCCATAAAGGCGCACAAATTACCTAGAGCAGTGCTTAAGATGTACCTTACCTTCACATTAAAATAGGTACGAGAAAATGTACGCGGAGGGCTGAAAGCCACTAAGACGCTGTGCGACATTGTACTACCATATTCGCAGGTCGTCACGGAACAGGTTGTAACGCTTATTTGGCAGAGTAAAACAAAACCATCGTCATACTATCGTCTTCGTCTTGCTTCTGAATTCACACACAGGCTCATGTCACTTCTCACGTGCTTTCTTCCGCCGTTCTTTGTTAGCCACCCGTCATGCAAAGTGTCCGATAAGGAACATTTAAGGTATTATCAAATAAATAAATAAATACACCATTGCTTCCTTTTCACAAACACGTTGGTTCATCGGGTAGCTATTGAAGAACCCCAAACGAAACTGGATAGCCAGTTACTGCAAAATGCATCGTATAACGAACGTCGATTCCCACAGTATGTGTGATCTGCGTTTTTTTTTTTCGAGCTATAGCGGCGCTCAAGCACTGCTAGTGGCTGAACATTCCTGCGCCTATCACATTAGATAGGCGGCTGGTATTGCGTTTTTTGTGCAATATAAGTAGCTATGATGACACAATGTTACAGGCTGATCTTAACGCTATAGACAATTGATTTAACAAGTTAACAAGTGGTTAATGAAAAATAAATATCAATATATGTAACGTCTTAGGGATATACAGAAATGTGGAACGTTCCTTACTTTCATACTAACTATGGCTTTCAGATGCTTCGATGTACTCTTCTGCGAATTCTAAATCAGTACACTAGCAAAGGTATAGATGTGTTTCATTTAAGTGTAGTAGAATTAACGGCTCTTTTTTGTATAAACCGTGTAGCAATTTATTTAAGCGCTGAAGATTGGAGCAGGTTTCTTTTGTATAAACTATGTTTTCAATTTTCCTTAATGGCTTGATCTTTACGTAAAACAATGTGAGAGTTTAAAAAGAA
Organism: Dermacentor silvarum; assembly: GCF_013339745.2. Taxonomy (NCBI): domain Eukaryota; kingdom Metazoa; phylum Arthropoda; class Arachnida; order Ixodida; family Ixodidae; genus Dermacentor; species Dermacentor silvarum. The sequence continues at coordinate 10,032,751 of NC_051156.1, read as the reverse complement.
GTGTTGTGATATTGTGATGTCCTTCAGCTGCTGCCATTGTTCACAAAGGGGGCGGAGGATCCCTCAAGCCGTCATTTGAACGGCTTTTCCCTCCGCCTCCTGTTACAATGTACTGTGACGAAGCAAATAAAGCAATCAAATCAAATCAAATCTCGAACTCGTATTTCACGTACATATTGCTACACGCGTGTGGTATCTGTTCGTTTGAACGAGGCGTGCGGGCGCCATCACTCGAACAAAAAGGAAGAACAACGAACTGGGCTCGCGCTGTGAATCCAATCGGTCAGCGCTGCAACCACTGCTGTGAATAGAACGTGCAAATAGTTTCTCGTTCCTCGCCTACGGAGCTCCGAAGCGGTCGCACCGTGGTCTTCTCAGCCATGGCTTCTGATGGAAACACCCCGTCGACACATGCGGCGCCAACCACAACGTGCGTTACGGTTCCCAGTCTCTGTGATCCTGGGACATTCACCGCCCCAAAATGGCGTTGACGTTGACGACTGGCTCAGCATGTATGAGCGTGTTAGCCGAAGCCACCGCTTTGACCCTACCATCATGCTTGCCAATGTAATCTTTTATCTGGACGGGACACGGCGTGTTAGGTTTCACACCCATGAGGTCGAGCTCTCCAGCTGGGACATTTTCAAAGAGAGGCTTAGCGACTTATTTGGCAACCCGTCAGGTCGCCAACAGGCTGCGCGAAAGGAGCTTGCTACCCGTGTCCAGTCGTCGACAGAATCGTATGTCTCCTACATACAGGAAGTGCTCGCGCTTTGCCGGAAAGTCGACGAGCACATGACCTAGGTTGACAAGGTGGGCCATGTATTGAAGGAATCGCGGACGACGCCTTCAATTTGCTCGTCTACAACGACGTTTCTACTGTCGAAGCCATCTTCGAATAATTCCGCCGCTTCGAGGTAGCCAAAAACTGCCGCGTCGTCTCACAGTTTTCCCGGCTCCCAAACACACCTGCCACGTCCTCTTGCTCCGATCTTACCTCCACACGACCTTTTCAATAGAACGCCACGCGTATCGTTCACCGAGAGCTTGAAGCGGCCGAATCCGACCCCACTTTACCCCCGACCACTTGACGGTACCTTTGATCAAGCACCCCCAACCATTTCCGTTATTCAAGCAGTTGCGCGACAATAAATTGCAAACCTTGGCATCCCTACCGCCTGTTCTGCCTCCCAGCCTGATTCGAGACCCATTCCCATGGCCACAACCAACAATGACCAGTATTTCGCTCCCAGACCACGCAATCAATCCTGCTGAATGGCGAACCCCAGACGACAAACCGATCTGCTTCCGCTGCCACCGAATTGGTCATGTCTCCCGCCACTGCCGCACCCCCTGCATGCGCCATACTGGAGCGCAATCCCCGCTCCTCGACCATACGGCCACGCTCGCCGTTATTCACTTCGCCGTCTGTACCCTCCTTCTGATGAACCTGACAGCCGCTCCCCCGTGCGGTCGCCGTCGCCTCAACGCCGTCGTTCCCGGTCACCACAACCACGCCACTTTTCCTCGCCAACCCGCCGGACGGAAAACTAGGCCATGCAGCTCTTGGAGGTAGTGCTGCATCACGTTCGTCCTGTCCAATCCTCCGTTGGAGCTCCTCACGAACACGAACCTAATTCAAGTAACAATATTAACCTTCGCGTAACAATATTGACTAAAATATTACCTTTTACAAGTAACTTTGCGTTCACACATCAACAAATCTTACTTAGAATGTTGGTACCGAGAACTTAATTAAAAATGGTAATAGGACACTCGATTACTTGAGCCGAAATTTTTCTCCCGCTATATCTGCACAGAAGGTGATACTTATAATACAGGTCAGATTTATTTTAACATAACATAATTACGTGATAGCCGAGGAGCCCCCCGTTAAAGCTATCTTTCGGTAGCTTGACAAAGCCGTGGACACCTATAACACATCGGCCGCATTACAGCCGCATGGATCAGGCAAAACACAAGCTAAACATATACATAGAATTTAACAGTAACAACATAAAGTTCAACATAACATAATAACACCGTAACACACTATACATAAGTACGTCCAAAACAAGAATTCCCTTCGGCTGTTTTGGATCGATATCATGACAATGTAACTACATATCTTAGACTACTTCAGGATAACTCTCGTTGTTCCATTTTATCTAACTGCAAAAGGACCGTGAGCATAAGTACCATAAAACATATCCTCGCCTTGCCATTATTAAGGTACCTCGTCAAGGTAACCTCTGTTTCATAAGTTATGCCATCACCCTGTACTGCGAAACGATCTCATTCCTCGACCTATATATACATTTCAAACCCAACTGATCATCTTCACAAGGTAGGGCTATATTTTGTGACACGAAAGTTCATTTATTGTATTTTCTACCTCACAAATCGCAATAAGGGAACCACCTTCCTGCTAACATTGTTTCAGTAAACGATAACCATGTCTTTTATCAAACATTAACGAGCATTGTATAAATATCTCCTGCCGTATTGCCAACTGCTTATTACTTTTTTACTTTGTTCATTGCTACTTTGTTAAGTGGGCATGTTGGAGCAGCAGGGATGCAGCCGGCCATAAACCCGTTCCTTTTCTTGGTGCAGTTCGCTGCACTTGCGTCAGGAAGGACCAGCTGCCCGGACAAATGCCCGACGCAGACCAGCCGACTCGCTATGGCGCTTTCGGCTCCGCACTGCGCAACTACGTCACCGGACGATCTTCACGCAACTGGAAGGGCGTCATCCATATCTGATGCATTGTCAGATACCCAATGTCCTGTTTTGTCGGCTAATGCTCGATGCGCGATACCGGAAATGTTCATCTACGCACGAGTTCTGCCTCCTCATATCGATGCTTCACTATCGTCAGTGCCATCACCCCTACCCGACTGTTTAAAACGCCAGCGGCTTGCTGAACCTTCCAGTGGGCAGCAGGGATGCAGCCGGCCATAAACCCGTTCCTTTTCTTGGTGCAGGTTGGTGAAGCTCCTTCATATTGTTGTAAAAAATCGAATAATGCATTTCTGCTGCTCTACCATGCCCCAGTGTTCTTTACACCATTACTTCTGATTGTTTCAATGTTATCAAACTACTAATATTGTGTGGGGACATTAAAGAAAACCCTGGACCCGGTGACCTGAATTTACCACCAGAGTTAGCAGTTGTTGTTAAAACTATTGTTGCACATGTTGACTCGCGTCATGATGAACTAAGGATAATGCTTGACGACGTCAAAAAAAGTCAGATCGCCCTAGAACAAACTGTGTCTGACATTAACACTAGACTTTCCATCGTAGAGGACCGTGTAAATAATTTAGATGAGTGCCAAACTAATGGCCTGCAACAAGTAGTTGCGGACACAGTTCGCGAAGAAAGTGCCGAGCTTCAGAGCAGGCTAGACGATTTTGAAGACCGCGCACGTAGGGAGAACCTAATTTTTTATGGTCTTGCTGACTCGTCAAGTGAATCCTGGGCTCAATCGGAAGAAAAAGTTAAAGCTCTTTTATGTAGTAGCTTAGGTATGCAGTAATCATCCGACAGTATATCTAGAGCCCATAGATTGGGAGCCTTCGTAGCTACTAAATGTCGACCAATAATTGTAAAATTTACCAGCTTTAAAACAAAAGATGCTATATTTTCTAATAAGGGCAAGCTTAAAGGCACAGGTGTAAGCATTTCTGCAGACTTTTGCAAGGCAACTCGTAATTGCCGAAAGAAACTTACCGAGTATGGCAAGGCAAGCGGACAGCCGTTTTCCTTGCGACATAATAGGATGTTCATAAACAAAAAATGCTTCATATACTCCTCACAAACCGATACTGTGTACGAAATTCCCCAGATTGCTGACCGTTCTCCGCTTTCGTCAATTGCTTCTACGTCACGGCAGGATAATCCACCAAAGAGATAGCAAAAGTCTTCTAAGAAGGGCGTGTCTACCGTAGGCAACATATCTTTTGTCTTTACAAACATTAGAAGTGTCATTCACAAACGAGATGATTTATCTTCTATCGTTGATGATTGTGCTGCAGATGTGGTTGTACTGACAGAAACTTGGCTTTCAAGTAAAATCACTGATAATGAAATTTTACACTGCCACAATGATTATAAATTCTTTAGATCTGATCGAAGCGGAAAAACAGGCGGTGGTGTGCTTATTGCAGTATCAACGCGTCATTTCTGTCAAGTTATACCAGTCATATCTCCACTAGAAATTGTGTGCGCATGCGTTCGTTTCGGACATCACGAAGTAATTATTTGTGCCTGTTACCGCGCACCTCAGTCTTGTTCCACGTTCTGTGATTCTTTGCATGACACTTTAAATAACATTCTAGTTCGATACCCAAATTCTCCCCTTCTAGTTTTAGGTGATTTTAATTTCCCAGATATTCTGTGGGATAGCAACCATGGCGTTATTTGTACGCATACTAATGAAAGTTCTAATTTTGTTAATCTCTGTCATGATTTCAATTTAACCCAATTAGTTAAAAAACCTACGCGAGTTTCTGCTACCTCATCAAATGTGCTAGATTTAGTCCTTACTTCAATCCCAGATGTGTTTTCAGCATTTACATATTTGCCTGGGCTAAGCGACCATTGTATCCTTCACTTTCTTTGCAACTTTCCTTTCGAGCGAATGCCACAGCACAGGAAAATCATAAGAGATTATGCTAGAGCGAATAGCGCCGCTATTGACGTCGAAATGCAATCTTTTTACGAATCGTTCCTGCGCTTCAACACGTGTAATAGTGTAGAAGAGAACTGGGCAATTTATAAAACAAAAATGTTTTCGCTTATCGAGAGATATGTGCCTTTGCGTAAAATTCATTCTAAGTTTCGCTCTCCTTGGTTTACTCCGCTGCTCAGCCGTCTACGAAACAAGAAAAAAAGAATTTACAGAAAAGCAGTATCAAGTGATAAAGCTGACCGCTGGACAGCTTATCAAAACTGCGTCTCTGATTACAAGCGTGGACTTGAAGCGGCCAAGCGCAATTTCTTTTCAAGCACTCTTCCATCGCTGCTTCGAAATAAACCGCGTAAATTTTGGGAAGTGGTTAACGGCAAACCGAAACAAGATATCCAACTATTTGATGAGACGGGGAATGTCATACCATCTGATATGTGCTGTGTTGCTCTGCATAACGTATTTAAATGCTCGTTTTCTGATGATCAGTCTTTTTTATCACCCGTATCTAATAACATCTTGTTTCCCACGATGGATCCCATAATCATTGACTGGGTTGGAATAACAAACCTCATCGAGAATCTAAAGGTATCTGCACCCGGCCCTGATGAAATAACTGCTCAGTTTTTGAAATGCACTGTGACCCACTCATCTATCATTTTATCTAAACTTTTGAGCAGTCCTTAGAATGCGGTGTGCGGCCAAACGACTGGAAGGCGGGGAAGGTGGTGCCAATTCCAAAACAAGGTAATCCTTCATGCGCTATCAACTACAGACCCATTTCGTTAACCAGCATTCCCGGGAAACTTCTGGAACACATCATTTTCTCTAATCTCGTGCTATTCCTTGAATCTAACAACTTCTTTAGTAAATATCAACATGGTTTCCGAAAAAATTTTTCATGTGAGACACAACTAGTTATGCTTACTAATGACCTGTTCTCATCTCTAGACCGAGGTTCTTTCATTGATTGTATCTTTTTAGACTTTGAAAAAGCCTTTGACACAGTATGCCATCGTCTCCTTCTTCTGAAATTAAGCAGACTTAACATTGACCCCTATTTACTTAAGTGGATTGAATGTTTTCTCGACAAACGAACTCAATTCGTATCTGCTAACAATTCCGTTTCACCAACCTGTTTTGTAACTTCTGGTGTGCCCCAAGGCTCAGTCCTTGGGCCTCTTTTATTTCTTATTTACATTAACGATTTGCCGGAGGAATTGACGTCTAACATTCGTCTTTATGCTGACGATTGTGTTATTATCGTGAAATAACTAACCCAGATGATTCATTTTTACTTCAATCTGACCTTAACACCATTTCTTCGTGGTGTAACCAGTGGTTAATGAAATTAAACGTAAAAAATGTAAAATGATGACATTTTCTCGTGGTAGTGCTGTTTCTACATCCTCATACAAAATTAACAACACTATTCTGTCCTCTGTCACTTCCTATAAATATTTAGGTGTTCACATTACTAACAACCTGTCGTGGCAAACTCACATTGAATACGTGACAAACTCCGCCAATCGAACACTAGGTTTTTTACGTCGCAATTTTTCTCGCGCGCCCTCTTCCCTCAAACTCACATTATATAAAACGCTAGTAAGATCTAAACTAGAGTATGCTTCATCAATTTGGGATCCATCTACAGCACAGCTAACATACTTACTTGAAGCCATTCAGAACCGCTCTGCACGTTTCATTGTATGCAATTATTCCCGCAGTGCCAGTGTATCTGCCATCAAAACTAGTCTTCATCTGCCAGACCTATCATCAAGAAGGAAACTCGCCCGGTTATCACTCTTTCATAAAATGTACTATACTAACCCAGAAATAAAAAATGACCTTTTTATATCACCCCCTTATATTTCATCGCGAATCGACCACAACGTCAAGGTACAAGTACCAACTTGCCGCACAAACCTTTTCTTCAATTCCTTCCTGCCCAAGACAGCATCCGAATAGAACCACCTCCCCGCCTCGTTAGCCAGAAATCCGGTTCATTCATCTTTTCAAACTGTTGTTTTTAACATTATATAATGATTCACCACTCCTCTCTGTAACGCCATCAGGCATTGAGAGTATGTTAAATAAATAAATAAATAAATAAATAAATAAATAAATAAATAAATAAATAAATAAATAAATAAGTGTTTCATGGTTGATATTTGTCATTTAGTTATTTGCTAACATTGTAGTAGCAGCTACGTTTACGTAAATTCTTTGACTTCATAGTTCATTCTTTCTTCTTTATTGTTCGAAACCAATCCCACCTGCCATTGCCTCCCCCCCCCCCTTCCCCCCCGAAGGCATACTCAGTAAATAAATATAAACGGCATTGCCTGGACGTTATCAGGTATATCGCGAGGCTCCCTTTACCTATCATTGCGTTGTCTTACACAACTTGATCCCAATCGCCTAATTTCCGCCTGACAGGATCTGCCCATTTTTGTATCAAGGCGAAATCTCTCAAATCCTACATAGACGGGCAATATAAGTCAACGAGGCCATTATCAGTGTATTCCAAGCATGCCGTAAGTTTTACTTCAAAGAGCAGTGTTTTTATATCTCATGAGCCATAATTATATAGGTTCTCTTTTTTATGGTGTTGTTGTCGTTGTTCTTTTTTTATTATTTTTTGCTAAACGAAGGTATCAAACCTGCTGATGTCCCCTATTTCAAAACTACAATTTTTACACTGATGACGGGTCTATTGTTTCTTTTCTCAAGCCTGTAGAAAAAGCGTTGTCTTTAAGCAGTTCACGGCGTTCATGCAAAAAGGGGTGAAGCCTGTCGTTGCGCTCTTGCGGAATACTTGACCGTTTCTTGCGTCAGCACTGAGAATTCGGAGCAGGCGTCGTTCAGCATACATGATCTGCACCAACAACCCTCTCATCAGCGTTGTGTGCATATTGTGAAGGGATGACATGATTTCAGCGTTGCACCCATTGTTACAGAAAAGAAATAAACACACGGACTTAAAAGAGGCCCTGACACAATGAGAGATTCCACTTCCCTTTTCCCCCGCCCTTGACATGCACGAAATTCGCTCTCTGCAAGCATTGGAGGCCATAGTTAAGGACGCACGCCAGCAATGCACGAAACTAGCCGGGAAGGAAAGCGAGAGCAACGGAAAGTACTTTTTCTTGTTATATTTCCTCTTGCGTGTGTTTAAACTGTGCCTGCAATCCTTACAGGTGGAGAATGTAGCCAATAATGTCACCCCATTTTCAAGAATAGTAATTCCAAGACTGCTGTATTTCGTGGCTATTTCTGTAGAGAGGAGGCTGATACTTATTCATTCACCATAGTCAACGCACTCAATGTGCTCTCAAGAAAAATAGTGACGAGCAGTATTAACGCCTAAGAACGGTCGTAGTAGTAGCGACTGTCAGCCACATTAGACGAACACGAACAGGAGAGAGTTTCATGCGTCGGTAAAGCTTTCCGTTCACTCAATGGCTGGCAGTATCTCGTTTATTTCGTTATGCAGATAATGTTTTGGGTCCCTCGCAAGCTGCACTCTAGGAATGAGATCTGTGTGTCTTTGATGTCATTACTAATACTTAAAAAGTAGGCTGACAAATCGTAATTTTCTCGAAAGTGCGATGGAATGACACCGATGCGTTCCCTTACTCTTGTGGGCCTGTGAACCTAACTCTTTCTTTTTCTTCTGTTCGTCTACCGTCCCAACAGGATTTTGTCTATACCCTACTTTTTTTTCGGTTTTGCACTCGGTATTCAGTAAGGAAAATTTTCTTTAATGAAGCTACGATGCATCGTAGCTTCATGCGAAATTTGAGCCACGGAAGTGAATGTACCCGGCAAAATTTTGCGCAGGAAACGCAGATTTGCCGAGCGTGATCTCCACATTACTAATGGTTATTATCGTTATACCTAATGGAAGCGATTAACATTTGTTATCACTTCTCGCCACAATAATGCTCTTCTTTTTGAATGTTTCCAAGTCGGGACAATGTTTGTGCAGGCTGCTGAAATTAGCACGGACTAAGTCAAGTAATGTATTATTTGAGTCATCACCAATCTTCTCCATATCTTCATTCAGGCAGCTATTGAGTTAAAGTATTCCACGTTGATGTAAATTCAGAGAGTATCTATTCGTATTGAGCAGAAATTGTTTAAATTTCTTGATTTCTTATAAACACGACAGCTGCACACCTATAAAAAACAGCGCTCTCTGTCCTTAGCCTATTTTTTTTAACTACACAACCTTCTTTGTGTGTGACGTCAGCTTCTCATTTACAAGATCAGCCTCGTTTCATAAGGAATTTTCTCTTTTCCAGATATTTATGCCTAGTGTCCATTCTATAGAGGCGTACAAGTCTTGGGAGAGGTGTGCTTGGTGTTTCTTTGGGTCAGTACACAGCCTCATACAATAGTTTGTAAAAGCAGGGAGTTCCTGCCAGCCAGCAATCGACTTCAGAATCTCAGGCAAATCTCCACCATCTCAACACGAAACTGCGACTTTTTTTTGCATCTTACTAACACTCGGAAGCTTTCCTTGGCTTAATTTTCAAACATTGCGAGTTCTTACCACAAAATTGTTTTGGCTGACATTCACAATTATGCGGTCATAAGTTGACATCGCTGGAAATTTTTCCGACCAGAATTTATTGAGGTCCGCTTAGCTGCAGTCGTAGGACGGCACTTTTGCATTTCGCTGGATTTCAATAAGGAAGGCCAAATTTAAAGGTTTCCCTTGAGGGGTCCGACGGTGGCTAGGATAAGTGGGATGGACTTAATAGATTACAACTGTTAATGGCGCGTTTTAATGGAGTTTCTAACGACCGGTTTTAGTCTGCGCTAAAAAAACATCAAATTGTGACACCTGTAATGCACTCCTCATTCTGAACGCGACAGAGTGGGATTTTACTACATTTCACATATTTTTCACTGGCTTCTGTTTGCCTGCCTTTCTTTTTTTATTGTTAGAATGAAAAACAAAATTGTTTTGTAGTTGGTGTCCTGGTTTCATCTAGGTGCTGATATTTTCTCTGGTGTCTATACATGTACAACATTCTGGCTCACCTTTATTTTTTCACTTTTTTCGCTCTTTGACACCGACTCGGAGCATTGCGTGTGTGCGATTCGGTTTGTGCTCGTCTCCAATGAACCTATTCGATGCCAACTTGGGTCACAGGGTATGCCAGTAAGTGTGTGCCGCACTTCAATTCATGTCTTTGACACCAACTTGGGTAACTACATATGTGCCACTGGGAGTGCTCCACCCTACAATAACGAAAAAAGATTCCTTGAATTTCTCCGATGCTGAGCGGAATCAAGCCCGCGTCGCAAGGGTTCCTCAAGGAGAGTAACCCGACGCATTTAGAGGCTCCGCCACAAGATCGTTGAGTATGGGCCGTTTTTCAATAAACGCCTTTCACGCCAACGCTTTAGCGAGCGGCTGCCATGAATTCCTTGGGCATGTACCGCTCTTCGATGAACGTCTCGCCAACTTGGGCCACTGAGTGTGCGGCAATCGAGGGAACGATTGTAAGCGTCCGCCGGCACCGGCGCGCCACGCTTCTCGTCTCGGAGGCCGCAAGTGGACTTCTCGGCAGCGCGACTAGATGGCGCAGCGTGTCCAGAAAGAAGCGCGACAAAGGAGCCCGGTTGTCGCATGACGCGTTTCTCGTCGTTCGCACGCACCGGTGCGCCATGCATATCGGATGCAGCCACAGGCTTCGCGGCTGTGGCCCTGGATGCCACCGAGTGTTCTCATAGGGAAGCCCGAAAGAATAAACCCGTTGCAGTACGCGCGTCATACATAACTCGTTTCAACGGTGGCAATACGTTGCGTGGCTATATTGATTCAAATTCTCTGGCGCTACGTCACAAAACCAGGTTGATGATTACGAGGCACGCCGTAGTGGGGGACTCCGGAGTAATTTTGACCACCCGGAGTTCTTTAACGCGCACTCAGTGCATGGTACACGGGCGTTTCTGGACGTCGCCTCTAACGAAATGCGGCCGACGCGGCCGAGATTTGACTCCGCGATCTCGCGCTTAGCAGAGAAACGCCAAAGCCACTAAGGAACCACGACGGGCGGCGATATTGATTGAAAGCTAACGCACTACCGTCGACAGTAATCGTGAGATGGTCTCTGCCGAATTTTAAAACATTTTTGAATGTCACGCTTAAATCCTAGCCGGATACGTCCGTGTCAGGCCACGAATTTAAAAATATTGTCGCGCAATTCGGCCGTTTTGGCTTACTAAATATTGTTAGAACTTTCTTGGTTCTATCTTCGGGTCTTTTTGGAGTAGAATGCAATCAATCTGCACCATTGAAAATGTTAACAATTGGCCTGAGCAGGCGTTCCTAAAATTTCTGACGTCACGGAGAGCGTAAACTTGAAGATGCGTCGCCGCCTGTATTTCGTTATTGCAGCTTTTCTGTCTCACCAAGCCGCTAATAACCATAACAGTGGCTTTCAGGGTTTTCGTACAATGGTCAGTCTACTAACACAGCCGTCCCTTTAGGGATGCGAAGTCCGTGCTGCGTGAGTAGTGTCATGGCCAGCGACTTGGCGTCTTCTCCGTACGACAGGAACGCCTTCGCGGTCATTAAGCGATGAGGCTGCAAGAAGCGACGTAACAAGAATAGCAGCCGCTCTTTGACGAAAGCATTTACGTGATTGAAGGAAAGATTACTCTTGGCCAGTGCAAGCGACGACAAAATCACTAGTAGCTGCGCGGGACTTAAGCGCTCGTTACATGAAATGAGTGGGCGGAAGTCCCTCTGACGTTTTATTCGTCCGAGTCCGGGAGTGGCGCGTTTATACGAGACTGTGGAGTTGCGTCCCCGCAAAGAGTTGTTTGGTGCTGAAAAATGTGCAGATGTAGCAGTGAATGCCCATGACGCTTACAATATAGTAAATGAGAGGCTTTGCTGTTTTCCTTGCGGGGCACAATGGTATTGAAGTTTGGCTTATTGGTCCGCGAACATCCTCTGAAGAAACAGCACGAAGAGACTAGAGGTCGTAAACAAGTGTGTTTCTGTCCTTAGGACCCAACGTTAAGTCGTTCTTTCTACACATATTTTGGTGTGGACAGAAGCATCTAGCAGGGCCTCGTGTTTTTAACGTAAGGTCGTTTGTCCTTCTGACTTTCTAAATTTGCTTCGCCAAATAAGACATATTGCTAGAAAAATGCAGGCACTATCGCGAAAACTTGCACTGCAAGGGGAGATGCTGTACTAAAGTTGCATTTTCTTTAAAACATGCTTGTTTTGATAACAAAATTACTCTTCAACATTCTATATCATGTGTAAAGATGTATTGAGCCGTTTCTGCAACCAGAACACTGCGGAAAATGATTATAATCGAGGTATGGTATCTGTACGGGCTTCATTTTTTTTTCGTTTATGCTCTATTCATGACAACGACAACTTTTGTCCAGGTGGTCAACTTTGCGGGCGTAACAGCAAGAGCTCGCCCTGGCTAAGTCGGCACCCGCTCATTCTCCATTTGCCAGCGGTGTTCAGGCGAAGGCTATGCTTCCTACATGTGAGAGGCTCACAAGCGAAAAGCTGCGGTTTCGCTGTATTAAGGGCAAGACTAAAAATGCGCCTGCGTCTCGCAACAGCAAGATTCGGTAGCTGTGTCTCAAAGCAATATTTCATTCATGCACTATTGCGTAAATGGCCACTTTCATAGCCATACTGCGGTTCAACAAAGGCCGCAAAGTCTTTGAGGAGCTTCAACATGAGTTGGGTGTCCTTACCAACTAGGTAGTTGATCACTCGGAGCAACCAGAAAGAACAGACAATAATGTGTTCCAGAATGTGAAAACCCGGATGGACCCAAAGAACCAGAAGAAATGTCGTGTGGCTGTTCTTATGCACTTTCTATTTTACCGGCATACTGTACAAACAGCGCAGACAACAGGACTGCGGGAAGACGACACCACCAGTGCTCGCCGAAAATAACTAGCCGAAATTGGCTCTCTTGTAAATTTTCTCTGATGTGCATATTTTTATTGCGATAGCAATTATATGGACACTCAAAAGCAGATTTCTGCCGTCGGCGTCACCGTCGTCGTCGTAGTCGCCGTGAAGTTCGGTATGACGTCAATGAAGATGAAATCGTCGCCGCGCGCCGAACGCTGTATGTGCGAGTGAAAGGGTGCTAGCGGCGCGCGCTTTCACGGGGAGTGAACGCACGGCGGAGAACAAACGCTCTTTCTGCGCCGTGCTCGCTTAAGGGCTGCAGAAGTAGGCGTCTCTTTCCTCCTTTACAATCACCATATATGTAGAGCAAACGCGCCTTCTTCCGACGCGCGAGAGGCCGTGGGGGAGGGGGGGAGGGAAGGGAGGCGACGTTTAGCTGCGGCACCAAGTGCCTATTTATATCAGAGGCTCCGGCAACAGTCACCAACGCCGCACGCATTTTGAGCGAACGCGGGCAAAACGCCGACGGCGTCGACTGCGTGTTGCCGGTGCTGCTGCATGTCCAAGTTTATAGAGCTGATAAAGCTAATATCATTACTCCGTATAGCTCTCTACAAATTTGCTATCGCAATTGATGCTTCGCCTTTCAGGTGAAACTGCGACAACTTTTCTTTTTTAATTCTTCTGGCGCTTCAGCTGTTCGGTATTCCGTAAACTTGAACGCAGGCGCGGGCAACTATTCGCGCCATCTTTCTCAAACCATAATTATTAATTGAAACGTTGCCATCCCAGATGAAAGATGAACGTGCTAGCCCTCTCTTATTTAAGAGGTTTCGGACCGCAGCTGCCGACGCCCCACAAAAGAGACGTCGCCCATCACGAAATTGCACTCGGTCACGCGATCGTCGATGCCGTCGGCGCTCCTTCCGATATCGGTGCCTCTTTTCGCACGTCGTCGGAATTAACGGGCACGCGACCACGTTGTCCATTCTCGGTGATCTCTCCTTCGCGTCGTGCTTCTTCTGCATGAGGCGGCGCGCGAATGCGTAGGCACGCAATCGGAGTTCGCGCACTTTCTTTCGGTGTCTCTCGGGACTTCTGCGGCTCGTCGCGCATGAGCGGACGGAGCTTTTCACTTGAAAGGAGAGCCGTGGAGAAAACCGGCACAACTAGAGAGAGCCACCGCCCAAATTAGCCGCGCATGTGCGCACCCGAGTACACCGCGTCGTCTCCTTCTCGTTTCCTCGTGCAATTACACCGACCGGCAGCCGCCCGCCCGAGGTCATTTCCGCCCAATCCCAACGAGTGGCGCGTGAAAAGAAATGCACACCAAGAGGTTGTGCGTGAGCCTGCGACTAACCGCGTTATGCCGACAGCAAGTAATGGACACGTGGAATTATTGGCCCTACGGAACAAGCCTAAAATACGGCGAAAAAGAAAATAATAATAAACGGTGCCAGTTTGTTCTGCACCAATTTCGGGGATTCCAAACAGTGCGTAGCGGCCAGCAAGACCTAGTAAGCAACGATAGCTGGAGTCAGCTCTACAACATTGTAAAACTAATGTCGGGCATAGAGAAACAACGGTAGTATAATCGGCACCAGGGCAGGCAGGAAAGGGTAAAAAGAAAAGAATACAGTGGTTCTTCACTTAGGAGCAAGAGCCTCTGTCAGGCCACATGGCCTTAAACTCTCGTTACTCTTTCTGTAACAAAGAAAGAAATAAACTTCAACTTCAACTTCTTTTTCCTTTATTTCGCCATCTCGTTGGCCTGAATGGATGAAACGTTCTTCTCTTATGGAGAACCAGGTCACTTTAGCCGGAGGATAAGAAAGGACGTCATTTATTTCCACGAAGGTTCATCGGGCAGGTAATAACGTATAAGGTCGCTGAAATCATTTAAATGCGGGGCGCGATCAGCACTATGGAAGAGGCGATGGTAATGCCCCGGTCCCGACCGGCCGTAGCCACTCCAACTGTTATGGCGCGCGAAAGGACGCGAAATGATGCGAAGCAGCGAGCCCCTTTACTTCACTCCACTTCGCCTCCTTTTACACCGCCACAAATACGAACCACCTATTGCACAGCAGGCAGGTAGTTATAAATTGCTGCCGGGTGTCCTTCGGTTGCTGTAGAATTATCCTCAACTCACTAGGGGCATTGATTGATTCATTGGTTGATTGATTGATTGATTGGTTGATTTATCGATTGATTTATTGATTGATTGATTGGTATTATCATCCGCAAGCAACAGAGGCGTTGTGAGAGATGCTATTGGAGCGCTACATAATTGTTTTGGCCACATGAGGTTCTTTAATGTGCACGCTAAACAAGATGCAGGAGCGCTCTCTGATTTTTATTAACCTTTTTTGCATACCAACCTCACCGGAATCCGGCCGTTCTGACGAGGAATCAGACCCGCGACCTTCAGCAGCATAACGCCGTAGCCGCTAGGCCACCGCGGCATGTGGCCGCACGCACAGCTGTGCACCGTGCATGTGTTGGCCAGTCTGGTGCATCATGTTGAAGGGCAGATATTGCCATCCACCCGAATGCAGCACGAAGCTACAAAATAAAGTTAAAATGGTCAATTTTCTATCCCGGATCAGGACGAATTTTGCCTCAACTGCGAAGCGTTCTTTCTGAGAAACCGTATGGGCGTCTTTTGTATAGTTTCGAGCTCCACTCGGGTGGACGACAATTTTTTTTTCCCTTTCGTGACACTTCATCCACAGTGCGGGATTCCGCAGAACGGATTTGCCGTGGGTCATGCTGTGTCGTTGAGCAGAATGAGGGCAGAAGGAAACGCTGTGGTCTGTCCTGTCCAAATCGTTTCCATATTTGGCCCTGATTCTTCTCAACGACACAACAAAAGCTTTGTATGTGAGACTTTCATAGTCAGCCACTCGTCGCCCCATCCCCAGGAGGGCTGGACGAGGGCCTTAGTTTCTATGGAACTAATAAATGGTATTTCTCTCTCTCTCTCCAGTCCCCATCCCTGAATAGGCCTCATAATCACCTTTGGAATACTTTCTGGTTTATTCTACATACAGGCAGCAGTGCTGTGGAGAGATGCGTTCGCTGATTTCCATCCACGATAACCCACGCGCATGTTTCACGTGTTCATTTTCACTGACAGACCACAATAACCTGCTCGACCCTCTTCTTTTGGCAATAATATTGTTACGAACCATGCACCTATCCTGCGGACGATATAGAAGTGGTATAGCAGACGAGAAAGAGGACGAGCTGTATCCCGGCCCGCCATCTTTGTTGTAATGGTTCCGCTCGCTGTCACTTGTAAATATTGTATATAAACCATTTTTGACATCTCCCCGAAACGTCTTTGGCGGAATTGCAGGGTATATCCGAATGACACCACGTAACTTCACAGCAGACATCTTGTGGGCCATACGACCATGTCGACTGAGAGGCCTCTTCACTCAGCCTCGGCTACCGCAACAACGGTAGTCCTGGCCCAACTCCGAGACCCTGGTACCTTCTCAGGTACGGCCGCCATGGACGTCGAAGACTGGTTAACGGAATACGAGCAAGCCAGCAAGAAGAATTAGTGGTACCCAACCATCATGCTGTCTAACGTGATCTGTTTCCAAACATACGAGTAGGAACTGACTGGTTGGCACACCTACAAGCACAAACTACAGGAGGTCTTCGGGAAGCCAATCGGGCACCAGTGAGCCACCAAGAAGAAACTTTCGTGCCGGGCCCAAACATCAAACGAACCATATGTCGTGTACATTCAGGACGTGTGTCAGCGGGTTGACTACAAAATGCCTGAGGCTGACAAAGTCAGCCACATACTTCAAGGCATCGCCGATGACGTTTAATTTACTGACATATAAGGGCTGCTCTACCGTTGACGACATCATAAAGGAGTGCCGACGCTTTGAGGAAGCAAAGAGCCGTCGTGTCACGCAACAATTCGTGCGGCTCCCTAACACCGCCGTTACCTCAGCGTGTAAGTACGTCCAGCCGCCTGGCACCGAAAGCCTGCTGCGTCTTGTGCGGCGTGAGATTGAGGCTGCCTCTCCATCTGTTTCTCAAGCCCGTTCTTACGACGAGTCCCGCCAGGCAGTATCGTTGATCCAAGCCATCGTACGCCAAGAGTTGGACCTATCCTGCGGACCATATAGAAGTGGCATAGCAGACGAGAAGGAGGACGAGCTGTATCCCGGCCCGCCATCTTTGTTGTTGTGGTGCCGCTCGCTGTCACTTGTAAATATTGTATATAAACCATTTTTCACATCTCCCCGTAACCATATTTACATTTGTCGGACCGATGTGTCGTTTCAATAAATAAAAACATGCCTTCATGTGCATGAAGACATGTTTTCGCCTCAAGTACACTCGGACACTGCACTAGTTAAAAGCTCAACATCATGTTTTAGCAACAAAAAAATATATTCTGGGGCTTTGTGTGCCGACACCACGATCTGAATAGGGATCACGTGGACGCACGCAGAGCGTGAATAGGAAGCACGCTTTAGATTAATTTTGACCACCTCTGGTTCCTTAACATGCGCCTAAATCTCGGTACACGAGCATTTTTGCATTTCTACCTCAACGAAATCCGGTCGCCGCGGCCGGGACATGAACCCGCGACCTTCAGCTCTGCTGCGCAATGCCATAGCCACTGGGTTGCAGCCGGGCCGGGTTCCCTTTTTCCGTCTGTCTGTCCAGTGGAAGTGAAAAAGTGGGCTAGTTGGTAAACGTTGAACTTGGTGCCACCGTGTTCTTCTTGTATGTTTCGCAAGTTCAAGTAAATGACTTCAAGCAGCGTGTCCGACTAGCGCTACCATTAGCGCTCGTTTCTCTGCTCGCGAATGCCATGACAGAATAACACGTATTTCTGTTGTGTCTTGGTTAATGTAGGGTCACAATAATTACTCAGTGCACTTCATTTAAGTTCGTCAATTTTCATTGTGACTGCCTGATTCTGCGCCATTATTGAACAGTGCAACCACATTTGGATCAAAAAGCTCAAGAACGGAGTACCTACTAACTTTGTTGCGCGACAAAAGGTTCCATCTCACATCTTTGCAGCATTTATTTTATTGCAGTGACTTGCGATAGGTGTAGCGGCTAGTTTGATACGGTCGCCCACGTACTCGTCTTTCATTGAAATCGCTGGTTTGGTGCCTTACTCCGAAGCCTAACTATTGAACTTCGTACACGAAACGTGAACGTGTGTTGCATGTGGCCCCTAAGGTGCTTAACGCAGGCCCGCGAGAGACAGCCTGGAGGCCCACTGCTCTAATTTACCTTAATTTAGCATCGGCGCCACAACTTGCTTTCAATCCGCAATGCACAAAGTCAAATTTCCAGTCAGTACCGCTACATGTTTCCGCGGTGGTTCCACAGAGGCAGTCCTTTTTGCCGTACCATCCTCGCAAACAGAAGCAAAACGACCAGCCTGCGTCGTTATTTTCCCATTTTCTGGCACAGCGCATAAGTCTTAAATCTTTCAGGCTTTATTTCCACCTATCTAACATTATAAGCTGTCGAAAACTTACTAGTGGTGCTCTGGGGTGCGGGCATCATTTAAGTTGGTGTGACGCACGAATAGCCTGCCTCGCCACACCAGTGGCGTCCTTTCCTCCTTCTTGACATCAGGCACACGATCGGATTGCGGCGGGAGGTCGTTTAGGCGGAAGCCCTGCTGCTCCATTGAGCGCGGCAAGTTTGTTGCGACGGAAAGTTTGGTCAAAATTATCACACAATGCGAGATCCGGCCACTTGGCCTGGCGATGGGTGTTACAGCGAAATGGGGCTACGTGTCGGGAGACACGATGTCCTGCTCTGGAAGAGCGGGATGTTTAAAATCAAGAGAGAAGGCACACGAGAGCCACTTGAACCGCTTCGCATACAATTCAGGCTTTCCTTTTCACCAGAAGACTTGCATGGCTCGCTGAGTAACGCTTGGTGCAACGCGCAGGCATTCGGTATTGTTCGCACTTAGCGAATAAATGGTGAGAGGGAGCCGTGTCTGGTGGGCGTCGGCGCCATCGCGATTTTCTGCGTTGTACGTTCACTGCGTGGTCGCATAGGTGGCGCAAGTCTTCGTGTCTAGACGGCTATTGAGTTTGCAATGTGACAGCTTCACTAATTATGAACACCATACTCACTTTATGTGATCCCCTTGGGAAGCAAAGTTGCGCGTAAGACCACCAGCTTGCGTGCCAAAGCATCCACGGTATGCAGCAAAGCCACGACTCTTGACTGCAGGAGAGGCGCTCGGCCCAGAGGTGACAGTGCGCTCTCGTTCATTCCACGCCATACACGGCAGCAACACTCATTTTAAACGTAACATGAGAAGGTGTAACAATTTTGCTGTTCTTTGTACAGGAATACTAATCAAAACAGCGAAAATTTTGCATTTATTGAGGTAGCTCGCGCGCGATGGACGCTGTAGACGGCTACGAACTTTCGTCCTGCACAGGTTGACTAACTATATCGTGCGACCTGCTGGAGGCGTTCAGTGAATATTCACATATTCTTACAGTTGAACTGGGAATGGCACTAAGATGTATGCGGGGCGAAGAGGTAGACGGAGCTAGCAAAAAAGGCGATGTTTTCTGCAATTAAATATTGTGTGGAACTCAGTGTGGTGTGCCCGTAACACTATGATGGCAGCGGTGAGATAGTGGGATACCTAAAGGATGGCTTCTGTGAATGGCTTCATTTACGTTACCACCCCGGAAATACCGCACCGGTTGGAGGTACGTCCGCATGTCGGGGCCGTGTGGTGGGACGTACGCCTACTGCATTCAGTTAAACACGTTCGCATCAGCCAACTGTACTGGGACGATCGACGAAAGGCACAAGTCCTCTTGGCAAGTTGTCGAGCAAATGTAACAGAATCAATCGGCCGCAGGGCGAGCACAACTTTTCGCAGCTGTCGCAAGTTCTTGTAGACAGGTACGGATACCCATTAGCTGCCTGGCTTTGCTACACCGGCATTAAAGGATGTCGTCAACACCCAGGCGGCATGTTTCAGGTGTTGGCGACAGACGTAGAACGTCTCATATAAAAGGCTTTGTCGGGAGCTCAGACGAACGCCGTCTGCCTCTTCACGTTGGATACCTTCATCCACGCTCTTCAGGACCCAAACATTTGTCACTGGATGCGCCTACACAAGGCTGCCGACTTCAGGGAAGCTGCCATCATAGCTGTCGAGGTGTTCTATCTCACTGAAAATGATGGCAAGTTGTCACTCAGTTGAAGTGAGGTGTCAGACAAGCGGTATGTTGTGGCGCCGCATTCAGACCCGGAGAAAGGCGGCAAGCTCGACATACGCATTCGAGGCTACGTCCGACGCCAGTTATTACGGTCAGCGATGCAGCAAACTTGCAAATAATTCCTGGAATCTTTACAGTACTCGCTAGATGGATATATCGCTGCATCTTTTGGGCAAGGAGTGAGACAAGCTTAACATTTCCAAAGCGCCTCACCAGTGCTACAAAGGATAAATGAGGTGGCGGAATACCAACGCTTGCTGCAGTTACGCTGTCAGGGCCGCGCCTGTGTGCATGCTCATCATACATTTTATTGTGATAGCAATTATATGGAAACTTCGAGCGCATTTCTGCCGTCGGTGTCGCCGTCGCCGTCGTGAGGTTCCGTATAAAGGCCAAGGGTGATAAAATAGTCGCCGCGCGCCGTATGTGCGAGTGAAAGCTCGCGGGGGACGCGCGCTTTCACGGAAAGCGAACGCGACTTCCTAGGTCGCGCGAAAGACCGTGAGGGTATAGGAGGGAGGGAGGGAGGGAGGGAGGGGGGGCGACGCTGTGCTGCGGCACCAAAGGCGTATCTTGCAACCGGGCGCAAGGGGAGCTGGCGACGCAATCTCCCACGATGCGAAAGGAGGAAAGCGGGAAGGCAGCACGGGAGGGAGGGGGGTGACTTCTACTCTTCTAACAACTGCGTACTTTGCGCCGGTGTGGCCTGTCGCACGCACCGTATCTTGAAAGCGATGTCTAGACAGCTCTGACCTTTGTATACGCTGTGCTTTTCGCCGCTCAGTTTCCGTTGAAGCGATAGGCCGCACGAACCTTCGCTCGCTGCGGTGGCCGCGCTTGTTCACACAAGCGTTTTCACAGTGGTTGTCAGCGGTCATCGAGTGTGATCTATTCATGTTTGCTTGTGCGCGCTGACACCACGCTTTTTTAATTCAGTTAGTAAGCGAACGTGTCCACGTTCATACAGCCGATAAAACTACTATGCCTACTCCGGATAGCTCTCTACTAATTTGCTATCGCAATTGATGCTTCGCCTTTCGGGAGAAACTGCGACATTTTTTTAATTGTTTTTGACGCTAATGCTCAACATATGTGGTGCCAAAGCGTTGTTTCACACGGGAGCAGCTATGAACGTTCTTGAATTTTCGTTTGTCGCTGACATCCCCCATGCCCTTGAAGAAAGAAAGCTACTATGGAATAGCGCTCAGGAAGAAAACGAAAGGGGTTCTAAGATAAAGCTCATCTACGATAAGTTAAGTGTGATGGAATTCTGTCTGCCTAGGCTAGCCTGAAGGCTCGTCGTTTCAAGCTAAAAAATGGCCGGCGATACTGACGCCCAATGATCGTCGGTCTTTCAAACATTTACACATTAACTGTAGGAGCGTGGTCAACAAAAGCACTGTGCTAGAAGAACTTGTTATCACTAATAATGCGAACATTATCATATTCACAGATATGGTTGACCAATGAAATTACGCCATTGAATTTGTTTCAGCAGGATACCCAGATCACGTGAAGGAATATCGCGACCAGCCACAATGAAAATGCTTGATTACATAGAAAAAATGTGGGTCATGAAAAGTGTTACATTACTGAAAGGGTCTGGTATGTACATAACTGAAGATTGATCCCCGAATGTGCGCACCTTACGAAATAAACTGTGGGACGCAACTGCTAGTTTTCGTGACAATGGGTCCAAAGAGTAAAACTGTGCTACGATCATGCCTATGTTGATGACGTGCTCTACATGTGGGACAATAGTGCAGGTTCTCTAAAGCGCGATTCTACTGACGTTCCTAAAGCATATTTTGCTTCTAAAACTTGAGCTACTTCTCGTTTACTGTCCGCAATTTCTAATAATCTTAGTATTTTGCATCTAAATGCGAGAAGTATTGTTAACAAGTTAGTGTCTTTACTTGCTCTTGTTGCGTCGTACTCTCCCCATGTAGTGGCCATAACGGAGACCTGGCTACATTACGGTGTGTTTGACGCTAGGGTGCCCCGCCCGGCTATGTATCAGTGCGCAATGACCGATCAAGTGGCAAAGGTAGTGGTGTTGCGCTTTTTATTCGTTCAGACAATAAATTTTCTGTGCTCCCTGACACACATAACGTTGAACTTGCTTGATGTGAGCACTGTTTAAATAAACTGTTGATAATTGTTGGCGTATAGTATCGCGCCCTAGGTTGCTTCATGAATATGCTAAGATCTAAAAAGGCTTAGCAAATTCATACACGAACACGAATTGGGTACCTCAGAATTTGTGTTCATGGGGGACTTTATTGCACCGGGTATTGACTGGCTAACAGAAAGTTGCACTGATCAGGACATTTCTATTTGTAGGGAGCTCTTATCCATTTCACTAACCATGGGCTTTACTCAAATCGTACAAACTCCAACCGGCCATAACGCTCTTCTAGACCTTGTTTTTCTCAGTCCTCAGTTAGCTCCAACTGCGTTTCAATGTTACGTAATTGATGGCATTTCTGACCACAAAGCTGTGCACGTTTCCCTTCCATCTTCACTGATTAAACAGCAGCCTAAGTATTACGCATTCTCATGACTTTGTTCAAACTAATGACGCATCTATAACAGATATGCTAGCTTCTAACTTTTCTTCCTTTCAAGCCCTTAGTCTTCATGGTAACGTTGACACATTGGTCAATGCATCTGAGCATATGATGAAGTTATGCATTGAAAGTTTTGTTCCTCTCAAGATCAAAAAGATAAATCCTCAGATTCCATGGATGAATCGTAGCTTACTGCGAACTTCTCGTCGTGTTCGTCGTCTGCACCGTTTGAAAAAGACAGACAATCCAGACATTGTCGTTCGCTTTAACACTGCCGTGATTTACCTGCGTAACAAAATGCAAAGTGTTAAGAACTCTTATTTTCAAGTTGAACTTCCAGGATTATTCCAGCCTAACCCACGAAATTCTGGACTTCTATGAAACACTTGTGTAAATAATTTACTTTTAAGGTAGACAAGATGCTTAAAAACTTACAATTAACAAATTGGATTACAACCTACCTAACTAACCCACAGCAATTTGGTTTATTTGGGGAAAAAGAAGAAGGCTCCGAGAAGGTTTCCGCTGACTATGGCGTTCCCCAGGGATCGGTGCTTGGGCAGCTTTTATTTATTATGTTTATAAATGACACTGGGCACGACGTATCTGATAAAATCAAATTGTAGGCAGATGATTGCGTTATGTATTCTCAAGTGAAAAACTCTGCTGACCAAGTGTACTTAAACGATACATAAGAGAGAGAGAGAAATAACTTTATTTAGGAAAAATAGGGTTAAGGGGGCCGGAGGGTGGGTCCTTAGTCCAGGACTCCAGTGGCCACCGCCACGCGCCGTGCCTGGTCGAGGAGTCTCAATTGAGTCTCCAGGTCAGTCCGGGCGAGGATGGCTGCCCAAGGCTCCCTACAGGAATTTTGTGCTAAACGGGGTGAATTTGAATTTTGGGGTCGTGATTGGCACTCCCATGTCACATGGGGCAAGGATGGCCTCCCCCCACACCAGGGGCATTGACTGGCATATCTGGTTGGCCAGATGGCATGCCATCGCCCCAGATGTGGGTAGGTGTTTGTCTGGATTTTTCTGTATAGCCGAACCTCCTCCACTGTTAATTGCGGGCTTGGCGCGGCGAGTTCTTGGCGAGAACAACGTTGATGTTCTAAGACATCGCATGCTAGTATTTGATTGTTATTTCAGATTGCGGTGTCATTCCTTGCTCGGATTGAAGTCGCGCGAACAAGAGCGTCTGCCCCTATGTTACCAGTGACACCAACATGCCCCGGACACCATACAATGTGATGTTCTTGTCTTAGTCGATCGCCCAAGCTGTTAAGGGCGATCCTAGGGATTCTTCCGTGTAGGAAGAGTCGGCAGGCTGCCTCAGAGTCTGTAAGGACGTAGGCGGGCCTGTCTTCTCCCTCCCGTGTCTTTATTGCCAGGGCCACTGCAGCCGCCTCCGCTGTGCTGGTGCAGGCTGTGCGGACTGAAGCTGTTGTTATGGTTCTTGGAATACCGGAGGGTCCCGAAGCAGCCACGATAACGTGTCCCTTAATGTTCCGTGCTGCGTCTGTGTATATTGTGTCGGGGTAATTGCCGAATCGTTTTTCTAATTGTTTGGCTCGGGCATTACGCCTGCCTGAATGCTATTTTGGGTTCATTTTGGGGGGGATGGGGGAGATCTTTAGTTTTTCTCGCATCTCCCTCGATATGTCCACTAGTTCGCTGCTGCAGTATTGTGGGTTGATCGGGTATCCCAGCTCTTCTAGGACCCTCCTGCCCGCCTGTGACATATTAAGGCGTTCTCGTTGTGTGACCATTGTCAGCGCTTTGAGTTTTTCAAATGTGTTGTACACCCCAAGAGCCTCGAGTCTCTCCGTGGATGTCCCCAGTAGTAGACCCAGGGCGGCCTTATACGCCATGCGTATTAGGATGTCTGTCTGATCTGTCTCTTTACGGTTAAGCTCGTGATACGGGAGGCTGTAGGTAATTCTGCTTATTGCAAAAGCTTGAACTAGTCTTAATGCGTCTGATTCGCTTAGTCCTCTCCCGTTCCGCGTAATTCTTCCTATCATTCGTGTGATTTGTTTTACTGAATTCTTTAGAGTATTTAGGCTATGGTCTGCTCTAGTATTGTGTTGTATCCACAGCCCTAAAATCCTCACTTTTGGGGATTCTTTAAGTGTCGAGTCTCCAAGCTTCAGTTCAGCTTTTTCAGTTTTGTTGTAATATTTTCCGTGCATCGTAATGCATTCTGATTTTTCAGGAGCACATTTCATTCCGTTCTGAGTGGCGAAATCGTGCACTACGTTTATGGCGTTTTGAAGAACTTGTTCTTTTGTTCCGATTGAGCCTTTTGTCGCCCAAACAGTAATGTCATCCGCATAAAGGGCAAAATGCAGATTTGGACACTTTTCCAGCCTATGGGCTAGATTATTCATCCCCAAGTTGAACAGTAGGGGTGAGAGGATGGCACCTTGTGGTGTGCCCCTATTTGGCATATTGAAAGCACCGGATCAGGTTTCTCCTATGCCGATAGTAGCAGTTCTATTCCCCAAGAAAGATTTGATATAATTGTAAGTCTTTTCACCGCACCTGGTTTTCTCAAGTTCTTTCAATATTAGTTCGTGCGCGATGGTATCGAATGCGCTTTTGAGGTCTACGGCCGCTATAGTAAATGTTCACTACCTGTTGGAATGTGGCTCAGTACCTCTTCCTTCAGTCTTAGGAATACATCTTGTGTCGATACGTGTGGCCTGAAGCCATACATATAGTTTGACAAGAGGTTATTGTCTTCTATATAGTTTCTAAGTATTGTGTGAATGACTCGCTCAAAAAGTTTTCCCAGGCAAGACGTGAGTGAGATCGGCCTGAGGTTTTGTATGTTACGAGCCTTGCCGGGTTTAGGTATCAAAATTATTTCTGCCTCTTTCCACTGCTCTGGAATTGTCCCGGTTGGCCATACCTCTGTGTTAAAGTATTCAGTTAGTTTCTTAATTTGTTCATGATTTATGTTCCGTAGCATTGCATTAGTTAACCGATCCTTTCCAGGCGCTCTATTTTTCTTAGCTGCCTGGGTTGCTGCGAAAAGCTCTGCTTTCGTTATGGGGGCGTCCAAAATTTCGTTCGGAGGCCCATCGTATGCTTTCGATTATGACTGAATAATTGGTTCCCCTATGTATCTTTCTTTTAGTTTGGCTATGAGTTCGCCTTCTGTGCCTTGGAATTCTCCTACTATGGTTGCAAGGGCGCGTGACGGTTCTGATTTTGTTGCTGCTGGGTCTAACATACTTCCAAGTATGTTCCAGGTTTTCTTTGTGGCGAGGTTTCCCCTTAGGGAATCACTGAGCTGCAGCCAATTTTCTGTTTCTAGTTTCTGCGCGTAATCATTTGCTTCTTGTGCAATTACATCTATTCTTGCTCTGAGTTTTCTGTTAAGCCCTTGACGCTTCCAGCGTTTTGTGAGGCCTCTTCGGCAGTCCCATAAGTGTAATAAATGTGGGTCTACAGCGGGGTGTTCCACCGTCAGAGTGATTCTCTTGGAGTTAGTCGAGTGTGCTGTTCGTACTTCCGACCACTGGTTGATATGTTCTGTCTGCCCTTCTGCAAAGAGATACTTTCTAAATTTTTCCCAATCGGTTATGCTGGCTGTTCCAAGCTATCTACGGATTTTTGATGACGAGGTTGATAGACTGACAATATAATGGTCACTGCCTAGTGTTTCATCTAGGTTCTTCCAAGACGCTGCCTCTATGTTTTTGGTAAACGTCAGATCGGGGTAAGTGTCTAAACTCACACTGTTCCCCAGTCTAGTAGGCGCTAGCGGCAGCGTTTCTAGTTTTAGGTCGAACTTGTCCGCGACCTGCACCAGCCTGGTGCCCTTTGGCGAATCCCTTACGTATCCCCAGTGCGAGTGGGGTGCATTGAAGTCACCGGCAACAATTAATTTATCTTTGTGATTCATTTTACCAATTGTTAATTCAATGATGTTCTCAAAGTCTGTGCCTTTTTCTTTGGGGGGGGGGGGGGGGCTGTATATATTAACAATGAAAAATTCAGGTTTCTCCCTCTTTTTCGTGTGAATTTCAATAATTTGGTGATGAGTTGAGCCTTCAAGGGGCTCATGAATACTAGTTGTGATGTTCTTTCTCAGCAACGTCGCTACTTTCGAATGCTCGGGGTCCTGATATGTATAGTAATCCCGTAGCTTTACTGGCTTATTTCCTACCTCTTCGAGACAGATTATATCTGGCCGGGTTAACGATGTATTAATGAATTGTTGTAGGGCTGCTGCCCTCTTTTGGTAGGTGCGGCAGTTTCAGTGCCAAATTTCGATGTTTTCCTCCAATTACCGTGATCTATTGGCCATGTGGGGTCGATAATTCATTATCGGAGGAGTCGGAGACTACTACATTTTTCGTTTTTCGTGGTTGTGGAGTCCCGCGGTTATCCCCGGCTCTTTTCCTTTTCATTTGCCGTAGATTGTTGATGGATTCGTCCACGTAAGTTTTAAGATTTTGAAATTCATTAAACACCTGTTGTTGGAAGTTTTGTACTCCCTGCAGCTGTTGAACTAATCGTTGCAACATTTGCTCTGTTGAATTTGTTTTAGGCTCTGCTGTGTTACTCCCCGCGCCACCCGTTGTGGAAGAGTTCGCGATTGCTGTTTTGTCTAATAGTTGTTTAAGAGACGCGATCTCCTTTTTGAGCTCCGACAAGCTCTCTTTGAGTGCGCGGTTTTGCGCTATCACTCTTTGGTATGCTATATTGGATGTTATGGGAGCCTGCGGTTTTGCCACCTCCGCCCAACTCACCCTGGTACCCTTGTCCTCCTCTCCCTGCCCGGGCGTGTCTCTCCCTGCGGCACCGGCCTTCTGGATCCTGGGAATGTGGTTTGGGTAAGGGAAAAGAGTTTGTTCGGATGCACTGATGCTTGGTCTTGATTTGGAGTTGGATCTTGATTTTGAATTGGATCTTGATTTGGGTTGATTCTCATAGTCTATGTCAGGTCTTTGTCTTGATCTCGATCTCGATCTGGAACTTGATCTGGATTGGTGTCCCTCCGGCGATGGAGATCTTCTTGTTCGTGAGGTTCTGCCTGGTAGCCTTGGCCACATGTCGTCCTCCGATTCGGTGTCGTCCGTCACGAACCATCTATGTTTTCGCGAGGTTTTTGAGTGCCCTTGTTTTTGTTTGTTTGGGATTGGTTTCGTTGGTTTTAGTCGTTTAGCGCATTCTTTTGCTCCTGTTAGATGGTCTCCTCCGCATGATGCGCATTTTGGGGCACAGTCATGGTTGGGGTCGGGCTCTTGTATCCCGCATCTGTGGCATACAGGAAGGCTGGGGTTCGGGCAGACGTCGGTCCTATGCCCTATTTGGCAACACATTTTACATGTTTGGATTGTATTTTTGTAAGGGAAGCAGGTAAACTCACCCCCCTTATAATACACTTGCCTGGGAAGAATATTGCCATAAAATGTAATAACGGCTGTCTTTGATTCCCCGAGCATTCTTGCGTAGATGATTTCTACTCCTTGAGTTCTTATTCGTAAGTTGTTTTTCAGCTCCACGGGGTCCGTCTTTGGTTGCAGTCCATGTATAACACCTTTGAGTGTTACATAATAAAACGATACATAATAAAAAAGCAATTGCTTGGTGTGACGCTTGGCAAATGCCTATCAACTTCGACAAAACCGTGATCTTCAAAACTGCATATAGAAAGGAGCCATTAAAATTCCCGCACCTTTCAAGCAATCATGTCCTCATCGAAGGATAGCATTATAAGTATCTAGGGCTCTGGATTACTAACAACCTTTGTTGAAATAAGCAATGCTAATACAAAACTTCTTTTTCTCACAATGGCCCTCACGCCTTCCACTCTCACTGTTCGTTTGCTTGCCTGCAAACCCATAGTAATACCATTACTTGACTACGCCGACATTTTAACAGCGGAGCTGTTCTCAGTCGATCCTTCGCTGTCCGTGTTACGCAGGTCACGTGAGAGTAGAGGATGAGAGCAACGCCAAAGGGAGAGCACCCCTACCCACCCTCCCCCGGAGCTTTCCGGTCCCGCGGGAGCGCGCGGCCGCAGTAAAGCGCGGCGCCTCTACCTCCCCACCCTCCCTCGGTAGCGTTGTCCGCGACTGGAAGACTGCGCTCTTCCTTCCCGCTCCCCACCATTGCGTGCGCAAGCCGTGATTGCCGGCTCCCCGTAGTAATTAAATTAAATTAAAAGTAATTTTAGTGACTTTAATGTCTCACTTCTGCGACACGCTTCCAAAAATTTGGCAACATTGGATTTTAATGGCTCATTATGTCTGATTCAAAATCAGGTGTGTCCATGAAAAGGTAACTCGCACTGGTAGGACAACTCTCAACTTTTTTCAGCATATTTAACCCAATAATCCGACCATTTGTGTGTGTGCGTGCGTGCGTGCGTGCGTGCGTGCGTGCGTGCGTGCGTGCGTGCGTGCGTGCGTGCGTGCGTGCGTGCGTGCGTGCGTGCGTGCGTGCGTGCGTGCGTGCGTGCGTGCGTGCGTGCGTGCGTGCGTGCGTGCGTGCGTGCGTGCGTGCGTGCGTGCGTGCGTGCGTGTGTGCGTGTGTGCGTGTGTGCGTGCGTGCGTGCGTGTGTGTGTGTGTGTGTGTGTGTGTGTGTGTGTGTGTGTGTGTGTGTGTGTGTGTGTGTGTGTGTGTGTGTGTGTGTGTGTGTGTGTGTGTGTGTGTGTGTGTGTGTGTGTGTGTGTGTGTGTGTGTGTGTGTGTGTGTGTGTGTGTGTGTGTGTGTGTGTGTGTGTGTGTGTGTGTGTGTGTGTGTGTGTGTGTGTGTGTGTGTGTGTGTGTGTGTGTGTGTGTGTGTGTGTGTGTGTGTGGTGTGTGTGTGTGTGTGTGTGTGTGTGTGTGTGTGTGTGTGTGTGTGTGTTTTCAGCTATCCAGTGGTTCAGTTAGCTAAAGCGTTGCGCTGCTGAGCACGAGGTCGCGGGAGGGATCGAATCCCGCCCGCGGCGGCCGGATTTTCGGAGAGCGAAATGCGAAAACGCCGATGTGCTTGCGTTGTAGAGCACGTTAAAGAACCCCAGGTGGTCAAAATTAATCCCGAGCCCTCAACTATGGCGTGCCTCATAATCAGAACTGGTTTTGGCACGTAAAACCCGGAATGAAGAAATTCACCGCATTGTTACGAAAGACAGGTCCTTCTACGTAAAAATAACCAAGTGCATATTGTTCGCAGTCGAGTAGAGCAGCCGCCTGTAATTTTGTTGTTAATGTCATTAAATGAAATAATTACCTTCAATTCGCATTTTTAATTACTACTCTGAATTGCGTGCTTTCAATGAAAAAATCTACAAAATTGAAAGAAGCTCAAAATTGGCATTTTATCGCCAGGTATTTTCAACCGTTCTATTTTTTACAGCTGACCAAGAAAGTCCCCGAAAATTTGAAAATATCACGTGGCTAACAATCCTCCTACATTAAAATGCAGCGCCTTCACACGGGCTCCACCGGAGTTGGTCAGCGCACTATTCCACGACGAATCGACGACCAGTTATCGGCACTCTTCCCTTATCCGCACCAAGGCGCTGCGCTGTCGCGGGCGAGGCCCACCGGATAAAGCGCCAGCTCTTGCACTATCTGAGAGGGACAGGGAGAGAGAGGAAAATGGGGAGGCTTGCCCCCCCTCCTTGCCGAAAAATATTTGGTACGCCAGTGTTGATATATATGGTATATAAGCACGGTCTTACTATGTCAATCTTATGAGGATTGTTCGCGCGCAAGAAAAAAGATCCACATGGACGAAAATAGTTGAAAACATGTGATGTCGTACTGGTGTGATCGGTACCTCGGTTTGACCGAGTGCTTCAAAAAGATTTTGGCCTTTATTTTCTCCGCCAATGAGAAACATACATGAGCTTAAAATATCTGTAAATTAAGGTTTGAGACATTTTTCCACCAGCGTAATAATTTGTCATTTCTCTATGACTTCCCTCCAAGGTTAATTACATTCCAGTAAGCTCGCTTAAATACGACGAATCAATACCATCAACACACCGTTGCTTAAGACTGAATCTTATGGTGCCTTGTGCACGAAAAGCATTTAAGCAATATAATAGGAAATGACTAGGGATGCCTGAAATGAAGTTCATTGTGTCAGCTTCGAAGAAATTATTGTGCGCTTTGTTTACCGAAAAAAAAGTTATTATAGTCATTTCCTACTCAGAAGTGGAGGGAAACTACGAATGGAGCGACTCAGTAAATAGCCGCTCGCGTAGGGTGCTAATGGCTCGTAATCATGCACAAATTAATATTCGTCGTCTGTTGTCGAGGCCTGGCTGTCTTTTTCCCCATTGCACTTACGCTTATCGCTAAGTGGTTTTCGTTGTGCTAGGAAGCACTGTAATATTGCGGCAAAGTGGCCCCAACAGAGCGAATTACGCCCGGTGGTGTAGTTTAAAAAAAAAAACCTAACCCTTAACGCCGACAACGTAACAACCGTTTCGCGGGTATACACGCGGTCGAGATTGCTAGAGTAAACAATTGTTTTTTTCCGGAGTTACGCATCAGCGCACTCAAAGCTACGTCACAACATAGACGTAGTTCTTTTTCGTGCTTTTTTGTGCAGCTGTGGAAAGAAGCGTGGGAGAAACATTTATCACTCGTCGCAGTGGTTAGTGGATATGACGTTATGCTGCTGAGCATAAAGCCGCATTTCGATGGCGACGAAACGCAAAAATGCTTGTGTATGTTAGGTGCGCGTTGCACAAACCCATGGGTGGTCAAAATTATGACAGAGGAGGGCGCACTACGACGGCGAGCCTCACCGGGGCAATTGGAAACGTTCAACACTACAATACATATACATTGTTACAATGTTCTGCACAACATCAAGGAAGAGGAGCACCAGCTTGGGGCTGAAGGAGACGATGCTTCAGTGACTGGCCGGTTGTGTCAATCCTTGTCAATCGTTTACATATTATTGCGATAGCAATTATATGGACACTTCAACGGGATTTCTGCCGTCGGCGTCGCCGTCGCCGTGAGGTTCCGTATAGATTCCAAGGGCGATAAAATCGTCGCCGCGCGCCGTACGAGTAAAAGCGCGCGGGGGACGCGCGCTATCACGGAGAGCCAACCCACGGCGGAAAGCAAACGCGATTGTCGCCCAAAAGGCCGTGGGGGTATGGGGGGGATGGAGGCGGGGCGACGCTGTGCTACGGCACCAAATGCTTATCTTGCAACCCAGCGCAAGGAGAACTGGCAACGCAATCTCCCACGCGAAAGCAAAAAAAAAAAGCGGGGAGGCAGCGCGGGAGGGACGGGGGGAGCAGCTTCTACTCTGCCAACAAATACGCTTGCACTGGCTGTGGTGGCCGTCGCCCGCACCGTCTCTTTATCTCCACCACGGCCGGGCTCGACTGGCGCGCGCACTCGCTTCTTGATAAGCGAGCGAGCGCGTGCGCCAGTCGAGCCCGGCCGTGTCTCCACATGGCTCTGACCTTTATGCGCTGTCCATTCGCCGCTCAGTTTCGGTTGAAGCGATAGACCGCATGATTCTTCGCCCGCTGCAGCGGCCGCGCCAGCGTTTTGACAGTCGTTGTCTGCGGTCATTCAGTGTGATCTATTCATGTTTGCTTGTGCGCGATGACACCACGCTTGTCAATTCAGTTAGAAAGCGAATGTGTCCAAGTTTATGCGGCTGATAAAACTACTCTACTATCCCTACTCCGAATAGCTCTCTACCAATTTGCTATCGCAATTGATGCTTCGCCTTTCGGGCGAAACTGCGACATTTTTGTAAATACATTTCCCGTCTTGCTTCTTCCCTCCATCACATATTTGGTGGAAGTGCTGGGTACTGCTGTGCACGACGGAGCTCCGCAGCGGACGTAGTCCGGCCACTAACAACATGATGACCGCTCGAGCCAGTGCTGGGACAGCCGCCATGCCGACAGGAACAACCGCTACCCCAACGCCGACGGTGTCCCAGCCCCGCGACCCAAGCACATTTTCCGGGACCGAAAATCTTGACGTCGATGAGTGGCTCTACATGTACGAACTTGTCAGCGCCCATAACAGGTGGGATCCAACTCTTATGCTGGCAAACATAATTTTCTGCCTGCAAGGCACGGCACGGGTTTGGTTTCGAAACCACGAGGAAGAACTGACTAGCTGGGAGCAATGCAAGAAAAAGCTCCGCGTGTTATTCGGAAAGCCTGTATGCCGTCAGCGAGCTGTACAAAAGGAACTTCGGTCTCGCGTCCAGACGTCGACCGAGTCATACCTGACATACATCCAGGATGTTCTCGCCCTTTGCAGCAAAGTTGACGAGCGGATGTCAGAAGAAGACAAAGTGAACCACGTACTGAAGGGCATAGCGGACGACGCTTTTAATCTTCTGGTATATAAGAATGTTTCCACCATCAACGACGTCATTATTGATTGTCGACGCTTCGAAGGAGCAAAAAGTCGTCGCATCGCACACCAGTTCACGCGTCTTCCAAATACAGCTCCTACGTCGTCGTGCGAGGATATCAGCTCTCCGAATCAGCCGCCAACGTCCGAGAGCCTCGTTCGTGTCGTTCGGCGAGAGATCGAAGCCGTGGCACCGGTTGACTTCCAGACCTATGCTACCGATTCTCGACCAACAATTTTCCTCGTGCAGTCTGTCGTACGGAACCTTGGCGAACCTTGGCATTCAGTCTGTCTGTTCCGTCAACCGATCGGATACCTACGCCTTTCCTACGATCCCTGCTTCGCGACGCCAGTACCCCTCTCGGCCTTTTCGCAACAAAGCTGAATGGCGAACGTACGATGATAGGCCGATATGCTTCAACTGCCGACGCGTTGGCCACATTTCCCGTCACTGCCGCAATACCTGGACGTCATCGCAATGTCAGTCTGCATCCCCACCTTACCGCCGCTCACCAGGTATTCGACCACCACCGGAAGATTTCACAGAGCCTTACTACTCTACTCAGGCGTCCGCATCTACACAGCAGAGTCGTTCACCCTCACCACGACGTCCCCTGTCTCGCTCACCCACTATTCGCCGTTCTCCATTCCCATGTACCGGCGCTCTACGGGAAACTGACGGGTGCAACTCCGAGCGGTGAGGCTGCTAGATCGACCCGGACTGCAATACCTCTACTGGCCTTACCAACGGATAGGAATTTACTTGATGGGAATGTGGATGGTGTCCCTGTTACTGCTCTGCTTGATACCGGTGCGCACATCTCTGTCATGAGCGATCAGCTTCGTCGACGCCTCACTAAAGTCCTGACACCTGCGGCGTCCTATGTTGCGCGAGTCGCTGATGGAAGAACACTGGCCACAATAGGAATGTGTGCTGCTCACGTGGGCGTCGCTGGCCGCCAAACATCTGTATTGTTTACCGTTATTCAAAAGCGTCCCCATGACGTTATTCTAGGCCTTGATTTTCTATCCACTCGCTCCGCACTTATCGTCTGCTCCGCTGGACTTGTTCAACTCGATTTGCCTTGCCCTGGCTCACCCGAGGAAGTTCGCAGCAGACTGTGCTCCGCCGAGCACAATCGACTCCCCCCACAAGCCATGACCTGCGTCCTCCTCTCTCCCGCTCCACCTGTGCCTGATGGTGACTATGTTGTTCCTCCTCTCGCGGTGTCCTCCTTGCCCATCACGTTGGTCTTCCGTACACCATCGTCACTATCACCAACGCCACCAGCCTTCCTCTCGTAAACTTCGGAATTGGGAACCACGTCCTCCCGCAAGGCATTGCCTTGGGTACGCTGTCCTCCTCCCAAGACTGCCAGTTATCAGCCTTGACTGCTGATATTACGTCGTCTCCCGTTGACTCTTTATCTTCTTTCCCGGCTGTATTTCCGGAGTTCACAAACATGATTGCTCCCGATCTTCCTCCTCACCAAGCTAAAGCCCCTATATATAAAAAGTAGCGTCACGCTTTGAAGAATGCCGCCGCCTCCTCGCACACCTTGTCCGAGGCCGACGCCGCGTCGGTATTGGCCTAATGGCATCACGTGGACCGTCGAGCCCCCGGGCGCTGGCTGCGTTTGTTTACGATCACGCTCCATCGCCATTTTCGCCCGAGAAGCGTCTACCGACTGGCGAGGAGCACGACGATAGCGACGAACACAGTCGGCGATCGTCGAATCTGATCAACGGCGAAAGATAAACAAGTGCACGTGTTTCAAGCGGTGTAGGCGGCGCAAAGTTCGAAAAAGGAGCGCGAAAGAGAGGAGAAACGAGGAGGAGGAGAGTGTCCCTACTTTTTATATATAGGGGCTTTACACGACGCCGACCAGCTACGCCACCTGCTTGCCTCGTTCAGCGACATTTTTTACCTAAATGGTCGCCCTTTAGGCCAAACATCTTCCACGACACACCGTATTGAAACCTGTGACACACACCCTATTCACAGGTGCCCATATCGCGTGTCTTTGCATGAACGAAAAGTCATTCACACGGAGGTCGAGAAGATGCTCTCTGGAGGTATCGTCGAACTGTCATCCAGTCGTTGGCGTCCCCTGTCGTTCTAGTTAAAAATAAGGACGACACCTGGCAGTTCTTCGTGGTTTACCGCCACCTCAACAAGATCACAAAGAGAGACGTTTATCCTATACCACGCATTGATGACGCCCTCGACTGCCTCCACGGTGCAAAGTACTTTTCTTCCATCGACCTTCGTTCCGGCTACTGGCAGATTGCCGTCAGCGACATGGACAGCGAGAAGACTGTCTTTATAATGCCCGACGTCTTATACCAGTTCAAAGCCATGCCTTTCGGCTTATGTAATGCTCCAGCTACATTGAACGCATAATGGACACACTCCTTCATGGTCTCAAATGGTACATCTGTCTTTGTTACTTAGACGACGTCATCGTTTTTGCTCCTACATTTGCCACGCACCTGGAGTGCCTCTCGCTCGTTCTTTCTGCTTTTCGCACTGCTAGCCTTCAAGTTCATTCATCTAAATGCCACTTCGGCGCCGACAAATTGCTATCCTCGGTCATCTTGTTAACTAATCTGGTGTGCGCCCAGACACGGACAAAGTTCGTTCCGTACCGAAGGTTCCCGTGCCAACCTGTACTAAAGATGGCCGGAGCTTCGTGGGTCTGTGCTCAGACTTCCGCTGCTTCGTGCACAATTTTGCGGAAGTCGCCCGTCCTCTTACTGCTCTTCTGAAGGCAGACGTTTCATTTTCTTGAGGCCCTCCGCAGGCAACCGCCTTCTCGAAGCTTATCTCTCTCCTGAAGTTTCCACCCATCCTGGCGCACTTTGACCCGTACGCTCCAACAGAAGTCCGCACTGATGCCAGTGGTCATGGAATCGGTGCCGCTTTATGCCAACGTCAGCGAGGTCACGATCACATGATTGCATACGCCATCGGTCTGCTTTCTCCCGCTGAGCGGAATTATTCCATCACTGAACGTGAGTGTCTTGCGCGTGTCTGGGCAGTGGCGAAATTTCGCCCTTACCTATATGGTCGGTCATTTAAAGTCACCACAGACCACCATGCACTCTGCTGGCTTTCGTCCCTGAAAGACCCTACCGGTCGCCTAGGGCGCTGGGCGCTACGCTTACAGGAATACACAGTTGCCTACAAGTCCGGCCGTTTACACTAAGATTCTGACTGCTTGTCCCGCCATCCAGTCGACCCTCCTGACGTTCCTGCGACCAATGCTTCTGCTTTTGTATTTGCGCTATCTGCTTTGGCTGACCACGCTACCGAGCAGCGCCGAGATCCAAACATAGGCGGTATCATGGACAAGCTCACATCTCGGTCAAACGATCCCTCCCTTCGCTTGTTCGTACTCCAGGACGGCATTTTGCATCGGCGCAGCATACACCCTGGCGGACCTGAGATGCTGCTTATAATTCCCCGACATCTTCGTACCCACTGTTTTGTCCCAGCTGCACGATGTACGAACTTCTGGTCACCTTGGGGTAGAGCACTGCACGGGCCGATTTTTTCAGCCCGGGCCCGGCTCGGGCCCGTTATTACGTTGGGCTACCCGCCCGAGCCCGACGAAAAGTTTTATGGCGAGACCCGAGCCCGGCCTGGGCCCGGAAATATTCTACGTTACCCGCCCGGCCCGGCCTGCCACTCCTTTACCTTAGGCCCGAGCCCGGCCCGAGCCCGGCTCAAAACCGGCCCGAATCCAGCCCGAGACCGGGAAAAATCACCGAGCGGCATTTAAAAAAATAAATAAAGAAGAGAATGAAAGAAATTGATTCTGAAGGCATAAATACATGTCATATGGAATTATGAACGCCACTTGAGCGGTCTGAATGCAAATATCAGCGCGCGAAGTAGTACGAATGACCCTGCCGAGCAGTATCGCCAGCAGTTTCCAAAGGCGCGATCATGATGCGGCCCAATCCACTTCTATCGCAGCGCCCACCCACAGTATTTTTACACGTCGGGCGCCTCACTGCAAGGCATGCGCCGCTCTAGCCGCTCGTCCTATAGCCGAAGCACAGCCACGACCGGTCGTGAGCGCAGCGCATGGATGGAGTAAATGGAGAAAGAATGCTTCTCGTTCCTCCATGGTGCAGCGTAATGCGCTGCTGCTAGGCGGCCGGTTGAGAACATGCGTGCAATCATGGATGGACACACTGCCATATTTCAGCCACGTGACGAATTATCTTATCTTACCAGTCATCGTTTTACCAATTCGCCTTTGAAGAATCAGCAAGTCGCGAACGCGCTTGCACCGCACTGAAGGCATTAATTACACTGAATAAGGTAAGGAATACATTGGCATCCTTTGGGTTGAGGCGACTTCGGTCTTTCTGGACTTTTACATTCTGTTCAAACAGTGCAAAATACGACGGAAGAAGAAAAGGGGAGTACACAGGAGTAGCACTGCTAGCTTCCAGCTGCGCCCGGGCAACAGGTTTTTCAGAGTCGAGACGCACGAGGATAACTCGCTGCACGTTATATGCACACCACCAGAAAGTCCGAGCCCTGCCCGGGCTGGCGTCAAAATACCCGAGCCCGGCCCGGGCCTGGGTCAAAAAGCACATGCCGTGCTCGATCCCGGCCCTAGGCTGTGACAAAACTGCCCTACCCGGCCCGGCCCGGCCCGTGGGCCGGGCTGCGCCAGGGCTTTCGGGTAAGCCCGAGCCCGTGCAGTGCTCTACCTTGTCGAATCTCGTACGTACGACCGTGTCCGGCGACGATTCTTTTGGCCTGGTCTGTACCGATCTGTCCGCCACTATGTCGCTCCTTGTGAGTGATGTCAGCGCCGGAAGGAGCCATCTGTGCTCCCTGCTGGCCGACTCCAACCTCTTGACGTTCCTGCCAAACCCTTCTCTCGCGTTGGTGTAGACCTCCTGGGACTTTCCCCACATCTACCTCCGGCAACAAGTGGATTGCCATCGCAACCGATATACAACTCGGTTTGCAATCACCAGGGCCCTTCCCACCTCATGTGCAACAGACGTAGCCGACTTCCTGTTGCACAACATAATTCTTCACCACAGCGCTCCTCGTCAACTTCTTACCCACCGGGGTCGCTACTTCCTCTCTACAGTTGGGGCCGACTTGCTCCGCTCCTGTTCTACCAAACACAAACTTACTACTGCATACCATCCGCAGACGAACGATCTTATTGAGCAGCTTAATTGAACAATAAGGGACATGCTCTCCATGTATGTGTCTAATGACGATCGCGACTGGGATACTGCTCTCCCTTTTGTCAAATTCGCGTACAATTCCTCGCACCATGACACTGCCGGGTTACTCGCCATTTTATTTGTTGTACGACTGCGATCCCGTTTTGCCTTTTGACACAATACTGCCTACCCCTCAAGAGCCCGTGTCTGAGTACACCCACGACGTCATTGCCCGAGCCGATGAAGCACGCCAAGTTGCTCACCGTCGCCTTTGTGCTTCTCAGAACAAACAGAAAAACATTTATGACAGTCGTCACCATGACGCTGACTATGCTCCCG
Organism: Dermacentor silvarum; assembly: GCF_013339745.2. Lineage (NCBI taxonomy): Eukaryota > Metazoa > Arthropoda > Arachnida > Ixodida > Ixodidae > Dermacentor > Dermacentor silvarum. The sequence goes on along the minus strand of NC_051156.1, from coordinate 9,994,413 downwards.
GGGGTCTTGTCCTTCTATGGTCTCCAACCCGCCGCGTCGGCTTATCTGAAAAACTAATGTCTCGCTATTCCGGTCCTTACCGGGTCCTCCGCCAGGGGACCGATGTGACCTACGAGATCTCTCCGGTCACACCTACTAGCTTCTCACTCCCTTCAGACTTCCCGTGACGTCGTCCGTGTCAGCCGCCTGAAACGCTACCAGTCCAGTTCTACCTCGGAAGCACTGGGACGGCGCTTCCACGCTGGGCGGAAATAGGTTACACTGTTCTGCACAACATCGAGGAAGAGGAGCACGAGCTTGGGGCTGAAGAAGACGACGCTTCAGTGACTGGCCAGTTGTGTCAATCTGTGTCAATCGTGTGCATATTGTAAATACATTTCCCGTCGTGCTTCTTCCCTCCGTCACCATATACCTAATGAACGAGAAGAAAGGGAACCGAGAGCTCCGATTTATTAATCATATCATAAGAAGCCAACAAACAATGACACTAAGGACAACATAGCGAAAAATAACTTGTGCATCCTAATTGAATTAAAGAAACGATAAATTAATGGGAATGGAAATGGATGAAAAAACAAGTGGCCGCAGGTGGGGAACGATCCCAAGTCTTCGCATTACGCGTGCGATGCTCTCACCATTGAGCTACGGCGGTGCCGTTTTCCCATGCAATTTCTGGGGTATTTATGTTTTTACAACTAGAACTAACCCTGGGAGTGTTAGCCAGTGCCACCACTCACAAACCTAGGCGGCGAATGTGGAACATCGTTTCTGCCGCAGACGTCACGAGTACGTGATGGTGAAGGCAACTGGTCAATAAACCCACATATGTTACCTGAAGGCATCAATGTTGCCGGATTCGAGCCCTCCTTATATAATAAACGAGAAGAGAGCAATGATTACAGCAATGATTAGAGGGTAGCAGTCATCCTAATAAAGCTAAATTGGAGATATAGACAAAAGGTAGTGCAAGCCTACGCTTCAACCTGCAGTCATGATGATGAATCGACAGAACGGTTTTATGAAAATGTTGAATTAGCAATGAGAAAGGTGCAAACTCAGTATACTGTAGTCATGGGCGACTTCAATACAAAAGTGGAAAAGCAGGCTGGAGAACAACCAATTGGCAACTCCGGCATCCGTTCCATGTATAGTAGAGGAGAGATGTTGGTAGGAGTTCGCGGAAAGGAATATACTCCGAATAATGAATACCTTCGTCAGGAAGTGCAGTAACAGGAAGTGGACCTGGAGAAGCCCTAATGGAGAAACAAGAAATAAAATAGATTTCATACCCTCTGTTGATCACAGCATAATGCAGGATGTTGAATTGCTAGGTTGGGTAAAGGGCAAGCATCATAGGTTAGTGAGGTCTAGTATCGCACTCAATTTGAAAAGGAAAGAGTAAAATTAGTAAATAAATAAAGGGCCAACCTAGGGGCCATAAGGGTAAAATCAGACGAATTCAGGCTCGCACTCAAAAACAAATAATACGCTTTAGAACAGGAAGATGAAGATGACATACAGGTAATGAATGAAACCGTAACTCGGCTGATTTCAGAAGCAGCGAATGAAGTGGGAGGTAAATCTCCAAGGCAACCAGTAAGTAAGGTCTCCCAAGTAACAAAGGACCCAATAAAGAAACAACAAAGCATGAATGTGTCCAACTGAAAAGCTCAGATAGAATTTGTTGATCTGTCAGAGCTGAGAAACAAGAAGAAAGTAAGCAATATTCGAAAGATTGAGGAAGTAGTGAAAAATACACACAGCATGAAATCAGTGAGACCAAACCTTGGCACAGGACAGGGCAAGATGTATGCTGTGAAAGATTAGCAAGGTAATGTCATCATCAATTCTTATGATATAGTAAAAGGCAGCTGAATAAGCAGCTGGGCCACGCTACTTTCATTCCAAGTAGTTATGAACATGATACACAGGCTTCTTCTATAATTAGGGATGAAGTTAGACGAGTCTTGCAAGACATGTCCCGGGGAAACTCGGCAGGAGAAGATGGAATAACCGTCGATATAATCAAAGATGGAGAAGATATTATGCTTGAAAAGCTTGCAGCCCTTTACACGCAATGCCAAGGGGGATGACCAGCGAAGTTGTGTATGCGGTAATTGGCCGTTGCTCCGGTGACAGGTTCCAAGTTTGCGGGATGGGGGCCACATGCACGGTTCGCATTTCATTCCGCCTCGCGGTCCTGGCGGGCAGCACGCTGCGGCCCGCTAATCGTTGGTGGTCTCCGTCCGTTCCCTTTTCTGCTTACGCCGTCGTTCTTGGTAGGTACGCTGTTCTTCTTCAGACCGTAGAACACGCGGCGTACCCATTACACAGTCAAAGCAGAACTGAGGAAATGAGCCTACGTAGAGCATGACGTCAGGTGACAGAAGACACTCAGATTGGTAGGCACTAGTTTGAATATGCGGGATGGTGTACACGTGTATAGTGCGATCGTAGACATGGCCGACGCGGGTCAAAGTGTAGTATCTGTCCTTATCAGCTTCATATCTATACGGGTTGTATTTGGACCCAAGATGTTAAACTTATTTTAGCAAGTTGGCGGAGTGCGTGAAGCCTGCTTCACCTCCGCCGCGGGTCAGCCCGGCATTGCACTATCTTCAGGATTTTTGGTCTACGGACATCTATCCGCTGGAAACTAGCCATATCCAGCTTGGCTGTAAGAAATGGAGCTGTTCAGGCTATGTAATGACTTCGGCAGATAAGCGGTGGACCTTTAGAGTTACAGAATGGGTGCCAAGGGAAGGGAAGCGCAGACGAGTAAGGCAGAAAATTAGATAGGTAGATGATATTAGGAAATTTGCAAGCGCAAGACAGTGGTAATTGGACATTGGAGGCCTTCGTCTTGTAGTTAACGTAAAAATAGGCTGATGAAGATGAAACGTGAACAAGATAACATATCATACGAGCTTCTATATGTTCCTTATCTTTACATAATTTCGAAAATCGACTTTTCAGCCTTAGATATAGCACATATCGAGTGCCCGAGTTCAATTGAGGTGAGCATTACTCGCACAAGAAAGCAGAACGCATCATGTACCAATAAGCTCAATTTTGTTAACATTTCTAACTCATCCTCTTAGGGAACATGCAGTCGAGTGCCCCTAGAACGAGCGCCTCTACAGCGAAATCACCTGCATAACGAAGGAATAATTATGTCCTGGTTCTATTGTGAGTTGTGCTCTGTGCGACCTTTACAACGAAGGGACCTGCATAAGGCATGATTTCGGAGGCCCCAAGCATTCCTTTATAAAATTGTTCGACTGTATTTACAAGTGTTTAATTCAAGCCGGTTTACTTTCGAAGACAGGTTCCTTGGCACAAATTTTGAAGCAAGCACTTCTTTTGAGACAATCACCGTCAATCTTTGGGCAAAGTGCTATTGTTGTCTCACTTTGTTCTTAAAGAAGAGTGCCTCCTTAACCAGTGTGCAGGTCACATTTAAGAGAAATACAAATTTATTTTGTCGCGTTATTCGGACGCGAAATTCCAAAGTGGGGTCAGCGTCAGAATTTTATCAAAGTGGATTAGCCTTTTGAAATCTCCCGTGGCAATGAGCTCATTTTCGTGAAAATGTTTCAGTTAGTCATTTATGCATCGCGATTTCTTACGCCTGTAATGTCTGTCTCTTCAAGAAATCTAGCTCAACTATCAGAATTATGCTTCCTGCCATAGATGACATTGTTTAATTATGTCAAGGTTCTACAAAAGCATTTGTCATGTAAACGCAATGCCCGAACTTAAGTGGAATATTGTCACGTAGTAGTGACAGTGAACAAAACAGTCGTAACACTGTGTATGACGAAACTGGTTGTTTATTGGGCGAACCTGTGCCCACAAAAGCAAGCTACACTCAAAGCACAACGATAGCGGCGAACACAGTCGGCGTTCGTCGAAAATCCGATCAGCGGCGGAACGCGTCGGCTTTTATACCTGAGTCATCGAAAGTTCCAGATTAATCCCTGATGCCCACGTGTCTTCCAGAAAGTTCTAGACAATTCGCGTCGGTCATACAATCAGATAACATAAGCGTCGGTGAAAACAGGCAACGGAAAGAAGCATCGATAACGTTCTAGAAACTTCTGATACAGGCGCGTCCTGCGCGGAGCGATAACGTTTAACATTTGTTAGCCGGTGGAAAGCGGTCACCGGTGAAAGATAAACATGTATACGTGTCAATACCCTCCCCTTAAAAAGCATCGTCCCGATGCTACAAACACGAAAGCGAAAACAAAACCACGCGTACAGAAAGGGACAAAATAACAAAGCAACAAAGGACCTAAGTTCGTCAGCGGGCGTAGAAAGGCTTAAGACGCACCACGTGGATGACTTCAGGTCGTGCGCGGCGCCGCTGTGATTGCGAAATACGGTCTGGCACGATCTCATAGTCCAGTGCGCCAATACGTCGGATGATCTTATATGGTCCGAAATAGCCACGTAAGAGTTTCTCGCTAAGTCCTCGTCGGCGTATCAGAGTCCAGACCCAAACACGGTCTCCGGGCTGGTACTCGACGTAGCGTCGTCGAAGATTGTAGTGTCGGCTGTCGGTTCTCTGCTGGTTCTTGATGCGCAGGCGGGCGAGCTGTCGACCTTCTCAGGCACGCTGCAAATAGGTGGCAACGTCGAGATTTTCTTCGTCGGAGACATCCGGTAGCATGGCGTCAAGCGTCGTTGCCGGTTTCCTTCCGTAGACCAGGTTGAACGGCGCCATGTGCGTCGTTTCTTGCATGGCCGTGTTGTATGCGAATGTCACGTACGGAAGGATGGCATCCCCCGTCTTGTGTTCGACGTCGACGTATATTGCCAGCATGTCGGCGATGGTCTTATTTAGGCGCTCGGTGAGGCCATTCGTCTGCGGGTGGTAGGCGGTGGTCCGGCGATGGCTTCTTGGCTGTAGCGCAGGATGGCTTGAGTGAGTTCAGCCGTGAAGGCCGTACCTCTGTCGGTGATGAGGACTTCTAGGGCACCGTGACCCAGGAGGATGTTCTCAACGAAGAATCGGGCTACCTCGGCAGCACTGCCTTTGGGCAAGGCTTTTGTTTCGGCGTAGCGGGTGAGGTAGTCTGTAGCTACGACGATCCATTCCCGGACGTCGACGTCGGAAAAGGCCCCAGTACGTCCATCCCGATCTGCTGGAACGGTCGGCGAGGTGGCTCGATCTGCTGTAGAAGTCCGGCTGGCCTTGTCGGCGGTGTTCTGCGTCGCTGACAGTCTCGGCATGTCCTTACGTAATGGGCGGCGTCGGCAGAGAGGCGAGGCCAGTAGTATTTTTCTTGTATCCTCGCGAGCGTGCGGGAAAAACCGAGGTGTCCCGCCGTTGGGTCGTCATGGAGAGCTTGCAGAACCTCTGGACGCAATGCTGAGGGTACCACGAGGAGGTAGTTGGCTCGGAAAGGCGAGAAGTTCTTTGGGAGAATGTCGTTTTGCAAGAAAAACGACGCCAATCCTTGCCTGAACACCTTCGGCACAATGACGGTCTTGCCTTCCAGGTAGTCTACAAGGCTCCTTAGTTCCGGGTCGGCTCGCTGTTTTTCGGCGAATTCGTCAGGCACTGATGGGTCCCAAGAAAGTGTCGTCATCCTGGTCGTCCTGTGGCGGCGGTTCGACGGGGGCGCGAGACAAGCAGTCGGCGTCAGAGTGCTTTCGCCCGGACTTGTAAACGACGGTGATGTCGAATGCTTGAAGTCTCAGACTCCATCGTGCGAGGCGACCTGAAGGATCCTTCAAGTTAGCTAGCCAACACAAGGCGTAGGTGGTCACTCACAACTTTAAAGGGCCTGTCATAGAGGTAGGGGCGAAACTTTGATGTAGCCCAGATGATGGCGAGGCACTCCTTTTCTGTTGTGGAATAATTTGCTTCCGCCTTCGATAGCGACCGGCTAGCGTAACCTACAACCCTTTCTAGTCCGTCAGCCCTCTGCCAAGCACGGAGCCGAGTCCTACGCGGCTTGCGTCGGTGTGGACTTCGGTATCGGCGTTTTCGTCGAAATGCGCAAGTATTGGCGGCGATTGCAGGCGTCGCTTCAGTTCTTCAAATGCTTCGACCTGCGGCGCCTCCCACTTGAACTCGACGTCGGCCTTCGTGAGATACGTCAGTGGCTCAGCGATCCGTGAAAAATTCTTGACGAAGCGTCCTGTAATAGGCGCACAGTCCAAGAAATCTACGCACTGCCTTCTTGTCAGCGGGCGGAGGAAAGTTGGAGATGGCCGCAGTTTTCTGAGGGTCTGGGCGCACTCCAGACTTGATGACGTGGCCCAAAAACAAGAGCTCCTCATATGTGAAGCTGCACTTTTCTGGCTTTAACAGTGAGTCCGGAGGTTTTGATTGCTTGAATAACTGTTTCAAGGCGCCGCAGGTGTTCTTCTAAGCTTGAGGCAAATACAACGACGTCGTCCAAATAGACGAGGCAAGTCTGCCACTTCAAGCCTGCCAGTACTGTATCCATGGCGCGTTGGAAAGTCGCAGGTGCCGAGCAAAGACCAAACGGCGTGACCTTGAACACGAACAGTCCGTCTGGTGTTATAAATGGCAATCTTCTCCCGGTCCCTCTCGTCGACTTCGATTTGCCAGTAGCCGGTCTTGAGGTCCATCGACGAAAAATACTTTGCGTTGTAGAGTCGATCCAAGGCGTCGTCAATCCGTGGGAGGGAGTATACATCCGTCTTCGTGATCTTGTTGAGGCGACGATAATCGACGCAGAAACGTAGGGTTCAATCCTTCTTCTTCACTAACACCACGGGGGACGCCCACGGACTCTTGGACGGCTGGATGATGTCGCGTAGCATTTCGTCGACTTGTTGCCTTATGGCCTCGCGTTCGCGCGCCTAAACTCGGTACGGGCTCTGACAGAGTGGGAGGGCATATTCGTCGGTTATGATGCGGTGCTTGGCGACAGGGGTTTGTCGAATTTTTGATGATGACGAGAATAAGTCCTTGTATCGCAGGAGCAGGGCTTTTAACTGTTCTTTCTTATGCATGGGAAGGTTCTGATTGACGTCAAAAGCGGGTTCAGGTACTACAGTCGTCGTTGCAGGTGCGCTAGAATCCGTGAAGGCGAAAGTACTGTTGCTTGTACTATTTCGTCGATGTAGGCGACCGTAGTGCCTTTGTTAATGTGCTTGTATTCGTGGCTGAAGTTCATGAGCATCACTCTTGCTTTCCCTTCACGTAGCTGAGCTATGCCTCTAGCAACGCAAATTTCACGGTCGAGCAGTAAGTGATGATCGCCCTCGACGATGCCCTCCATGTCTGCAGGCACTTCGGTACCGACAGAAATCATTACGATGGAGCGAGGCGGAACAGTGACTTGTTCTTCAAGCACATTTAAGGTGTGGTAACTGATGTTTGTATCCGGTGGTATCGCTTTGTGCGTTGAAAGCGTGTCGACTTGGACCTTAAGTCGATGACTGCACCGTGTTGGTTTAGAAAGTCCATGCCTAGGATGACATCCCGGGAGCAGTGCTGCAGGATTACGAAGCTCTCTGGGTAAGTGCGGTTGTTAACCGTGACTCGTGCTGTGCAGATTCCAGCCGGCGTTATTAGGCGGCCTCCCGCTGTCCGGATATCGGGTCCTTGCCAGGCCGTTTTCACCTTCTTCAACTTGGCGGCGAACGAGCCACTGAAGACGGAATAGTCGGCTCCAGTGTCGACGAGAGCGGTGACGTTGTGACCATCGATTAGCACGTCTAGGTCGGTAGACCGTCGTCTGGCATTGCGGTTAAGTCCTGGCGTCGGATCACGGCTGCGTCGGCTTGCTCCGCTGCTGCTACGTCGCGTCGGCAGGTCTTCTTTCGGCGGTGAATTGTTGTCGTGAAGGCTCTTTCCAGGCGGCGTGCTGATATCTCGTCGTGATGATTCGCGAATATTCTGCGATGGCGGCGGAGGATCGTCGGCATTGCGTCGTACAGCAACCGCACCTCCATCGGGTGCTGCTTTTAGTTTCCCGGATAGGGGCTCACGGACCGGCCCCTGGCTGGGCCAGTGTATGGTCGGCGCTGCGGTGACAGGTAGCGTCCTGGTGACGGCGATTGTGAGGGTCGTCGTGGTTGCCACTGGGCTCCGGCGAGGTAGTCGGCGATGTCACGTGGCCGCTCGCCAAGCTGCGGACGTGGCGCGTTGACGGCGAACCCTCGTAGGCCCATCTCGCGGTATGGGCATCGGCGGTAGACATGACCAGCTTTCCCGCAGTGATAGCAGAGTGGGCGGTGGTCGGGGGCGCGCCAAATGTCCGTCTTTCTCTGGTAGCTGCGCTGGGCGACGGGCGGGAGTGCTGGTGGCGGCGGCGGCGGTGGACGACGGAACTGTGGCGTTACAGGGCCCTGGCGCGAGCGCGGAGGGGGTCCTTGACGGCGGCATAGGTCATCGCTGCCGGTTGTGGTTGAGGCAATGCCGGAACTTCTGGCACTTCCTGTGACCGCTGAACCTCTTCTTTAACTATGTCAGCGATCGAGGCCACCTGAGGCGGCGACCTTGGACTTCTGTAACTCTTCCCGTACGACCGCTCTGATCGTCTCTCGCAGGTCGTCGGCGCTTAGCGCTTGAGCTTCGGCGTAGTTGGTCAGGGCACGGCGGTTGTATTGCCTGGCGCGCATTTCAAGCGTCTTCTCGATCGTTGTGGCCTCCGAAGCAAATTCTGCGACAGTCTTGGCACGGGTTGCGCATCAATCCGGCGAATAGTTGCTCCTTGACACCCCGCATCAAGAACCGAACTTTCTTTTCTTCATGCATGTCGGGGTCGGCATGGCGGAAGAAGCGAGTCATCTCCTCCGTGAAGATCGCGATGTTCTCGTTCGGCAATTGAACTCTGGTTTCTAAGAGAACTTCAGCCCTTTGCTTTCGTACGACACTCGTGAACGTTCTCACGAAGTTCTCACGTTCTCACGAAGCAGCGTCATCCAACGAAATATAGACATGGCGCAGCTTGTCGTCGTCGCTCCGTTTGTTGAACGTCGCGGTCCTCTCGTATGTCTCCAGCCAGGTTTCAGGGTCTTCAGCCGATGATCCACGGAAGGTCGGTGGCTCCCGAGGTTGTTGCAGCCGGATGGGGGACGCTGGGGCTGCCATTGGGGTCGTTGACTTTACCTTGATCGCTGCGGTCTTCTCGGGAAGAAGTCCGTACTCCGGTTGAAGTCCTTGGTGCCTACGGCTAGCTCGCTGGCCCTTGGCGACGTTGGCGTTGTCCTCTGGTTTCGGACTTGGATCGCGGCTTTGCGGGGGAGTTTGGTGCATGAACGAACTAGCACCTCCACCAGATTTCACGTAGTAGTGACAGTGAACAAAACAGTCGTAACACTGTGTATGACGAAACTGGTTGTTTATTGGGCGAACCTGTGCCCACAAAAGCCAGCTACACTCAAAGCACAACGATAGCGGCGAACACAGTCGGCGATCGTCGAAAATCCGATCAGCGGCGGAACGCGTCGGCTTTTATACCTGAGTCATCGAAGGTTCCAGATTAATCCCTGATGCCCGCGTGTCTTCGAGAAAGTTCTAGACAATTCGCGTCGGCCATACAATCAGATAACATAAGCGTCGGTGAAAACAGGCAACGGAAAGAGGCATCGATAACGTTCTAGAAACTTCCGACACAGGCGCGTCCTGCGCGGTGCGATAACGTTTAACATTTGTTAGCCGGTGGAAAGCGGCCACAAACCGCTGAAAGATAAACATGTATACGTCTGAATATACTGTAAAGATGGTGTACCACGTAAGGCAGCGTCAGCGTTTTCTCCAGAAAACAGGTGATAAATGATATGTTGTTTCTTCCAGATACTCGCGGGCCATTGATTGCCCATTTGGTGTCGATGCACAGATCTCAATACTATTACGAATATATTTATCGTTGATAACAATTTTGATCAATAGAGACCACTTTCTTCTTTTACTGTCATTTAGACTTATTTTGTAGAAACCAGCACTAAGTGCGGCAGCGCAGCTGGAAGTAGAACGTTGAGATGTCCGCACGCATACAGCGCTCGAGCACTGGGCCGATATTTTGTAGCGATGTCTATTCTATAGACCTCTTCGCTGTTTACAAACATACACCCCGGACGGCTTCCGGTTTGGCTCAATGAAGTAGTCCGCTAAATATAGCGAACAAGAAAGGCAATGGCGGTGATGTAGATTAGCAGGGAGTGCGCTAGTGATCTGGCACAGTAGACTGATAAGGCCGTGACCGGAACTTTCTTCGGTGCCGCACTATCGCTGCTGCTATCGCGCGAATGAAAAGGCGTATACTAGTCTTATCGTCTACCGCTCTCGGCCGGCTGATCCCGTTCATAATGTGAGCGGACCGTCGCTCTGACCACTGACCAAGCGCGATAGGCGCGAAAAGGCATTGGCATCGGAAACGCATCGCTACAACATACCGGCCCTGCACTGCATCCTGCAAGTAAATCGCGATACCAAACCAGCTATGTTCAAGATGCCACGCTGAAGTGACAGAGATAGGCCAGGTTACTACCGTTGCTACAAGCATTGTCTTCCATGCGAAGCAGCAAAAGGAAGAAGTCTCAGTTTTGACGGCAAGGCGAAGCATTGGTCGCGAAAGCAAAGTATTAGACAACTACACTAAGTAAGGTTCGCGGTCTTATCGGCCCGCATAACTTGCAGTAAACATTCGCTTACTATAGTAAATCAACAGGCATTGCGTCACGCGCGCACAGGCACAGGTATTGTGCCACGCGAACATTTTCCCGCGCTGCTTCCTGATCGCCGATTATCGATGCTGATCATCTTCGCCCGTACGAGCAAGTGTACGCCCGCCTTCCAAGCCATCCTTCGTTGCGTATCGGCGCCGCTGCGTTTTGAGATAGCGGACGAAATGTTCGCCGCGCTCCATAGTGCGGGCAAGGTCGATCCAAATGGTCGCGAAGCTTCGGGCGAAAAGCGGTTCAGAACGAATTGTCACCGACATCAGCAAGGGTGGTTATATGGGAGCAGCGATTGAAGCGCGACTATGTTTGGAGGGAAGAAACATTGCGAAACAGCGTTTTTTAATTAAACCGATACACAGTTAAATTCATTCAACAAAAATAAAATTTCTAATAAATTTTATATACGCATGGCGAGAAATGAACAACTCTATTTTACTTGATCATCATCAATAAATACATTTTTTCAGCGCCCACCGTAAGAGCGCCCACCGATAGCGGCGGGCGTTCACGCCGCTATCACTTGCAATGTGATGCAGCTCTTGAAGTGGGCAGAAAGACCAGATAAAGTTCACCTGATACAACACGCCCCCCTCACATGTTGTGTTGCTTTGCTTGTCGACGTTTGTCTGAATTTGGTGACGCGTGTAGTTTCATTATTTCTTAACCTGTTCAGTCAAAGTAGTGAGTTGCGACCGCCAGATAATTGTTCACTTTAGTTGTTTTCGTGGGACAGCGCTGGCCGACGGGCTTGTCGTCTGACGAAAGGACGAGCACTCTACGCCCAAAACGTTCGTCGGCCTCCAAAAAAAAGTATGTTCTGCTCAAGGGTGCGGTTTCGACACCTGTAAGGCTGAACTTTTCCTGCATCGGTTTCCGCGCTGAAAGCTCGAAACGCCCATCACGTCGAATGGCGGGGTATTTGAATATACAGCTCTAACGGGAATATACAGCCCCCGAAAACAAATTTCGCGCCTTTGAGAACAAAATCACGTCACTTCTGTTTTTAACGAATATGACGTCAAATAATTTTTTCTTCCACCGGAAGGGTTCACTCCTCACACAGATGGCGCTAAGCTCCATGAACCGCTGATGAACCGCCATGTTTTGAACATGGCGTCAAGAAAGTTGCTGCGAGGCAGGGCGTTAACGTTGTTTTTTCTGCTCCCTGCAAACTTTCAGGCCTTTGCTCACGTGTGGCGCGCGGCAGGAATAGACCCCGCGCGTGTCATGACAACGGTTACATTCCTTGTGCTACACGTGTGGTGTATGAGCTTCCGCTGATTTGTGAAAAAGTTTACATCGGTCAAACAGGCCGGTGTATTAATGAGAGGCTGCGAGAACACTACAATTCTTGGAATACCTCTGATGGAGCAAATATGCCTCGCCATTGTCGGGAATGCGGCTGCGTCTCGCTTTTTTCCAATGTTAAAATCCTTGGTAGGGGCAAGGGCAAGACGGAGCGTGAAATTCTCGAAGCTTACCATATCAATTTGCAAGGGGATAATTGCATCAGTGCTACCTCTGTCTCACTGATGCAGAAGGAACTTAGTTTCCTATCGCACTGGCGTTAGCTACGTGGCGTTTTGCAATCACCTTTGTTTGTGTGTGTGTGTGTCGGCTTTGTTTGTGCGCATGCTCGCCGGGTTTTCCTGGGAAACGGGGTTTTTCAATAAAGCACAGTTGTTAGTCCAGTCGTCGTGTGTGCCCCGTCTCTTCTCTGTCCTTCGTCTTTTGACTGGTTTTTAATATTCAGTATGTACCAACTGACCCAGACTGCTACTCTACTGCAATGTTTTGAACGTACGGGCTTCTATGGAAGCTTCGCTACCAGGTATACTTACCTTGGTGCGGGGCCCCCGAGATTGTTCGGCGCGCACTGTCTTTGGGAAGGTGCCGCACAATCTCGAGAACCATGCTCGATCCCCTCCGCCCCCCCCCCCCCAACGCAAGCGCATGGCGCCCCGCCCCGCACGCCTCACGAAACCGGAAGCCGCGACTGCTGCTAGGGTGCCTCGATGCTCAGCGCCGCCGTTCAGGGAGGAGACAACCCCGCTGGCGCCGCCATATTGAATCACACGAGCTGAGACTCAGCTACGCTTGCGTTCAGAAATAGTGTTACTCGCGGCGCACTTCCAAGTGCTTTGCCTTGATGAGGATTTTTTTCTCGGTATCGCATCTGCACATCTTTATAACCAATAGCCGTTAACTCGTCGAAGGTCGAAGACGTAAATGTATGGCGCCGGGAACATGCCCCAAGTTGCCTAATTCAATTTACATTTAGCATGCCGTGTGTCTGTTTGAAATACGCACTATTTTTTTTTGCGCTTCGATGCTTGGTATATAAGGTTTGCGACCCCCTGTGTGTGGAAGTTTTTGTTTTTTGCTGTTGTATTTTGGTTTACACGTCACGCCTCCTTTACCGTAGCCAGACACTCGCGCACGGCGGTTAGTTTCCCTTGCGTTGCGCGTGCTCTTCGCGTTCGTTGCAATTATTTGACGATATCTACGCGCAATTTTGTTTTTTTTTTCCCACAAAACTGTGTGCTGACAGGATTAAGCTGGTTTAAAAATAACTGCGATGTGAAAATAAGGTTTAGTTAGTGCTGTAGAGAAACATGCAACGTAACTTGTCTGTGTCAATCTTGCGTAGTACACACAAGAAACCAAACGATGCACAAAATACATTTACTTATAATGTCTAGTACAATCAATCATGAAATAGATATGTACATGAAAAATTATATGTACTGTGTGGCGCCTGAAGGTTATGTTGAAAGACGAGATAAAAAAAATTCGCAAGGTAGGCTCGACAGACAATTCGGGATAGTGAGAGTTTTTTTTTATTTATTCATTACATGGGGGGGGATGTAAGTGAGCACATCAACCTTATTACACACAATATAAATCGAAAACAAGAATGCAAACAAGAAAACGCAACCGCGGGTAATATTAATCAAGATATCCAGCCAGAATACATCAGCTGCCATCGAATACGTCGCATCAACCAAACACATCGATGGCGAGTACAGAACATTTTATAAATAAGCATTAGAACACTGATAGCTACATTGAAAAATAAACAACACTGCATACATATCGCGTACAAAAACCGTAAATGAAACTAAGACAGTCAAATACAGATTAGCAATGTTTTTCACTTCGAAAATATAGTCCATGATGATGTAGGGCTGTTGACTTTAACAGACGGCGCCCATCCTGTCGATTTCCCTTGTACTGGTCCTCTTCAAAATGTTTCTAAGTACAAGTAAAACAACAAAAGTGATTATTGACATGAAAAGTTGCCTTGTAGATACAGAGAACCCATTACAGTGCGTAAAAATAAATTTTCGCAGAAGTAATGCTGTATTACCTCGCTTCACACGTTTCGAAGAAATGCACAGGCTACAACAGACACCATGCCAGAAAGCGCCGAAAGATTTTGGTCCCATGACGCCCCTTAACTCTACTACACCTGGGCATACCGTGCACAGGCATTTAAAGACCGTCACAGTACCCATTACGATCGGGAATGAGCACGAATGACCATCGGCTTACGAGCACCACACTACAAATATATTCGTCTAAATAATCAGCTATATAACGTAACAACCTGAGATCCGCAAGATATCTGCTGAGAAATCAGAGAAAATCACAATGCTTCGTTTGCCAGGTACACAACAGCCGCTCTCCCCAGAAGAATCACTGCGTTCTTTAGTCCCAAATAACCAGTAGCGAAAAAAGAAACAGAGGGGGAAAAGAAAAAGAAACAAGAGACACACGATGTGTGCTTACCCTGAAAAAATAAAATAGGTGGTTTACATGACGATTTGTAGCTAATGTAAGGCTATTTCGCGGCGAAGCATTTTCGTCAGTCCTTAAAATAAGGGTACTACTCGCATAGACTGCGCCGAAAAACGGCAAAAGCCTATGCGACGCGCGCTCGCAAACCATAGGCTACTCAGACAGCATTGGTGCAGTGCTTAGTTCGTGAGCGAACGTAGGTACGTGAGCGAGGATCAGAGAATACTTTCTTATTTAAATGAAAAACACGATGCGATAGTCTAAACTTTCTTGACACTTACCTCGCAAATGTAGGAGTTATCGTTGCCTTCCAGTGATACCGCTTTACTTGGGCTTCCCATCTCTTCCTTCGCTCTGGGTCCCGGGGGAAGCGTAAACAACGAAGCCCTTTACGCGTTGATCCAGTGCACTTGGGAACACAACAGCCCGTCATGTCGACTCGATGCACTTGACAAGCTTGTCATTCATGCGGCTGAACACTGTCCAGCAAGTAGAAGCGTCAGCGAAGAATCCGCGCGCACTGTGTCTCGAACTAAGCACCGGCACCAAGCACTCGCAACCGCTCGCTGTGATTCAAGATGGCGTCGCAGCGAGAAAGCGGCGGCGCGGGTGCGGTCAAAGGATGGCACCACCCTGAACGGCGGCGCTGGCATCGAGGCACCCTAACTGCTGCAGCATTGTGGCGCCTTCTGTGGGGCTTTAGTGTCACTCACACAGAGGCACCAGCCAGGCGCTACGGTAGCCTAAGGACGAGGGAAACGATAGTATGGCGGCCATTGCACGAAAACCTATTAAAGCAAATGACTCTTTTGGAGACGGACGTGCTCTCCCGTACCTGGCCAAATGCGTGCGCGCTTGGTAATTCCCGTTCGTGTGTTATGGGCTGGCCGCGTCGCTTCACGACAAGGAGGCGCCGCTCGGGGCCCTCTAGTCGGATAGCTGACCGCCGGGTAAGGTGGACGATAGGGCTCCTTCTGGGGTCGTGTCTGCCTCGTTTTCAGTGTTCGCGTCGCCTCAGGCATAGAGGGGTGCGTTGTGTCGTTTCTGCTGTAGCGAAGAAGAAAAAAGACACCAGCAGTGTAGTTGAAGTTTGTGCGCTTTGGTTACATCCAAGGTAGGACTAAAGAAAAGGTTCTAAGTTTTAAAAAATAACTGTTTGCTTGATCTGCTAGAAATCTTCGCCTTCATTCATCTAAAAGCATCACACACCGCTACAACGTGCTTTATAAACGCCTATACAGTCTTAATTGTATTCTTAATCTCCTGGAACGTGTGGTGACTCGTGATCACGGTGTAAGAATAAGGAGAGGTGCTGACACTCTCCCCCCAACGCGCGCGAAAGCGCCGCTCGCTCGCGTCCAGATTATGTTCGGCTTGGTTGCAGCTGGTTCGGCGCCGTCGTAGAGGGCGCTGCGGTATGCGGTCCCAGCCTCGGCGGCAAGGCGCGTGCCGCCACTGCGTCGTCTTCCTGCTTGCATGTGCGGTTGCGCTGTTTTGAAGGCACGATTTTTGTTCGCGTCCGTTTCATGAGCTTGTGCTTGGGTATTGTCGCCACGGGCCCTCGACGAAGTTGGCAGCGGCCTTCTGAGGGGCGTTTGAAATGGCTAGAAAGTGCTTCGTTCCGAACTGCAATTCTGGATACCTGACTTGTGCGGAGCGTGTGCCTTTATTCAAAGCGCCGTCCGACAGCGGTCGTCTAGAGCAGTGGCGCCGTGCAAATCTGAGCGCAGACCGAACTCTAACGCCCACCGACCATGTCTGCACCAGCCATTTTTCAGAGGATACGATATCGATGGCATATTGTCACGACGTCGAAAGCTCGAGGGACAAACGAAACGCACTTGTCGGCAGAGGCAGTAACAAAAACGGACGGTTTTAAAATAGCACGCGCAAGTCACTGCTTCTTCTTCTTCTTGCTATGTTTTTCATAAGTGACGATGTGTCTTATGCCGTCGTCATCGCCGCGCTAGACACGTGTCAATATTACGCGGAGCGCTCGATAGAAGGATTCCCACCTTATTTCCAAACTGTCCAAAGAACCTCACACGGTCAAATAAACCTCGAAAGCCGCTGCGGAAGAGAGAACCTCCTGTGTGCCGCAGTAGTTTGTGCAAATTTTGCTGCATGTAAAAGATATATACTGGGTGGTTTACTATCATGCACCAAGATTGGAAAATGTGTAAATGTCACGTAGCTGGACAGAACCAAGGTAATGTTGCCTGCCGTCGCTTGGAGATACTCAGATTATTTTTTATTCCGCTTAATTACATAATTATTTTCATAATTGATTAATCAACTCTTTTAATGCTATAATTGCATAAAAAGTATGAACAACAGAATTGTACAGGAGCGTGGAAAACTCCCAATATAACTTTCTGTTGCTCAATACGTGATACATAAAAGTGTTTTCCGAGCGTGAACGAAACCTGCGAATACAGCAATATTGCCGCGCGACTGGCCGCTCGAGGCACTTTGCGTGTATTCGTGAGCTTCTTTCATGCTCGCAAAAACACTTCTACGTAGCGCGTATTGAGCAATACAAAGCTGTATCGGGAGTCTTTGATGTTGCTCTACAATTTTCTCATTGACACTTTTAATCTAATTATAATAATTGAGAAGTTGATCAATAAATACGACTAATTATCTAATTAGGCGAATTGTAAAAAATAACCGAGTATCTCCAAGGGACGGCAACAACATTACTATGGTTCTGTCCAGCTACGTGACATTTGCATATTTTGAAATATTTGTGCACCCTGTAAAATACTGCTGTTTTCTGTGCAGATGTGTGCCTGATTTTCAAATTTGTTCCATCCTGTCTACTGAATTTTTTTTTACAATGCGCGTGCGGTGTATATTACACACTTGCATGTTTTTATATATTTTTCCATTGTGGGAGCGTATGAGACCGCCAGCTTCTGGGATGGTTATCACCTATTAAAATTATCGAGCTGCTTCATGCACAACTTTTTTCGTAATGTGTCTATGCAAAAAAAAAAGGTCTATGGGATTATTGTGTGGTGGGTGTAAGTGTATTTGTGGACAGGCTGTAGCATGCATTGTCAAACACGCTTACATTGGCACATTCTCATATGCAATTTAAGAAAAAAGAAAGTTACCTCTTCTTTTTTAGATCCTGCAAGAGTCACTCAGTCCTCAATGGACGAAAGCCCAGTGAATAATATACACGGTCTATGTTAAGTGGAATTGGAATAAAAAAGGCATTTGCTCAGGTTTTCTCAGTAAACAGTGGTAGTGATGCTCTAATTCAAGATAGACGCCTGCCTTCGTCCCGCCTAATAAATTCCCATTTGAAACAGTTTTTACATAGCTGATGTCCATTCTCATCTTAAGTTCTAGCCATGAACAGCCACTTTGCTCTAGTGCATTACATATCGGAAGCTTGCGCCGTTTCATTTCTTAATTTACATCGCGGCCACATTGAATTCGCGCAACGATGATTGAACGGCTTTCTGAGTGTGAATGCAAGCAGCGATAAGCATGAAATACATTTTCTGGTGCAGTCACTATTTTCTTCTGATCTAGGGGTAGCACGTGGGCTAACACTTTCATTTTTTTATGCTTGGATGAACGGCTAGACCGGACGAAACAAATTGCGCGCGCGAGGGTAACTTCAGTGGGCTTTGAGTGCTGCCCGATTGATCCGTGTTCACGTCATCCACGCCCTGCACAAGGAACCTTCATGTTAGCGAAGCCTGGTATACTTATCACTTTAATGTGAAATAACGATTTTTTCCCACTTTGAGATTTACTCACTCCACTACGATCGAAAATTTAGCGGAGGCAGAGGAATGCCAAGCCACCGGCGCCGCTAAGCTGGGACCGCTGGCCGCGGCGCCCTCTATCTGCTCGCAGCAGAGCTACTCGGTGCGCCCGCGCGCGGCCGAACATAATCTGGACGCTCGCTCGCGCGCAGTGTCAACACCTAAATATTCTTCCACCGTGCTCGTGATAGAGCAGACGACCGCGAATCCCTGGCTGTGCTTTACGTACAGGTAGCGCATTGGGGTGAACTGCTCGGTATAAGTAGAGCATCGGGTAATTGGGGCCGACAATGAAGTTGGTCCCTTGTCGCATAAAGTCTCACAGCATTGTGGCGCGCGGGAGTGACAGAGGTACGCTCTCTCGTTTACAATGAAATTGTTGCTCCACCAACTGTCTCAAACCGCTAGCTTGAACGAGAGAAAGAGAGCAGTAAGGCTGTTTTTCAATTATGCCACGAAGACGTATGTGGCCTAGTTCCCGGTTAGGATCTGTTCGAGAGAGTTTAAAAATTCCCATCATATCAAGCATGAAAAGCTCTCTTTGTTTGCTTTTCGAACTCAACACAGGCGCTCTTCCAATAATGGCGTGAGACGGCTGTACAGGAACGCGAGTGCTGGCGTTACAGCGCAACCATGGACATGGTTGGGACAAGAAGGCCTTTTTCTACCGCGAAACACACCCAGCATTTTATGCAAAAGCTGCGAGACTAATGAGCATGCACATTCACTGACTGCTGGCACCCTGTCTTTCATTGGGACATCTTTCAAAGAGTTGGAAAAGAGGAACCGTGAATGACAGCACACAGAATAAAGTATTTGGAAGTAGAAAATTGTGATTTGATAATTTTCCTGTCTCCGCGTATATTGAAAATCAGCAAGGCCATTTAAACAACGCCGATTTTATGGCCCAAATCGCAATGAAATCTTTATCGAAATCACCATCTACGTACGAGAGGCCCCTTACCAAGTTCTGCCTGAACAGCAAGAATATGTGGGAATGTGCGGTGATGTGGGTCGTCCTCACTAAGGTTTATTCTTCAATCAGATCGGTTTAACTAGTGCATCAAAAAGAGGAACAACTAAAGCGGTATATATATATATATTTATATATATATATATATATATATATATATATATATATATATATATATATATATATATATATATATATACCGCTTTAGTTGTTCCTTATTTATATATATATATATATATTTATATATATATATATATATATATATATATATATATATATATATATATTCGATGACCTAGTGTGAATATCTCACCCGGCTATTGTGCTGGCGGACCCTGATTACAAGCCCACCAACGGGAACGTGATTTCTTAAATGAGCGACACGTTGCGTGATAGCTCCCGTTGCATCTACTCGGCAAGACAGCAGCAGCCAACACCAGCGTAGTGGGGTGCATGGACAAAGAAATCTTCGCTTCAAGAAGACGAAAAAGTTTTTTAGAGATCAGGTCGCGTATAACAAATAAAATTCCGAGCAGCACATAATGCCCGTCTATAAATATCTGCAAAAGTCCACAGTACACGAACAGTTCCTGAGGGTAACGTAAGATCCCCCATTGCGCTAAGCTTGACCCACAGCAGGCGCGTAGCCAGGGGGGGGGGGGGGGGGGGGGCTGATGGGGCTTCAGCCCCCCCCCCCCCCCCGAAAGTTTTTTGTGCGGGCATGCACCGCCGACCAAAACTACCACCGACGCCGGGAATCATTCTGCATTCTGTCTACAATGTCTTTTTCCCGCTCGAAAGACATTTCGGCACGAACATTGTGAACTCGGGCTGGATTTCGTGGCACCTGGGGTCACGTAACGCAAGGAGCCCCATCCGAGCACAAACTTTCAAGGGATTTTCGATAGCGAGCGGACGCGTTTTGGCATCTCGCAGCGGCCGCGGAATCTACGGAGCGCATGGATTTCAATTCCGAAGCTTTACGGATATAAAGTTCTCATAAACTTTTGACGTGAAAGGCGCACTGACATTTCCAAAGGCGTGCTTTAAAATATTTTCAACTCTGGAACTTTATGGGGTTAATGCTCTTATAAACTTGGACCAACATGCGTGCACTGGAGCCCTCGTGTCCAAGCCGTTCCAGAAATGAAATCGCACGCTCGCAATCTTCCACACACACGAAAATACTAAATATTACCCTGACTGTGAGCTAGCAGCTGATAACTTTCTCCCAACATTTTCGGGAAGCGTGCCCAATGTGATCGATCAGCCGGACCAGGGCCGGCAAAGTAAAATATGAGAAAACAGGAGAAAAGAAATGGCCTATTATTGAGGAAATTCTTTTTGCGGGCTACAAGG
Source organism: Dermacentor silvarum (assembly GCF_013339745.2). Taxonomy (NCBI): domain Eukaryota; kingdom Metazoa; phylum Arthropoda; class Arachnida; order Ixodida; family Ixodidae; genus Dermacentor; species Dermacentor silvarum. Next base: position 9,973,821 of record NC_051156.1, on the reverse strand, counting down.
TCTGGCTCTCCGTGGCCACAGGGACCGTGGCGCTATGGATTTAAGCATAGCCCCCGCTGAAAATACAGGTATTTTCAGAGCGCTTCTTCGCATGCGAGCTGATTGTGGAGATACATATCTGAAGAACTATTTGGAAAGTTGCCCCAGTAATGCCTCGTATTTAAGCCCAGATGCACAAAACAAAATTATAGAAATTTATGGCGAAATTATCAAAGAAAGCCTAGTTGCAAAAGCAGGCTGCTTCTCCATACTTCCTGACGAAACGACGGACATCGCTGGAATCGAACAGCCTACTGTTTGTGCGAGGTACCTAAACAAGGATGCCAACGACATCGAGGGAGTGTTTTAGGTTTTAGCACCGGAATAGATGCCCTGTCCCTTTGCGACTGCAGGTTCTATGTAAATGTGTACAAACTGCTCCAGATTCTAGTCACCCTTCCAGGGACCACTGCTAGCGCAGAGAGAATATTTTTTAACAAGAGTTTACTAAAAAACTACTTGCGCTCTACAATGTCTGTGGAACGCATGGTTAGAGTGGTGCTTCTATACACCCACAGAGACGTCGGCATCAACGTGTCCGAAGTCATTGACCGCTTCGCTCAACTTCCCTGCCGAGAGAAGTTTGTCCTTTAGATAGCAAAGCAGCAAAAATCAATGCAAGTAAAAAGCTCTGTTCCTTCAGGTCCATAAGCTCGTAATTATGAAAACGTATGACTGTTCGTTAGCTTTTAAAACCGCAGAAATTTTAGCCATTTATTCTAGCAGTTAGCATTATGATCAAAATTATCATGCGAATACGAAAATTACGAGGGCATCAATAACCAATTTTCACCGAATTTGCTCATTGAAAGCCCGGCCCACGCGCCGTTTGCCAAAAACACACTCGGATATTGGGTAGTTCAACTTGCCGCATCATCTGTGGCTTTCGTTTGTCCTTTTCTTTCCTTTTTAGCTACCTGCTTTTATTTCTTTTTTGAAATGAAGCAAAACCCTCCTTTAATTTTGGGTGCAGAATAATTGTTGCAGCTGTGCAGGTACTTAAATTACACATTTTCGTAATGATTTCTGCATTATTCCTCAGTTATTCTACCTGTATGGTGCTTTCGCGACCGCTGCATGGCCCGGGTACCGTATGACGATTTCGGCGATCATAGTTTTGTTCTTGCCTAGATCATCTGTCTTTCTGTGCGCAAAGTTTACTATCTCTGACTCCGCAACGTGTTTGTCTTGTTTGACGCATAATATACAGTGACGTTTGCTTAAATACGTAGATTTATTGGAGACTTAGACGTATATTTAAGTATCTTTGTTGCGAGGTGTTGTGTATACAAGCAGTGAACTTTGTTTCCAGCGACTCTTTTTTGCCCTTTAGCGAGTTGTATCTCCGCATTTGTACATTCCATTCTATCTTCGCATTTCTAATGTATATTTTGCAGAACTCCTACTTTTATGTGACTGCCACAGATATGAAGATGAGAGGATTGCCCTTCGGACGGCTTTGGGGCACTTAGACGATAGGCCTTTTATGGAGGAGAAGATCTTGGGCGCGTGGTCTTCTGCGTCTGCTATGTGCAGGGCTACAAAGGCGCTGCTGCGTTTTTTGAAGTGCACAAGCCCGCATGACCGCCTGTGACGAAACTCAGTGATGAATGCTTGACTGTAAATGTGCAACGTGTGAACTGTGAACTTCTCTCTTCCTTCTCTTTCAATCCCTTCTTCCCCTTCCCCAATGCAGGGTAGCCTACTGGGCTCAGCATGGTTAACCTCCCTGCCTTTCCCTTATGACTTCTCTCTCTCTCTCCTAATTTTTATTTGTACTCACTGTTCCGAGTATAATCTCGGTGTAATTACAATACACGACCGGTAACAGCTGCTCCTGCGCAATCTATTGCAACAAGGGACACCGTCATTGAGGTTTTTTCCTGGCCGTTGCATATGTGCAAAAATGTAAACAAGGTTCTTGAATGACGAAGATTCATCAAAATATTTGTCCTCAACTTATTCATTTCATGGCCTTTACGTTCTTCATATCAGCTGTATACGCTGCTTTGCTGGTTTCGAACTGATATAGTTCTAAAGTCCGTGTGAGATTTTCTTTACTTATTAAATAGACAAAAAAACGCGGCCGCATTGATATCAGTTATTTCTGCCAGAAGTTTCGGGACATACGAATATATTCTTTTATGAAAAAATACATATTTTACTTGACAGTGCGTAGCGTTGAATAACTCGTTTGCAGCATCTAATATACAATGACATTGGCAATGCAGTTATTATTCATGTATTTGATCCCTCGAGAAATTCTATAAGGAGGAGGCCGCGCTGCAACCTGAGCCCCCCCCCCCCCGAACGAAATTTCTGGCTACGCCACTGACCCACAGTACTCGCCTCTGCTGGAAATAAAGCTAACAAGTTAAAGGGCCGCTAAGATAAAGGCATGGGTAACTGTTCAATACCTATATAGAGGTTTTAATGTATATATAAAAGACCAAGGAGAGGTAGGCAAAATGCTAGACTGCAATATACGGGTTGTTTTCTTTTTACACAATGCACAATTTTTACGAAAGCGCCTGTGGTGGATAGCGTCATTTAGTCCTTGAGCTGGAAGATTAGTACTTGAGCTGGATTACGACGGACATAACTCACACAAGAAATCTAAATGCCTCATCGACTAATTAGAGACAATTTCTTTCATTAACGTTTTAATTTGCTTGCAAGGCATTTCAACTTGGAGCGAATACCGATGATGGGCACTGGTTTCGAGACATGCGCTGTCAAACATGGGGTAAAAATGCACTGTTCCACTTACTTTTTTTAATCAAACGTCGTTTTATGCATTGAAGCACAAATGTAATTGGAACGCCAGTGCAATTCTTCGCTAACAGCAGGAATTATTAACTCAAAACTGGTGTCATCCTGAAAGTTTGTTCCGAGTGAGTACGCCTTGCAAAGTCAGCAGCTACAATTTGTAAATTGTCGTATGTGCCGCAAAACAATTCATGAAATATTTATTACTAAATTTTCGTCAATCATAGCCGATAATGCATTTCGACTTCTCGTGCAAGTAATGTCCGGCTCATTCGGTAATTTAGCTCAATTACTAAAACTAGCTATCTGACACTGGCGATTTTTAAAAATTATGCATGATCTAAGAAAAAGAACACTACATATGTAGTAAAACCTGATTGGCTCAAGCCGGCTAGGTGGCTATTTGTCGCCACCCCGTTTCGAACGGTATGCCAATATATCATCATCACCATCATCAAGCTTCGTTGCTGTAGTAGTAGCAATCTCTCGCGAGTTCTTGCTAAAGCTTCTACCTTAAATACCTTCGGAGCTACTAATACCGAAAGACTAAGTACCCCCCGTAGCATGTTTTATATCTGCATGGGTGCAAATAGACTTGTTGGCGCTGTTTACCTCCTGAAGGCAGCTAGTATATTAAAGCTGAATTCATCACTGGCAGCAGCAGATGTGGCCAGAGGTGGCCTTCTAGATCTCGCCACGATGGCGGACCCCACAGCGAACGGCTCCCTCTGAGGTTTAATTAGGCTTGGTGACAATGTGTGCCCAAAAGACGCTGCGCCGTTCCGCTTATTTGCGCCAAGCACGTGTTGACTGCTCGCTACGACGGCAGCTCTTTGTCGACCGGGACGCAAGACGAACGGCGCGTCCTTGCTATTCGCCAGGACCTTGGAGTGGTGGTCCACGAATTCATTTCAAGTTGTAAGCTGCCACGCGAAAAAAAACAATGAAGAAGCCGACATCCTTCTGCAACATTTCATTTGTTTTTTATCCTGTTCAGGTGGACAAGGCCGAACTAAGATACAACTGCAACAAAATTACATGCAAGAGAATCCGTGTTATCAGTTGGCCCATGGCCAACAGATTAATTACAAAGGCGAGCGCTAATAGCCCTCCTGAGATTTCTTGAAGGCAGTAACATCGTCATCATCAGCAGCCTATTTTTACGTTCACTGCAGAACGAAGACAGTAGAAACCCAGCGATCTCCAATTAACCCGTCTTGCGCTAGCTGATTCCAAGTTGCGCCTGCGATTTTCTTAATTTCATCGCCCCACTTAATTTTCTGCCGTCCTCGACTGCGCTTCCCTTTCCTTGGCATCCATTCTGTAACTCTAAACGTCCACCGGTTATCTGCCGTAGTCATTACATGGCCTGCCCACCTCCATTTGTTTTCACTTAATGTCAACTAGAATATCGGCTATGGCCGTTTGCTCTCTGGCCCACACCGCTCTCTTCCTGTCTCTTAACGTTACGCCTAACATTTTTCGTTCCATCGCTCTTTATGCGGTCCTTAACTTGTTCTCGAGCTTCTCTGTCAAACTCCAAGTTTCTGCCCCATATGTTAGCACCGGTAGAATGCAATGATTGTACACTTTTCAGCGACAGTGGTAAGCTCCCAGTCATGATTTGGTAATTCCTGCCGCATTCCAACCCCGTTTTGTACTTCTGTAGAAGCTTTATATGGCTAGGCGAAACGAAAAAAAAACGTTGCAGTGGCTTAGCTCGGCTATGCCAGGATATACGTAGCGTTAGCAAAGGTTCAGCTGATTATTCTTAACTTTCCTGGTTGTCTCCTACGCTTGTGATGTCAGGTTCTTCTGGTGTGAATTGTTACACTGAGGCAGAGCCTCCGTTCAGGAAAGACAAAGCCATTTTCTTTTTCAAAACAAACTTAATATTCAAAGCAAGGAAAGGGAGGAAAAGAAAAGAACACTAAACGATTGCCTTTACTAGAAGTTGGCGACAAAGGACCTATGATGTCCACTGCCACTCGCTCGAATGGTGTATCGATGAGCGGCAAGCGACCGAGTGGGGCTTTGCCGAGTTTCCCTTTGGGAAACGTCCTTTGGCAGGAGCCGCAAGATCGAACATATCTTTTGATCTCTGCTTGAACTCCGGGCCAGAAGAATGCACCAAGTACTTTCTCCGTGGTCTTCTTAATTCCTCCATGTCCGGACAATGCATTTTCATGCGCGAGTACCAAAACTTGGCTACGAAGTTTCTTTGGGACCACAGCTTGTTGTACCGTCTTTCCGGGACAAAACTGGTAATCGCGATACAAGATCCCTTTATCCATGTAAAACGACTGTGCCGTTGATCCCACGCCAGGAAACGTTTTGCCGACCTTCTTCCTGCAGACGTCTAAACTCGCATCTTGTTCTTGTTCCTTTTGGAACACCTGCCTGGATACTTGAAGCAAGTCCAAGACGGTCGTGCGCTGCTCAGTCGCGACTTTCTCTCCCACCATAACTGGGTTGTGCTTTTCTCCACAGTCCGTCCTTCTACTTCCAGGGAGGTTACTGGTGCTGCTAGGAGGCTTCCAGGCTGGGTCGGGATCTGTCGGGTCCCGTGATCCTGTAACATTCCCGACTATCACGACGTATAGTGGGGTTCTCAAACATTTCACGATGGCAAGACCTGAAAAATATGGCGAAGAGATGTGAACCTTCGCTTCCGGCACTTCAATGGTACTTCCATCAGCGAGCAGCAGCGTTGCCTTGGTGCCGATCATCGCGTCATCCGGCACAAGAGACCGGCGTACGACGAGACTGTTGCTGCCCGTGTCGCGTAGTACCGATACCGTTTTTCCATATACTTCTCCTGGCAAAACAGGTAAGTTGTAGAGTCCCGTCGGTTGATTTGGAGACACTTCTGTCGCGTCTTCCCTGTCAAACTTAGGCTCTTCTTTCTTGCAATGAACTTCGACAGGTGAAGAAAGACAAGCCGATGCTTCTTTTGCATTGCCCCCTTTTCGTTTGCAGGACTGGACGTCGTGTCCCGTTTTTCGGCAGTACCCGCAATAGGGCTGGTTGACCCTTACGCGGCAATCTGATGCTTTGTGTCCTGATTTTCCACAAACAAAACATTTTATGCTCGACCTCACAGTTTGACCAGCGTCCTTTTCTTTGCTTTCATCTTGTTTCTCCCGGAAAACAAGCAAGTTGCTTTGTCGCTGGGCTTCCATGAAGTGGTCAGCCGCTTCTGCGATTTTCTCAACCGTCTGACAGTTCCGCTCACGAAGAAACAGTGAAAGACGACTATGGCAATTATTCAAAAGCTGTTCAGCGACTATTAAGTCCCGAACCGCGTCAAAAGATTTCCCCTGGACACTCATCTCTACCCATCTGTCGAAAAAACTGAAAAGCCTAGTAGCGTACTGCTTAGCAGTCTCATTATCGTAGGGCTTACTCCGACGAAATTTTTCTCGATAGCCTTCGGCAGTACAACGAAAACGCTGGAGCAATGCCATTTTGACCTTGTCATAATCCATCGACTCCTCAGGCGACAAGCGGCCAAACACCTTCAACGCTTCCCCATCCAGACACAAACTCAGTGCCGTGGCCCATTTCTCTTTAGGCCATTCCTGCCCATTGGCGACACGCTCAAATCTCTTTAGATAAGCGTCTAAGTCGTCACGATTCTCATTAAACACTGGAATTAAGTTGTGAGGGTTCACAAAACATGAACGACTTCTTTCCGATTCGCGGCTAGGAGTTGCCAATTCTGTGCCACCTCCTGCCTCGGCTAACTTAAGGCGTAGCTCCAGTGCCCTCTGTTCAAGCTCTAAACGCTGCTTGGTTGCCTCGCGCTCCGCGAGCCGTTCCTCACGTGCTTTGGCAGCCTCCTCCTGCGCCCTGTCGGCTTTCTCATCTACCCACTTTCGCAACTCCGCGCCCTGCAGACCCATACGCTCGCCCAACGCCGTAAGCTCTGACAAACTCATCTCGATGACTACACGGTAATGATAACTGGAAGAAATGGCTTTGTCTTGTCCTGTCGCGGACGCCAATTTTGTGATGTCAGGTTCTTCTGCTGTGAATTGTTACACTGAGGCAGAGCCTCCGTTCAGGAAAGACAAAGCCATTTTCTTTTTCAAAACAAACTCAATATTCAAAGCAAGGAAAGGGAGGAAAAGAAAAGAACACTAAACAGCACACAGAAAGTATATGAAAACCAAAAGTACAATTAACCCCGTTAGTCCACGCGAGAAGAGTCTCAATCAAAACAAAGAAACAAAAATCATCGAGTCTTAGTTACTCGGGCACTTGCGTTGACGGCGTGCACTAGCACTTGCGTTGACGGCAGTAGTGACGTGGCGGGCAGTGGCATGCGAGGGACGCGGACGCACGGTAGAGCCAACCCGGACGTCCGAGTCCAAGGTTGTCGGAGTCGAAGACCGACCAAGCCCGACCGCTACAGCTGAGCGGCGCCCGTACCGGTTCCCTGGTTCGCAGCTTCGCCCTGGCGCCTCTCGCCAGCGTCGTTCCAGGCCTCTGGTCACCCCCAGGTGACCTCTGCTCTCCGCACGGCAGCTCAGGACCAGCAACAGGAACGCCAACCGGAACAGGCACGCCAGCAGGAACAGCAACAGGAACGCCAACCGGAACAGGCACGCCAGCAAGAACAGCAAGAGGAGCAGGAACGCCAGCAGGAACACGAACGCCGGCAGCAGCAGCTGCCGCAGGAATAACCGGGCCTTACGCTCGGTGGATCCCTCCAGGGACAACCGGGGCCATGCTGGTTCTGTTCAGGCTCTCGGGTTCGGGTCTGGACCCCGACGACACCGACCTCGACACCAGCGATCCTTGCACCCCGTCTCCGAGCGATCTCTCTTCGAGCGTCCCAGTCTCTTCTTCTTCCTCGTTCCTCGTACCACAGCCTGTGGTTTCGTGTCGACCACTGATTGGTCGATTCTCTTTCCCCCTCGTCTGGTCGCTCGTGCCACCGCCCGCCAACCTCGTCGTCTTTGTCGGCGACTCGATGGTGTTTAATTGGAGCAGACGCTCCTACGCAGTGCGTTGACGCTGTCTACTCACTCATGACAACGCTCAACCGCTAATTGCCAGGCAACTACTTCGGGATCCGATGAGTCAAGCTTCTCCGTTCTTCTGCGCTCTTGAGCAGCATTTGCGCTCTCCTTCTCCATGGCTATACCACACTGGCAAACGCCAGTCAGAAGCGCAGCGGCTCCAGCGCAGTGTCAGACGGCGACTGCACAGCGAGCGCGCGCCGGCGCCAGTGCGTCTACCACGGCTACGACGTCACTCCTCTGGAATGCGCAGACGGCGGCGGTGAGTCGCACGCGGCGGCGGCGGAGTGCGCGAGAGGTGCCGGCTCCGGTGCGCAAGCCGGGTGACATCACTGATCCTTGCGCATGCGCAGCGCGGCTCTTGATGTGCCGCGCGAAACGGGCTTGGCTAGGCCAGTGTAGCTAACGCTACAAAAGCGTCTGTAGGCTCGAGAGTTGTCTTCTTCCTCAGCTGGCTCGTTGGCGCCCCTCGGGTTGCGCTCGTGCTCGTGCTCGGCACGCGCTCGTGCCACTGCTCCCGCGTTCGTCGTCGTCGTCTTCTTCCACACCAGGTTCCGTTGCCGCTCACCATTCCAGCGTAGAATTTCACTTCTCTTCTGTCGTAATGGGGAGGCCGCGTTTACGGGGGTATTGCTCAACGGGGTATGAGCCATTCATTGTCTTACGTAACGGACAGATTTAATTTTGAAGCAATTCAATTTCGAAGAATCGCAAGCGGCAATGGCGGGCGAATGCTGATAACCACGCCGCCGAGCAAACTCGAGACATCGAATGCAAGCGACAACGGCGGACTGCGAGCATGACGTCGTTCTCTCGTCGCAGCCCAACGTGTGTGTAACCTCATTAAGAAACACAAAGAGGTAACCTATATTTGAGAAATACTTTAATGAACCGTCCGAATTAACCCAGTGATAAACACCGGGGCCGCACGTTTCAGCTTTGCTGGTGAACCATCTGTACGGAGCGCTTGGGAGCATTTCTTCTTTTTTTCTCATCCGGGTCTCCTGTGAGTAATTGGCCTAGATAATCGCACTCCCAAGTACACTATATATATATATATATATATATATATATTGTGGGAACGCCGACGTAATTAGCGGCATCATAGCCAACTGTGGACGAAGAAGACGAGGGACGCGCGAGCTGTGGCTGGGCGCCATTGGGCGTCCAGCCACAGAAGAAGATCGAAGGAGCGGGTCCCGTCTCGCCCGTTCAATCTACCGTGAACGGCTCACGGTCACGCGAGGCCTGCCTGCCCTGTGCCCGTGCTGTTCGAGTCGTGTTGGGGAATTGGTCAAGTATCGGGCGGTTTACTTTTCTTTAGCTTTTTTTGGTACTTTCCTCTTATTGTGTAATTAATCTGATTGTGAGTTCTTAATGTCTCTTTCTTCTCCCGGCCAGAGGTCTTTCCTCTGGACGGCTTCACTTCCCAATAATGACATTCATATATAGAGGCTTTCTTGCGCAGTGGTATTCACAGCGTTCCAGTGGCCCTAGTGCCGACCAATGGGGGATTCATCCGCGTGAAAAATCCAAAGGCGACTCAAGAAGAGCTGCGGAAAGCAACCCCGCACTTCTAAAGCATAACCGATGTTCGACAGTTTGGCAGAGGGGGCATTCTATGCTGTTCGCCGGACCATACCTGTGCCCCCGACCTTCTGCAGTGTCAAATGTTCGCGAATCACCCGGTGAGGCCTTTTATTCCTCCTCATCTAGCTTGCGTTAAGGGGCTAGTTGGTGGAGTCGACGCGAGTCTGTGTGCTTCCGAGGTCCTGGAGATGTTCTCCCCGGCAGGTGCCGTATCTGTCTACCGATGTTCACGCGTTTCTGATAATCAAAGAGTCCCCACAGAGTCAGTCATTGTCACCTTTGCAGGCACAACTAGGCCGTCAGAGATCAAGGCATGGCCCTTATTATACAGGGTGGAAGCACTTTCTCTCCGCCCAGTGCAATGCGTTCACTGTTGGCGATATGGCCACAGTATTAAGGGATGTAGGTCTGATGTTCGGGGCCGCATTTGCGGAGAAGGCCACGATGGAAAAACATGTTCCTCTCTGAGCGAACGATGCTGTTTGTGTGAAGGTTCCTACCCTGCGGACTGTACGAAATCCCCTGCGAGAGACCAAGAGCTTGAAATTATGCAAATTATAGAAAGGAAACGGTGTTCGCGTCGTGAAGCTCGTGCCCTTGCATTAGAGAAATTATGTGGTTATGCTGAAGCTGCTGCTCGTCACTCCAAAGCTATGGATGCATCTCTTGGTGATGTAGCTGCAGCTGTAGAGACGGCTATGGCAAAAGCCCTTGACAGTTTATTTACGAACCTTTCAGAGACAATTGGGCAAGTTTTCACTTCGCAGTTGTCTCAACTTTTGCATGTTACTGCGCGTCCAAGTGTTCCTTCTGGAATCACAGTTTCTGATGAAAATATAAAGAAACACCAATCGGCAGAGGCCTCGCCTTGCAGTACTGAGGACACCGCAGCTCCCGCAACTACTGTCGAACCTGAGGGCTTTAACAGTCACGAGACTAGTTCAGATACCACTGAGAACATGGATTTAGATGCTCGAACGTGTAGACGTCGTGCTTCTCCAAACTCCCCGAGAGCAACTACCCTCCCTAAACTAAAAGCTGAAAAGAGTCAAAATGACAGGTTAACAAAGGATGATTTCCTAAAGGATAACATACTACAGACGGCAGTAAATACTGCCGGAATATCCTCAACATAGGAAACTTGAATGTGCTGCAATGTGTTCCATTTTTGCTGCAGCCGCTGATTTGTTAAATCTCTGTGAAGAACCTTCTCCTGATTTGATTATTTTGCAAGAAACTTGGTTATCCACAGAAAAGAGTTTTCATTAAAAGAATTATCGCAGTTTTCGCCTAGATCGCCCTTCTCGTAAAGGGGTATTAGCATTTTTCATCTCAACAAAAATTTGTTATAGAGCTAAGATTAGTCACCAGTCATTCTCTGCTGAAAGTGAGATTCTAGCATTGGATTTAACGCTTCCTGGATGCGCCCCATTTTCGGTAGTCAATGTTTATTTTCCTACAGGAGTTCTCAATGCAGGTTCTCTTGATGCCGCGCTTGCAGCCTACAGAAAGGATCTAATCATAGCTGGTGACTTTAATTCTCAGCACGCATCATGGGGTTGTCGGTCCGACTCTTGTGGTAAAAGACTGTTGGATTGAGTTTCGTCAAATAATCTTGACTGTGTAAATTCGACAACCCCAACTTATGTATCCGGCAAATCGCGTTCGGTGTTAGACCTAACTTTTTCCAGTTCTGGTTGTGCAATTTTCTCCTGGTCTGCTATTACCTCGGCCACAAATAGCGACCATCTTCCAATAATTTTTGAAGTCATGCGACCAATTCATTTGGTCGAAAAGCATGTCCGCACCTATGTTAACTCTAGTAAATTTCAAGATTCACTGCGATCAACGTTAAATAAACAGGTTGGCCTAAATGATGAAGTTAAGGCAGTTAATTTGTGTCAAGTGATAAGTGACAGATAAAAAAATTCAGCTTCAGTATGCAGTTAACTAAAGGGGGTACTTATTGACCATGGTGGAATCCGGTCTGTGAACGCGCATATAGAAGAAAGGCAGCCTGGAGAAAGTTACTGTATAATCAATGTCCACGTAATTGGAATGACTACAAATTTGTTGCAGCGACATTCAGGCAAACAGTTGACAAAGCGAAAGAAAATTATAACACTAAACATTACAGTTACCTATCGCAATCTAGTAATAAAAAAGCCCTATTTAGGTTTCTACGGTCAAAAAAGATTGTTTCAGCCCCGATAAATGTAGAGTCTGTTAGCTTAACTTCCACTGAATTGGTAAAGTCACTGGAGAAGATTGCAAAAGGGGGGGGCTTAGAGCGTCGATTCACATCACTTCGCCCCTATCATAGACCGGCGCCTGAAACAGCTAATGATTACATAGCAGTCACATTAGAAGAATTAATGGGAGTGGTAAAGATGCTGCCAGCTTCAGCCCCAGGTCCTGATGGCATAACTACAGCAATGATAAAACTATTATTCGAATTATATCCCCAGGATTTGCTTAATTATATAAATTTTTCGATTAAAAATGCATGGATACATCCAGACTGGAAGGTTGCCAAAATAATTCCGCTACTCAAAAAGCCGGGTGATAGATATACAATAGATAACATTAGACCTATTTCTCTGACCTCAAATCTCGTAAAGTTAATCGAGAGAGTTCTGTATGGTCACATCGATAGGTGGATAGGCGAGAACCAAATATTAAGTGATTGTCAAATAGGATTCAGGCCTGGCTGCTCAATTTGGTGTGCTCATGTTGACTTGGAGAGTCGAATTCAAACTCGCTCGTCGCAACAACCAGTACGCGGCCTTAGTCACGTTAGAAATTGCGAAGGCGTATGACAGTGTCGATCACAGTACCTTAATTAACAGACTCGAACGTGTGAGTATCCCACAGTATATAATTGCATGGATTCAAAATTTTCTAAGTGGACGCACATTTCATTGCTATCAAAACGGTGTGTCTTCTCACATTTACAAACAGACAAGGGGCGTTCCTCAAGGTGCAGTACTTTCCCCCGTATTATTTAATATTTTACTAAATCACATCTCGACACATCATGACGTATACGCTGATGATATCGCATTTTTCTGGGTATCAAATGATATTCATAGCTCATATAAAACTTTGCAATTGTATTTGAATCTGATTAAAATATGGCTAAAAGGAATACAAATGTCGCTAAATGTCAGTAAAAGTGAAATCATTGTTTTTCTCTTAACTTTTCCTATCCGAATAACACTGTCGTATGGCCAGGAGATTATTCCGCAGGTGCAATCTTTAAAATATCTGGGAATGATTTACACAGAAGAGCTTAATTGCAAGACACACCTAGAATACATCGCATCTATAGGAGCACGCGCAGTTGGTTTATTACGAAGAGTCAGCAGCAATCGTTTTGGAATGCGCCGGGAGACCTTGCTGATGATTTATTGTATGTATGTCCGCCCCATTATAGAGTTTGGATGCGTGTTATTTTCTGGAGGTCCTACTTATAAATTACGCCCTCTGGTTCTTTTAGAACGCGAATATTACTACGTCTATGTCTCGGCCTTCCAAAATATGTAGCGAATAATATTCTTTATCATGAAACTCACCTGCCTTCTCTTCAAACTCGTTTTCGTATACTGACAGTCCAAACGTTACTGAACATATATGCTTCTCCCCAGAGACGCTCCTTCTATATGTTTATTAGAGAACCGACTGCATTCTTTGAGAATCAATGATCCAGACTGCACTGTCCCCAGGTAGGTTTTGTGCAGAAAGTATTAGAGCCATTACAAATATCAATCCGTGATGTGGATTTTCAAAATTTCCCTACTGCGACAGTAAGCGTTGAATTCGATTATATATTTCCTAATAACGCTAAACTCCTGCCTACTCGATACCTAAAAAGTTTGTTAGATGACCGCCTCGAAAACCTCCAAATAAATGCAGTAATAGCCACACATGCTTCAGTCAGTGAAGAGAAGGCAGGAGTGGGTATTTTTTCGGCATCACTAAATTGGTCTTTCTCCCTTCGACTACCCGACTTTATGCCAATATTTCAGGCGGAGTTATTAGCGATCATCCTAGCTCTACGAAAACTTTCTACATCTATTACTTCAGCCGTAATCTTAACCGACTCCTTGTCTGTTGGCTCCGCTTTATCAGTGCCCAATTCATCTATCATTCTCGGAGAATTACATTCATCCATCCCTTAACATTTACGCCTCATCCATCTGGTATGGGTGCCAGGGCACGTGGGGCTCACTTTAAACGAATCTGCAGACGCACTATAGCAGCGGCATCTCTTAACGGCCCGGTACTGAGGATCCTAAGACCTTCGGCATACATCACTTCTGCGAGATTTAAAAAATTTTCTGTCCAAGAAGAACATGCCAAATCATGTGTACTCAATAACACCGATTTTCAGCACCTTAGGTTTCCTTGGCACAGCAGGTGGTTTTCAACAAGAAAATTTGAAGTGTCGTTTGCTAGAATGCGTTGCCGAATACCAAGGCTTAATTTCTATACCCATAGGTCTGATTTGGCGCCTTCCCCTCAATGCTTTTATTGCAATGAACCCGAAACTATGGATCATTTCTTTATAGAGTGTCGTAGGTTCACCATGCATAGAAAACGACTTCTAGAAGGTCTCCTCCGCCAACTTGGATTGCCCATTACGCTACCTATCATTCTATCTCTTGGGGCGTCGGCACTAGGACACTGTAATAGAAACGTATGTGATGTCATATTTAATTTTGTAATGGAAACAAGGAGACTGCCATGCTAATTTTTTTTCACAAGACAACAAAAATATTTGCTTCAAATTTTAAGATGCTATAGCCTGAAAATTAATATTAACGATTAGAATTCATTTATTATCTCATTCTTAAGTAAGAAAATCCTATTTAAGTATCCTTCATTTTTCTTCCTACTGCCGCCCGATTCATGGCCAATCCCCCGTAGTGGGTTCTGCTACTTATGCATCAAACAAAACCAAACCATTGGATGTGGCCGGCGGAGACTGCAGCCTGCTGGCGTGGTATATGCCATCATCGAGCCGTTTCCCACATTGGCGCTGGTAACGTTGGGCCCCGGCTGCGTCCCGCGATGGACCATGGTCGTGGGGTAGGCTGACGGCGCCCGTTCGAGAGCCCTTGGCGACTCCTAACCGGGCCTGGTGCGCGACCATTTCCGCGGTACGAGCTGCACCTCTGATGTTCGGTGACGAGCGCTTCCGCCGACTCCTCCTCCGTCGCCGTCATCAATCCTGCGTGGGACCTGGTGGTGGCGTGGTCTCCTACGTGATGCTGCAGCTGCCGGCACCGCCATTCGATAAGGGCACCGCCGGCGCAGGTGACGTAATGAGCGCGATGGCGCCGACACTTCAAGAGCGGCTCCGTCCCTCGGCGCTGCAGTGCGTGGTTCTACACAGACGGCTCGAGAGGACGTGGTGATCGGTGTCCATAATTCCTGTGAGATTTCGCGAGCTCGAGGGCAGTTTCCAACGGTAGCGGCGGCGGCACCGTTAGAGCGACGACCGGGACCATCTGCGATCTTCCCCTCCTGTGACCTGCGTGCTGCGGTGCGGTGTGGTCTCTGTGGTGGCAAGGCATTGAGCGGGTGGCGGCTCCTTCCGGCGACCTGCTGCGTTCACTCGTCAGAACGAGGTCAGGGGATGGTTTAGGGCCTTTTGATTCCTGCAAGACCTCAGCTCCGAAGCTGGACCACCTGCTGTGCCCAATGTTCGCGAGGAGTCCATTCTGGAAGCCAGCCAGGTTTAGGGCCTGCGGTTTCCTGGAAGACCTTGGTGACTCGGACTGTGCCGGCTCCGCCGATCCTCGTTCGGTGCATTAGCAGTCTACAAGGTTCGCCCGCCGGTAGGGGTTCCATGGTGCCGCTGCCAACCAACGCCTTCGCAGAGGGAAGGGGCAGTGTGGGAACGCCGACATGATTAGCGGCATCAGAGCCAACTGTGGACGCGCGATCGGCGGCTGGGCGCCATTGGGCGTGGCTGGCGGAGACTGGAACTTGCTGGCGTGGAATGCTGGATCGAGCCGTTTCCCACAATATATATATATATATATATATATATATATATATATATATATATTGTATTCACCATCCAGGGAACAAGATAAGCCCGACAACATCACTAATCAATTTCTTTGACTAAAGGAAAGGAATTCCTTTTTCCTTTTTGAAAGCGTAGACGTTGTTTTTACTATACATGTCCCTCACCTCCATCTAGGTTCCCAACATTTTTTTTACAAAGCTTGTCTGTCACCGTGTACACATAACTTGAAGGAATGTATGTTGAAAGCATTTGCATCGTCTGTTTGTATATTTGGCATGGAATAAAACAGCCTTTTGTCTCTAAACCATTTACACTTAAACCATTCTGTTTGGTTTACTTCTCTAACTTCTGCATCGTTACATTCGCCTCTTCAATAATTCACCCGCTCCGTCTTTTTGCTTGCGACAAATATGTCGTCATGTCATGTGAAATTAGAGGGCCTTCTATTAGAGATGGCTATTTATTGTACTTCAAGACTATCAGTGCAATATTGCATGAAGAAAACTATTCTTGGAATCTTGGGTGTCCCGTTGTATGAAGGCAAATTCACCATCAGTAACTTATTGTTCAGCATGATAGCATGATTCTTCCGGCATAAAGATGATGACGTGTGGCCTGCGCCCAGGCCTTGACTTCGTAGTCGTTGTGCTCGCAGGAATTGACGGCGAGGTGTTGACGATATTTCCCTTCACCCTCTTACATTGGACGGGTATGAAGTTGTCGGATGAGTCGTCTTCCGACAGAGTACAGCTGGGTGTCTTCGGTGTCACTGGGGGAGTCAACTCGCTTCCTTGTGGTTGACGGCCGTGATGACATCTGGCCAGACGGGCTTCTGGCATGCTCCGCGTCCATGGCCGCAAGACGGGGAGGCGATGCACCTCGAAAGGCGAAGATTTCACCAAAAATTCACAGAGCACAGAGACAAGTGTTCTGCCAAGAGACTTCGTCATCCTATCCATTTTTCTGGAATGTGCGGTGCCGGATCAAATTAAATACAACAGAATAA
Organism: Dermacentor silvarum; assembly: GCF_013339745.2. NCBI lineage: Eukaryota > Metazoa > Arthropoda > Arachnida > Ixodida > Ixodidae > Dermacentor > Dermacentor silvarum. Next base: position 9,957,350 of record NC_051156.1, on the reverse strand, counting down.
ATTCACGGAAGACAATACTTCCCATATACATGTACAACGTGAGTGCGCTTGGCAAAGTTCAAGAAATCACTGAGCTAGGCGGCTTTAAAATGCGACCTTTTATCCCGATCGACGATAAATCTATATCCGGTGTAATTTACGACATCGACATTGCCATTCCCAATGTTGACTTATTTAGCCTCATCATGCCGTCAAACGAGGACGCTATCATTACGCAAGTGCGCCGCCTTGGGAATACGCGCTGCGTAAAAGTAATTTGCAAGGGAGATTGTACGCCATCCCACGTTAAAGTAGCACATTTCCGACCTTCGGCTCGGCCATTCATCCAGAAGCCGCTTCAATGCCATCAGTGTTTCCGGGTAGGGCACGTCAAGGGCGTAGGTCCCAACTCGCTACTGTGTCGCCGTTATGCAGAAGAGACCTGCGATGCCACGGCTGCGATGCCTATAGTTGGTGCGCCAACTATAGCGGCCCTCACGCTGTCTCATCGAAAGACTGTCCCCGCATCAAGAAGGAGCGCGCGGTTCTCCAGCAAATGGCCAGAGACAATTTGACCCACAGGGAGGCAGCCGAAGTAGTCCGACGTTGACGTAGGCACCATCGTACGTCTTCAAAGAAGGCACATGCTCGAAGTGGTAGTGCCCACTCCAGGGCCCACAACTTCCACGAAGGCAGCGGATAAGAATCTTTCTTTAGAGGAATGACCTACTCTACCGAGCCGCTCCCTTGCCAAGGGACGTCACAAGGTCGCGGCCCCACCGGAGCCTTCTCCAGCCATGGATTATTCACCTAAAACGGATCGTCAGGTCATTTCTGTGCTGCTTTCCCTCATGGAAGCCATCCCATCTATTTTAGTGGACATGGGCACAACATCTGCTCGGAGCGCGCTTAAAGTGTTGGGCGCCTTAAGTCCAGTGCTTGAATCCCACAACTAGAAATATGGCTACCCATACCCGATCCTTCCGAAAAGAAGTCAAGGCTACCAAAGTGACGCAGACGTCATCCAGTGGAACGCCAGAGAGCTAAAATCACGCCTTTCAGATTTACCTCAGTTCGTGTACACCAATGTGTTTCCATTTATCGTCATTTGTGAGCCCAACTTGTTGAAACCAATCAGACTGTCAGGTACGAAGTTGTCATGTCTTCAACAAATGGTGCATGCAGCAAAATCATCGTTTTTGTTCGTCGCGAACTTACCTATGTTTTACACTCAGTTGCGCTCATCAATATATATGCATCACATTTAAAAAGAACAAACTCTTGTTTAGTCTCATAGGCGTGTATATATCGCCTTCAAGCAATTTCTATACAAAAAGATTAGCGGATATCTTGAACGTTTGTCCTGCAACATGGGTCATCATAGGCGATTTCAATGCACACCATCCGGCATAGGGACGTACAAAGACAAATGCAAGAGGACGAAGATTAGTAAGCATCGCCTACTACTATGTCCTTACTCTCCTGAACGATGGTAGCCCCACTTTACTTCGAGGCGTGACATGCAGCAGCGGCCTCGACCTTGCTTTCGTCGCCAACTCTATCGCCAGATGTGTGAAGTGGTTTCCAGATATTGAGACACATGGGAGTGATCCCATTCCCACCTATCTTAACATCAAAGGCTTGTCGTCTAGATCTGGTCCACGGAAGAGCATTCGCACGATTCAATCGGCTACCTTAATTCAAATCTGATATAGAAGATGCTTGCCGCGAGGGCCTACCCTCTGGGTTAAAGCAAACAATTAAAGGTACGCTGCAAAACGCCACTCGCATGATGACGATCTCTTCCACGCGAAACGACTTCGTCATGGAATTGGAGCGCCTCCGAGCACTTCGTAGCCGGGCGGAACGTCGATATCGACATACAAAATCAATCCATGACCTTAGGGCAGCCAGGAGGATGCAAAAGAATATTCGGCGTCGCATGGATATATTAGCGTCGGAACGGTGGACAACGTTTTGCCAGACACTAAACCCCCGAAAGCTACTGTCTCACATTTGGAAAATGGTGCCAGGTCTGCGTTGCCTTCCGGAACAGCGTTTTTCATTCAATACGTTCGCGCTCTTCCAACGGCAGCAAGACATTGATGTCGCAGAAGACTTTTGTGCGCAGATCGCCAACCAAGCGACTCGTCCAGATCCTCGAGCCCGAGGTGACGTCCCCAATTCCCGTGATTGCCGCATGGACCTTCTTTTTACAATAGAGGAGCTCGAGGCGGCACTAGCTCTCTGCAGGCGCTCTTCATCTCCGGGTCAAGATGGTATATCATACCCAGCCTTGTGCTATCTCGGAGAATCCGCACGGAGAGAATTGTTGAGCCTTTACAACTCCTTATGGCAGGAGGGAAATGTACCGGACGAATGGAAAGTAAGCCGCCTGGTGCCACTCTTGAAGCAGGGTAAATCCCCACTCGAGCTCACCTCTTACCGCCCAATAGCGCTGGTCAGCTGTGTAGGAAAGATAATGGAACGGATGATCCTTGGCCACCTGGAATGGTACCTTGAACACTACAAGATTTATCCGACTTCCACGGGTGGTTTCCGACGTGACCGTTCTTCCATCGACAATGTAGTTGATCTCGTTTCGTATGTTCAGCACGAGAGGTCCCATAAACGTTTATCTGCAGCTTTGTTCTTAGATGTGAAAGGCGCATACGATAACGTATTACATGAGGCCATTCTCGATGCTCTTGCGACGGTTGGCCTAGGTGGTCGAGTCTTTTTATGGATTGCAAGTTACCTGGCTGCAAGATCATTCTTTGTGTTAGCTGTGTGACGCCATATCAGCAGGGGCGTTCCTCAAGGTGGTGCTCTCAGCCCGACGCTATTCAACCTCGCTCTCGTTGGACTTTCTGAATGCTTGCCAACTACCACCAAGATTTTAATACGCGCAGACGACATCTGTGTCTGGTCTTCGGCAGTCACATGTCCTCAGATACGTGGGCGGCTTCAAAGAGCAGCAACTTTGACAGCGAGCTACTTGTGTAAACAAGGTCTCAGCACACCAACAGAAAAATGTGCACTAGTGACTTCACTGGCAAACCAATGACGCCTTATGTCATCTCAATCAATGGGCGGGCCATTTCTTATGTCATAACCCACAGGTTTCTTGGCGTAATCATTGACCGAGACCTCTGTTGGAGCCCGCACGTGGCCTACATGAAACAGCGCCTGACAGCAACTTCCTATTTTAAATACTTGGCAGGAAAGACGTGGCGGATGTCAGTAGACGCAATGCAGAAATTTTACAGAGCTCTTTTTCTCGGTTTTCTAAGATATAGTCTACGTGTACTGAGCAACACTTGCAAGACAATTATTCATGTTCTGCAGGTAGCAAAAGCTCAAGAACTCAGATTTTGCCTTGGTTTCCCCAGATGCACGTCAACAGAGGCAACTATTGCGATTGCTCGGGACCATGCGATGCAAACTCACATTACGGTGGAAGCCCTGAGAACGCACATCAGACATTTTGCACGTGCTCCCTATCACCACCTTGCTACACTACCTTCAGACAGGTGCCAAGCATCCTTCTCTAAACCTATCGTCATGTACAACGACAAACTTCCCTCGGGCTTCACCACTGCATCTAAACCATCGATACCCCTTGCTGTCTTATTAGCCCCACAGTGCATCTCAGTGTACCAGGAATCAGGAAAAAATCTGAGCTGTCGTCGCCTGTGCTGAAACAACTGTCTCTGCTTTTTTGCACGAGAGGTATGCGGACAGTGTACATATTTATACTGATGGTTCCACAAGCCTTCAGTAATCGTCCCAGCAAGAGCTATTACCATCAGCCTGAGTTATTACCATCATCAACCAACGACATCGACAACTGCGGAACGAGCTGCTCTGCGCGCTGCACTTTGTTTAGTCAATCGGGAACCACCTCGACAATGGTGAATCTTCAGTGACTCAAAGGCAGCCCTACAATCTGTGCTATCAGCTCTGTGTCGCGGGCCATACCAACAGCTCGTATTCGATATTAGATGCCTACTCCATGCATCACATGAGAAAGGACACCACGTGACGTTTCAGTGAATGCCAAGTCACTGCGGCGTCATAGGGAACGAAGACGCCGATAATGCCGCTCGGGCCACTCTTGAAGACACACCTGAAGAGGCCATACCACTTTCATGGTCCGACGCAGCCAGCAGACTTCGTGTGCTTGCGCAGGAGACCACGCTCTCTCTATGTTGCACACAAAGCAGCCAGACCAACCGGTGCAATCGTCAATACCACCTGCCCTCTTTGATGCATATCTGTATGCCAACTGGACTCTGCCGAAGAGAGGCCACTCTGCTTTACCGCTTATGGCGAGGGGTGGCATTCACTAAATCTTATTCATTTCTCATTGAAATAGCCTACAACGCTCTTTGCAATGCCTATATTTACGAGGAGACGCTGGAACACATTCTATGCGACTGTCCTGAATATAGCGTTCAGAGACAGTCCCTGGCAGCCGCTCTAGCGCACCTTGACAATAGACCAATGTCAGTTGAAACGATTCTCACATGTAGTCGACAGAAGACATCGCAGCTGAACGCGACGAAGGGACAACTTATGTTTTTGAAAGACACGGGCTTGGACAAGCGGCTGTGACAGTGATGTCATGTACCACGCAAGAGTGACGGACTGTGACTGACGGTGTGTGTGCTGTACTATGTGCTCTCTCTCTCTCTCTCCTCACCATATTTCATTCGCCCCCGTCCCGCTTCCTTGTGTAGGGTAGCAAACCGGTTGTGCTAAACTGGTTAACCTCCCTGCCTTTCCTTCTCCACTCTTTCCTTCCTTCCTTGAGTTTTTTTCGCGTCTCGACGCAAATGCGGGATTTCATCAAATCGCATTAGACGAACAACCATCGAAGATGTGCACATTCGCGACGCCCTTCGGCCGCTATTGCTTCGACTACCGTTCGGCATAGCTTCAGCTAGCGAAGTGTTTCAAAAAGCCCTTAACAAGGTTTTCGATGGCCTTCTCTGTGTACGCGTGTACGTAGACGATGTGTTAATCTGGAGAGCGACCAGGGCCGAACACGATGAGAGGCTGCGCAGAGCATTGGGAGCAGCTGAAAAAGCAGGCCTTACCTTCAATGCATCCAAGTGTCGCTTTGGCCTACAAGAAGTTCTGTTCCTGGGGGACATCATTATCGATAAGGGCATAAGGCCGAATCCTGATCTCGTTGACGGTCTGTTAAAAATGCCAAAACCTCAGGACAAATTGGTGGTACAAAGGCTACTGGGAGTCGTTAACTACTTCAGCAAGTACCTACCATCACTATCGCAGCGTACGTCTACTTTACGTTCCCTCATCAAACAAGGTGTCATCTTTGATTGGACACCAACCCACGAGAAGGAATGGCAGGCTATATGTCAGGATTTAAGTAATGCACCATTGCTTGCTATATTTAATTCGAGTCTGGAGACAAAAGTAACTGCAGATGCCTTTCAGAGTGCTGTTGGTGCCGCGCTCCTGCAACGTCATGGGGACTGCCGGTAGCTAGGTCGCCTCCGCGTCAAGAGCTTTGACAGAATCGGAGCAAAGATATTCACAGATCGAAAAAGAGGCGTTGGCTTTAGCTTTCGGCTGCGAAAACTTCAATCATTTTGTTTATAGCCGCCCCCACATCCTCGAGAGTGATCACAGTCACCTGATAAACATATCAAAGAAAGTCATAAGTGATATGCCACCCAGAGTGCAACGATTTTTCTTGACACTGCTGAAATATGATTACGCGCTGACATTTATTCCTGGCAAACAGATGGCCCTTGCTGATATGTTGTCCCGATCACCTATTCCTGGACTCAAGGTAGCTACAGACACAAGTGACATGGATATCCATGCCGTCACTGTCGTATCAGCACTCGTAAGTGAAACGACAGGTAGAAAACTTGCACAGGAAACTACTCTCGATCCACATCTTGGCACTGTTAAGAAGACTTGTGAAGGGAGAGCCTGTCGACGGCCCCCTGAAACCAGTGGACGCTGAGCTGTCCGTAGTAAACTGCATATTATTGAAAGAGACGAAAGCAGTCATACCGACAAGCATGCGCGGCGACATGTTGAAATTGATCCACGCAGGTCATCTGGGCCAGGTAAAGTGCAAAACTAGAGCAAGGCAAATGTTCTATTGGCCGAACATACACTCAGGCATTCAGGCCTTGACAGAAAGATGTCCAACCTACAAGACACATGCCTATAAGCAGCCATCGGAGCCTTTATTCATGCAACCGACGCGTACTCAGCCATGGTACTGTATCGGTGTCGATCTCTTTCAGTACTCAGCAGGGGCGTAGCCGGGAGGGGGGGGGGGCTGATGGGGCTTCAGCCCCCTCCCCCCCCCCCTCGAAATTTTTTCGTGCTGGCATGCACCGCCGACCAAAACAACCACCGGCGCCGGGAATCATTCTGGATTTTGTCTACAATGTCTTTTTCACGCTCGAAAATACATTTCGGTACCAACATAGCAAACTCGGGCTGGATTTCGTAGCAACGCCCTTACACCTGGAGTCACATAACGCAAGGAGCCCCATCCGAGAACAAACTTTCAAGGGCTTTTCGATAGCGAGCGGGGGCGTTGCGGCACCTCGCAGCGGCCGCGGAATCTTCGGAGCGCATGGATTTCAATTCCAAAACATTATGGGTATAAAGTTCTCCTAAACTTTTGACGTGAAAGGTGCACTGACATTTCCAAAGGCGTGCTTGCGATTTTCAATTATGGAACTTTATGGGTTTAATGTTCTTAAAAACTTCGGCCAACATGCACGCACTGGAGCCCTCGTGTCCAAGCCGTTCCAGAAATGGAAGCACGCGCTCGAAAACTTCCACACACGAAAATACTAAATATCACCGTGACTGTCAGCTGGCAGCTGATAATTTTCTCCAAACATTTTCAGGAATCACACCCAATGTGATCTATCAGCTGGACCAGGGCAGGCAAAGTAAAATAAGAGAAAACAAAAGAAAGTTGGCCTCATATTGAGGCAGTTCTTTTCGCCAGGCGACAAGGTGTGGCTCTCCGTCACCATAGGGACAGTGGTCCTATGGATTTAAGCAAAGCTCCCACTGAACATACTGGTATTTTCAGAGCGCTTCCTCGCATGCGAGCTCATTGTAGAGATACATATCTGAATAACCATTTGGAAAGTTACCCCAGTAATGCCTCGTATTTAAGCCCAGATGTACAAAACCAAATTATAGAAATTTGTAGTGAAATTATCAAAGAAATCCTAGATGCAAAAGTAAAAGCTGCAGGCTGCTTCTCCATACTATAGGTGACGAAACGACGGATATTGCTGGAATCGAACAGCTTACTGTTTGCGCAAGGTACCTAAAGAAGGATGCTAATGCCATCGAATGTGTTTTTAGGTTTTAGCACCGGAGTAGATGCCCTGTCTCATGCGACTGCAGGTTCTATGTAAATGTGTACAAACTGCTGCAGATTCTAGTCACCCTTCCAGTGACCACTGCCAGCACAGAGAAAATATTTCTTAACATGAAATTACTAAAAACTACTTGCGCTCTACAATGTCTTAAGAACGCATTGTTAGACTGGCGCCTCTATTCGCCCACAGAGACGTCGGCATCAATGTGTCCGAAGTCCTTGACCGCTTCGCTAAACTTCCACGCCGAGTGAACTTTGTCCTTTAGATTGCGAAGCAGCAAAAGTCATTGCAAGTAAAAAGCTCGGTTCCTTTAGGTTCATAAGCTCGTAATTAGTAAAACGTATGACTCTTCATTAGCTTCTAAAACCGCAGAAATTTTCCCCGTTTATTCTAACAGTTAGCATCATGATCAAAATTATCTTGCGAATACGAAAATTATGAGGACATCAATAACAAATTTTGACCGACCTTGCTCATTGAAAGCCCGGCCCACGCGGCATTGCCCAACAAACACACTCGGATATTGGGTAGTTCAACTTGCCGCATCATCTGTGGCTTTCGTTTGGCCTTTTTTTTTCCTTTTTAGCTACCTGCTTTTACTTCTTTTTTGAACCGAAGCAATACCCTTCTTTAATTTTGGGTACAGAATATTTGTTGCCGCTCTGCAGGCCGTTAAATTACAGATTTTCGTACTGATTTCTGCATTATTCCTCTATTTTTCTACCCATTTTGTGCTATCGCGACCGCCGCATGGCCCAAGTACATATCACGATTTCTGCGGTCATAGTTTTGTTTTTGGCCGGATCGTCTGTCTTTCGATGCCTAAAGTTTACCATTTCTGACTGCGCAACATGTTTATTTGTCTTGTTTGACGCATTATATACAGTGACGTTTGCTTAAATACGTTGATTTATTGTATTGTATTGTATTGTATTGGATATGTATATTTAAATATCTTGTTGCGAGGTTTTCTGTATACAAGCAGTGAACTTTGTTTGCAGCGGCATTTTTTTGCCCTTTATCAAGTTGTATCTTCGCATTTCTAATGTATATTTTGCAGAACTCCTGCTTTTTATATGTGCTCACTGTTGTGACTATAATCTCGCTGTAATTACAGTACACGACCGGTAACAGCTGCTCTTGCGCAATCTATTGCACCGAAGGACAGTGTCATTCAGCTTTTTCTCTGGCCGTTGTATATGTACAAAAATGTAAAAAAGGTTCTTGAATGACAAAGATTTATAAAAATATTTGTCCTCAACTTGTTCTTTTCATGGCCTTTACGTTTTTCATATCAGCTGCATGCACTGCTTTGCTAGTTTCTAACTGATATAGTTCTAAAATTCGTGTGATGTTTCTTTGCTGATTAAATAGACAAAAAAAGTTATCAGTTATTACTGCCACAATTTTTGGGAGATACGAATATATTCTGCCATGAAAAAATACATATTTTACTTGACAGTGCGTAGCGTTTAATAATTTGTTTGCAGCGTCTAATATACAATGGCATTGGCAATGGCAATGCAGTAATTATTCATGTATTTGATGCCTCGACAAATGCTATAAGGAGGACGCCGCGCTGCAACGTGAGCCCCCCCCCCCCGAGCAAAATTTCTGGCTACGCCACTGGTACTCAGGAAGGGATTATTTGTGCGCATACGACTCGATGTCCATTTTCCCGAGGTAGTGCTACTGCCCGAGACAACAGCCAGTACTGTTATCGATAGACTGAGTGAAATATTTTCAAGGTACGGCATCCCAGCCGAGGCTTGTACAGACAACGGCCCACAGCTTAGCAGCCAAGAGTTTATTATTTTTGCAAAGTGTTACGATTACAAACTTGTGACATCAAGCCCGCAGTATCCTCAGTCAAACGGGCTCGCAGAGAACGGTGTACAGGTGGTTAAACGTATTCTAAACAAAACAAAAGCTGCAGGAGAGTGTTTTTGGCTGGGCTTGTTAAATTACAGGGCGAGTTTTGTTGAAGATGGCTGGTCTCCTGGGGAACTGCTGCAAGGAACGCAGCTGCGCACACAATTTCCGGACTTCAATCCAATGTCGGCGACTCTCGTCAAGAAACACCAGCAAAGTAGTCGTCATAGGCGCACCTTACCTGGCCTCAGCAGCAATGACGCGGTACGCTTGAATGGAACATCATGGGCCAGGAAAGCCAAGGTGGTCGGATCGGCCGGCCCACGATCCTCCTATGTGCGCACAAAGAACAATACTGTGCTGAGACGCAACCGTCGGCATCTTCTGGTAACGAAGGAAACATATGAGGTTGGCTCATCTGACGACGATGATATGACCGACAACCAGACCCCATTTCAAGGTGTGGCGTCATCTACCACTGCAGCCTTGCCCGTGGCAGCTCAACAGCCGTCGCCTCAACCTATTGCGACGCAGCCGACGACAGACGCGGCAGCCAGAGCGTCTGGGTTATGACCAGCAGTTCCAGCAGACGAGCCAGTGGTATTAATGTCGTCATGTTATTACTGTTTGGAAGGAGGATTTATCATATCTGATGAAAGCGCACGCGCTATCTACATGCACGATTGCCACGTGCATATACCTGCCGCTCACTGTTACTAACCCTTTCCACCTTCGACTATAAATAACGACGCAGAATAAATGAGTTCGCGATTTGTTCCGTGACAATCCAGCTGTCCATTCTGTTCGTTGCACACACGAACGAAGCAACCGCTATCTTGTATATCACTTGCGAGGCACACTTAACAAATTTGTTTCTGTGATTAGTCGAGCCCACAGACGTACTTTTTATATCCGCTGATACACGCGCAAAGTCGAAATCTGAATTTGCACGTGTTTGATGGTGTATCTGACCACCGAATGTTATCTTTAAGCATTCCATTGCGCCTAATGATAAAAGTGAAAGAAGAACGCATGGAGCCAAACTTTACACGTGCTAATGACGTTGCCATTCTTGACTTGTTAGATATATCGTTTTCTCAATTCAATAGTTTGTACGAGTCACGCACTTGCTCTGTTGACGGTTTGTGGGTTTTCTTCAGAAATCTTGTAATGAAATGCGTTACAAATTACGTTCCCACAAAGATTATCAGAGTACATTCTGTTCGGCCATGGATGACAAGAGAAGTAGTGCGCACGCGGAGAAAGCTAAAGAAAGTGCGCAAAAAGCTGCGCCAGAACTCATCACCGGCTTATGCATCGAAACTTTCCGATATGCGTCTACAGTTAAATGAAACTATAAAAAAGGCTAAAGACTACTATTTTAATACATCTTTGAAAAACTTTCTGCTTTCGTTTCCCGTGAAGTTCTGGCGACACTTGTCACCTAAGAAGCGACACTGCAGGCGTACAAAATCCTAATTGACGGTGAATTAGTCACCGATGAATCACTACTTGCGCCATCATTTAACAAGTTCTTTTATTCGGTCTACACGGTCGACGATGGCGAACAACCCGATTTTGTAATTTCTGAGGACGTCCCTCAAATTACTGACATAACGATAACTGAAGAAGGCGTTTTGTCACTGCTTCTTATTACTGACGTAAAAAAACACCTGGAATTGATTGTATACCAACACATTTCTAGTAAGGTATGCCGAATGGTATTCGAAGTACCTGTCACTTATATTCAAAAAATCATTATCCACTGTAGAACTCCCTACAGATTGGAAGCGCGCGAAAGTTGTCCCTATCCCTAAAGCTGAAAACCCTTCACTAATTACTTCATACAGACCAATATCTTTACTATGTGCCGGTTCAAAGATGTTAGAACACATTATTTTTAAGCATGTGTCAAATTTTCTGCAGCAAAATGACGTGCTTGATCGGCGACAACACGGTTTGCGTAAGGGTATGTCGATGGTTACCCAACTCCTTGAGACGATACATGATTTTGCCTTATCTTTAGATAATCACAGTCAAATAGATATCTTTTTGGACTTCGAGAAGGCATTTGATCCTGTCTCACATCAAAAGCGTTTGTTAAAATTAAAACACATACTAAAAAATAATTCCTTGTTGTCATGGATAGAAGCATACTTATCATCTAGGAGCCAATGTGTATCAATCGCAAACTCGTGTTCATGCCCGGCACCAGTGAAATCCGGTATTCCGCAAGGGTCGGTTCTTTTTAATATTCATCAATGACATCGTAAATGAAATACCTGTACAGATCAAGTTGTTCGCAGATGATTGTATCCTTTACCATGAAGTAAATAATCCTAATGACCAGAAATTATTAAGTAGTGCTCTAGACAAACTGCATATTTGGTGAGAAAATGGCAAATGAGCATCAATACAGAAAAAACAGTTCGTATGTCAATATCAAGAAAGAAGGCGCCACTGACTTTTCCATACTCGATTAACGGTCGCTGTCTTACTGCTGTAAATTATTATAAATACCTAGGTGTAATAATCACTTACGAGCTCCGGTGGAATGACCATATCACTTTTATAGAAAAGAAAGCCATGAAAAAACTTGGATACCTAAGAAGGTCTCTACGCCAGACGACTCGAGAAATAAAATTATTGGCTTATAAAACCTATATCCGTCCACTTTTGGAATATGCCTCCGTGGTTTGGGATCCGTACACTAAGAAAAATATTGATAAACTTGAGAACGTACAGAGAAAATCCGCTCGTTTTATCTTTCGCTCGTACAGTCGCCATACTTCAGTTAGTGCTCTTCTTCAAACAGCAAAGTTGGAATCCTTGTAACTACGACGACATCGCGAAAGATTAAAATACATGCACTTGCTCTATCATGATAAGCTTGGCATTGCCTCCAGTGCATACATCGAAAACGTTACGCGACGACCCACGCGGGCGTATCATTCAAAAAAATTAAAGGAATTTTCTTGCAGGACTAACACCTACAAGCATTCTTTTTTTCCGCGAATTGTACGTGAGTGGAATGGTCTCCGGAGTGATGTTGTGGATGCAGCAACAGTGCCTTCTTTTTATTGCGATAGCAGTTATATGGACACTCAAAAGCAGATTTCTGCCGTCGCCGTCGCCGTCGCCGTGAGGTTCCGTATGACGTCAATGGAGATGAAATCGACGCCGCGCGCCGAACGCTGTATGTGCGAGTGAAAGGGCGCGACGGGCGCGCGCTTTCACGGGGAGTGAACGCACGGCGGAGAACAAACGCGCGTTCTGTGCCGTGCTCGCTGCAGAAGTAGGCGTCTCTTTCCTCCTTTACAATCACCATATATGTAGTGCAAACGCGCCTTCTTCCGATGCGCGAGAGGCCGTGGGGGAGAGGGGGAGGGGGAGGGAAGGGAGGCGACGTTCAGCTGCGGCACCAAGTGCCTATTTATATCAGAGGCTCCGGCAACAGTCACCAACGCCGCACGCATTTTGAGCGAACGCGGGCAAAACGCCGACAGCGTCGACAACAGTTCTGCGTGTTGCCGGTGCTATGGTGGCTAGAATTCCGGTGCTGCTGCACGTCCAACTTTATACAGCTGATAAAGCTAATATCATTACTCCGTATAGCTCTCTACAAATTTGCTATCGCAATTGATGCTTCGCCTTTCAGGTGAAACTGCGACAACTTTTTTAGCGCAGCTGAAACAATTGTAACAACCTTTTTTGTCATCGTATCTGTTCTAATCCTTTTGCTGTTCTGACTTTGGCACATCTTTCAGTCTATGTTCGGCATTGTATCATTTATTTGTATTTCTCTAAACATGTTCCCAATTGTGTGTTCAGTGTGTTTCTTTTTTTTTTTCTCAGCACTTTTGTTTAACATTACAGTGTGCTATAATGCATTCTGTTCAACCAGAGAGACATTGTCTCACTGCCCACTCCTGCTTACGGCCTTATTCTAAGGCTAGCAGAAACCTTGTAAATAAATAAAATAAATAAATGAAATGCCCGTACACAAAGGTAACTTTGACGGGGCCGAAAACAGAATGTTGCCGCCTTGCCACTCAACAACTTTCTTTAAACAGTGCAACACTTTATGCAAGCCGGGAACTACCTGCACTTTTTGTTGCGTTCCTGCTGCTTTTCTTTTTCGCGATCTGTACCTTTCACTTGCTTAAGAAGAGTCCCTAGACACTGCTTTTTGCAGTGCCTGCGGATAACCAGCTCCCGACAGACGTCGCAGTTGTGATCGAAAGCATCACGGTGTGCGAGCAATTCTTACTAAATGCGCTTTGAGAACATGACAATTCCGCTCTTGATTACCTTTGAGTGGTTAGACTGAAAATGCAACAAAGCTTTCTGTCGATCTTGCTGAATAAGTTCCACACGAGTGACCATCGCCAGTACACATTACCAGCACGTCAAGAAACTGTATAGAGTTACCGTTCGGTAGTTCCACCGTAAAACGGAGGTCAGTCAAGGAGAGAGGCTAACTCGGTAAAATTCTTGACATAATCAGAAAATAATCAACGTACCTAAAAATTATAAGCATGCTTTCATTGTCTAATTTTCCTTTAAGCTTGTCAAAGATTGCTCAAAAGCTTTTTGCAAAGCACAGGTGCGAGAGACGACCCGATGCAAATTCTTTTTTTTTTCTGTACAATGAGCATTGAAGACAAATGCCTGCCTAGCAACTCTAAAAAGGCTCCTACACTTACATCACACGCCGTCAGGGGCGTAGCCAGGGGGGGGGGGGGTTGGGGGGGTTCAAACCCCCCCTCCGAAATTTTTTCCCCCAACCCCCCCCCCCCCCCCCACACACACACTTACCCACCCTTTGTTCTTCGCGCTGACATATTTCATGAAACCGGTGCTACTATCACAATTTCATTACTGGGCGGTTCCGTTTGGGTTGGTAATTTACAGCGAATCATGTCTTCATATATGGAAAAAACTGTCACGGTGTTTGTCAAGGCTTTGACACTCTGTGAAGTTTTGGGCGACAATGTGGCGGCCGCATTCTGAAGCAAGAAATGCGCAACAAATGAAGCAACAAATGCGGCAGCCGCATTTTAGATGATGGCGAAAACGCTCGAGGCCCGTTTATTTAGATTTAGGTGCACGTTAAAGACCCCAGGTGGTCGAAATCTCCGGTATACATTTCCGCCGCTTCCCTTCAGGTGCCGGTTAGGCCGCGCTCGCGCAGGCTACGTTCACACTTGGTCTCGAAGCTGTCGGAAGCGGCAAAATCTTGCAAAAATCCGCCCGCCTAGGCGGCAAAACCTATGATGTTGGGCTGCTGAGCAAGAGGTCGCGGGATCGAATCCCGGCCACGGCGGCCGCATTTCGATGGGGGCGAAATGCGAAAACACCCGTGTACTTAGATTTAGGCGCACGTTAAAGAACCCCAGGTGGTCCAAATTTCCGGAGTCCCCCACTACGGCGTGCCTCATAATCATATCGTGGTTTTGGCAGGTAAAGCCCCATAATTTAATTTTAATTAATTTTAGGCGTCAAAACAGGCAGAAAAACAGGCTGCGAGCCAAATCGGTCTCGGGCCAATTTTTTCGCCATGGCGAAGCGGAAACGCGGCGGAAAGTCGTTCTGCTTCACTGGAAACTACACTAGCAATGTAAACAACCGGTCGTAAAATTGAACATGGCACCAAAAGTGTAGGCTGTAATGCTGATCGACGCGATCAAGAACCAGCCCTTGCTCTACGACAAGAGTGGTACTAAAACGTACTGTCAGCAATACTCGCGATAGTATTCAACGTCGCGCGACCGGAGGTGCGGCAACGAAGCCTTGGCGTGACCCAACTTCTGGCGTTTTTGCAAAACCAGGCGAACCCACCACCGCCGTTTCCGAGGTGTCCGCGTCTTACGTTTATTCATTGATCATTTCTAGATAACAAGTAGGTAGAAGTATAAAAGTGATTTCTTCTTCCACTTCCACGGCAGACAATAGTTAGGCAGATTCCTCGTTGGCGCTCCATAATTCTCCTCGCACGTGTATGGTATGTTGCAAAAGTCGCGGGGTGCTTTTTTAGTCGCGACGATAGATTGGGAGCGTAGGTCTCACGTAGGACGCGCAGGCTTTGGCGAGCCCCAACACAAGGGCCAGCCTGGGTTTTAGCTGTGGTGTTCCCGTTGCCCCTTTGGTGTCCTGGAGGCGCCGACAATACGAAATGATGAAATGTTATTACAACTTGTAAATAAAAGCTATTAAAGAAATATTATCCCGCCTAGGCACCAACCTAGCTGTGAGTCAGCGCTACCGCGCCCGTGTGAGGAGAATTACGGAACGCCAACGAGGAATTTACCGAAGGTCGCAGATGACACGCGAAGTTGCGTAAATTGATCACGTTTGATGACGGTACGTGGGTCAAAGAATGAACATACCGCTCGAAATAATGCAATAATGAGCGCCACCACGCCGACAAACGTACGCAGACGAGATGGATCTGGACGAAAACGGCAGCGGCGGCCGCGGTGGTAGCAAAACAAATGTGAACAACTTGGACAGGCGTGGAAAAAATTTTCCTGTCGCTTTGGCCTTTCTGCCCGCTTGCCGCTTCCCAAGTGTGAACGTATTTACAGGCTTAGTCTGCGCGAGAAACGTCTCTTGTTTGCGATTGCCCCCCTACGGAAGGCTGGTAATTACTGTTGTGTTGTTGAATCCCAAACCAGCAATTACGGAAGGCTGGTAGTTGCTGTTTTGGTGTGGAATCCCAAATCAGCAATGTACACACGAAGGGGTTGATGACAGCAGCGAAATTCCACCGACTCGCAACAGAATGCATGAAACAGACAGCCGACAAGCATGAATTACTGCTGTGCGCAGTACAGCGTAAGTAAACTCTCGTTGCAGGCGCTGACAGTTCTCGTCGGAGTTCACGCGTCCTGAGAAATTGATTATGTGCACTATGCACTGAACAAGACCGGAGTTCATTCCTGCATCACTAGTACACCAATCAGTCGAGATTCTGTGAGGTACGAGGCCGCTTCCGGTTTGGACCGGCGTAAGTGAAGCAGAAATAAGTTGCACGCACTACTTAAAATGCGTACACATGCCATATCTATGCTGTGCGGTGAAATATTCTGTACAATTGTGAATATGTTGACGTAAAGGCAAATGACGGCTGCACGCTCGCACACAGCGGAAGACACAGCGGCCCATGCACTTGCAGCAGGAAATGCAACCCTCTCGTATGAAGGAGCAGGGCGACGAAAGCTTCGAAAAAAAAACACCTTACGCGTTTTTGCGCGTATTTAAGTTTTCTAGCGCAAAGACGCACCGAACAAGCTATTCCTATGGGAGTAGGTATAGCCTGGTCACATGTGCATTTTCACGCGTATAGCCGTCCTTGACTTGTGAAACGCATTTCGCCCCGACGAGGACGACGCCATCTACGCTTAACGGAAATTAACCATTAATGATGTCTTCTCCGATCGCACGGGTCGTCTCAATGATGCGTTTTCGAAGACTGTGGCACGATGAGAGACCGTTGCTCCAAACGCCCACTGTACCTGTCGTAGTTACTGTATTTACTGAGCTTAGTTTAATTTTTAGTTAATTTCTGCACAAGCACACGCGCACGCGAGGGGGGCGGTCCCATGTCTGTGATATACATGTAGAGAGTCTGCTTAAACTGCCGATATTTATTATCGATCACGTGACGCAGAGGAAAGCAGAAGCTTGCCCCCCCCCCCCCCGGTCGGGCCGGTGAACCCCCCCCCCCCCGAAAAAAATATCTGGCTACGCCCCTGCACGCCGTCTGGAAGGACATTTCCCGGGATTTCCCAATAAGGCCTCAAACTGCGACAAGGTGATTCTGCCTAACCGAGTAGAACAAGTCCTCTGGTTCAACGGAAAGGGCTGCTGTGGCTTCTGACAATCCTTGTCGCTGTTCCTTTACCAGGGTCACGGAATTGCGGATGGCGAAAGGATCATCCGAAACAAGCGTGTTCAGCTTGCATAGTAGATATCTCTCAACAGTTCTTTGCCACGTCCCCATCGACGGTGACTATCGTTCGAAGCGGACAGTCCGGTTTTGAGTCTATTCAGGAAAGCACACCTGGAGTTAGCCTCTATCGCATTTCTTTACTGTCTTCCTCAGCTTATCTAGGTTTACTTCTTCCAACAACGACAACGTTGAAGCTTTTGCCTTAGCAGGCCTTTCGTTAGACACCTTGAAGTGCTTCTGCACGGCAGCGAAGGTTTTTTTGTTGAATTTCGCGGTCGGCATTACAACAAATCCGCCTTCCTTGTCGGACTGGAGGAGACTGATGCTATGCTCGCGGAAGTGCTTCACAACTTGTTCTACACGGCAATGATCCCGTACAACTGGCAACGTTCCCACACCTCGGAGAGAATCCACACCCTCCGAGTGGCACCTGGGCTGTTCCTGTGTCGGCACTATATCTGAAATGCCGCGCACCTCGCCTGAAAGCTCATATTTCGAGACCTTTGGCCCCGTGCTGAACTTGAGACCTTTCTACAGGATGTTATCCACTACTGCCGGAACAGATCTACCGCCCAGGTATGTCACATAGCTGTTTGTAGGGCGCTTTCTTTCTTTTTCGTGGAAGTTGTCGGCAAACGTTCTGCCAGTGAAACTCCGTCACTCGCGCTGCGAGCCGAGTGGCTTTCTGTAACCGCTGCTCGCCCACACAGTCCTCGTTACCCCTCACTGTCAACCCAATCAACTAGTCCCGCAGGCCCCCTCTATGTGCCGCAGCCGTAGCACAAACTACCTGCCATGCGCGCTATATGTCCTACTGCATCAAGAATGGTTTGCTACCGCAAGAAGTCGTCGCGTTTTTAACAGCGGAGCTGTTTAAGCCAGCCGTAATGTGTGCCGCCTGCCACTGCGTTGCCTAGCAGCCACATCGCGGAGCACCGTGTGCTTCGCCTCCTCTCCGTGCCGTGCAGATGTTGATATGGGACGTTAAGGAGAGGGAAGGAGAGCATGCACGCGTCGCGCGCTTTGCTCGGGAAAGAGAAAGAGAAAATGAGAGCGAGAGAGAGAAAAAACAAATTGTAGCAGCACCAACGAGGCAATGCGCAGAGGTGCTGCCGACGCCATCCGCGCTTCTCCGTTTCCCCGCATTAGCGAACAGTTGGGCGCGTTGTTTGTGTGACCGCACACAACCGGAGGCAGAGCAGAACATGGCCGCCGGGCTGAGTGGTCGCACGTCACCTCGGCTCCACATTAGCCCGTTCTGACCGGTCCACCTCGCTATCGCCCCAGGCACTGTGCCGGAGATTCGAGCCCTCATCGGCGGTACCTAGAGGACCCCACTCTCAACCGGTAGGACCATCCCACCTCCTCTTATCGGTTCGAGAAGAACGAAGCGGGAGCCGACTCTCTAAGCCTCGCAAGTAGGCCTAGCTCGCACTCGGCGAGCGATGACCTGCTAGGCCTCGTGACGTGGCCTCCTTAACCCCATGGATACACCACCTACCACATCGGGTCTGCAAGCCGGACAATCTCCGGCCATGCAGCCCCTCCCAGCCCCCCCCCCCCCCCGACGCCCCAGCTCGCGGACCTACAACAGCTGGAGGAACGTACCTCGGTCAGTGACGACGACCGAGCCTCCTTCCCGCTGCTCCCGCAGGCTGCCCAACAAGAAAGGACACAGTCCGACACAAACTGGGAACTGGCGCTCTCCCAGCGCCAGAAGCAAAAACAAAAGCGCCAGCACCGAGCACGAGAACTGGAAGGCCAGGCTACCGGGCCGGCCGTAATTCAATCCCCGCAAGGCTCCGCCGGCAACGCGCAGGTGAACAACTCGCCTGCTACCGCGCAAACGGCAGGGCCGCGCGATGCGTCCGCAGCGAACGCCAAGAGCTCACCCGGAGAGACGCGCCGGCCGCGTCGCCGGCAGCCGCCGCAACCTCGGAACGACTTCATGATAATTCTGCGCCCCAAAAATGGCCTAACCATCAAGACACTCACAACTCACCAGGTGTCTCGGGCTGTGGTGGCAGCCTGCAACTACCACCCCAAGTGCACCGGCAACGACTTTATTGTGCGGATCCGTACAGGGTCGAACATTATTATCGCAAGCACTCCGCACATCGAAACAGCTGAGCTCCTTCGTCGGGTGTCCACGCTCGCTCTCGGCGGGAGCAATCATGACTTCAACACCTATGTGGCGGCACCTGAAAACACTCTACGGGGTGTTATATACATGGTCTGGACCCTGGAACTTCTCCAGATGAACTCAAAGCTAACCTGCGAGTGCGGACGCAGGGCGTTACTATCCATAGCACCCGCATTCTTGGGACATCGAAGGTTTCCGTTATAACTTTCGAAGGCCCCCGTGTTCCCCGCTACGTTCTCCACTACGGGGGGGGGGGGAGGGAGGGGTTAGGTAGCGTGCCACCCGTACCATCCAACCCGACATGTGTACCAGGTGTGCTACCAGCCTGGTCATCGCTCGGACGTTTGCCCCACCCCGGACGATGTCGTGTGCCGCCAGTGTGGCGTTCTGAACCCCACTGAGAACCACCCCTGCACTCCTCAGTGCAAGTTCTGTGGGGAGGAACACCTCTCAGAGGCCAAGGAGTGCCCTCAACGTCTCAAAACTTTTTGCCGCCGCAGAAACCCTCAACGTCAGCCGCCAAGCACGCGCTGCCGGTGGTTCAGAAACGATGATGACCCCTAGAAGAACCCTTCCCGGTCCCGCTCTCGATCACAGTCCTTTCCGCCGCTCCCACCAGCCGGCCTGCGCCAGCTTCAACCCTCCCAGCCAGAGCAACGCAGCTCCCGCGCCCAGCCGGAACGCAACGCCACCCAGCACCAACGCACCGGCCTGCAACAGAAGGGCTCCGCTGGAGCCGCCGGCCGGCCTGCCGCCCCGCCGCCCGACAGGGCTGCCAAGGTAAGCTGACCGACTGTAGCAGAGACCCCCCTCACCCTGCGCTCAAACCCCACACCTCAATACGAATCACTGGCCCACGAGAACCAGCAGCTTAAGAAGGAACTCGCACAACTTAAAGCCGAACACACCCGTGAAATGGCTGAGCTGCGCTCCCTTATCACCCAAGCCGCCGCCACCCCACACACGAGGCCCCTCCCTGCGCGGATCCTCCTGCACTCCCCCAGGAACACCCCGTTACACATTCCGTACTACACGAAATGTTGCGAGAACTCGCGAAACAACTCACGCAATACAAACAGAACCAACACCACCAACTTACGCAGAGCTTCTCTGCCCAACTCTGCCAACTGGGCACACGTCTTGCGGATGTCGAAACACACCTTGAGGCCCGCTTTGAAGAAATAGGTGGCTCCCTGTGTAAGAAACGAACGCCTGCCCCTACCTCGAACCCACCATTCAGTTCACCCCGGTGACCCCCGCGCGGACAGCCACCGACCCCGGAGTTATCCTCAAGGCCCCCCAACTCGCCCTACCCCCACCTCTCGTAACTAACATGGGCAGCACCACCGTATCTCAGCAAAAACGCTTAGTAATCTGGCAATGGAACTGCCGAGGCTACCATCGTAAGCGGAGCCTCCTTCAACAATACATAAACACCCAGCTTGAAGCGCCAGACGTGATCGCCCTACAAGAGTCAGGTGTCTCACCGACCCTGTCAAGTTACGAGGCCTATGACAGCCCACCGAAGGTCAAAGCGGCCATTCTCGTCAATAAGGCGCTCACTGTCATTGCCCATGACGTCATCCCGGACACTCATATCAAGCATGTCATTGTAGAGATCGTGCTCCGGCGCCGAAAAAAGACCAGCAAGCACAGCCTCTTCATTCTGAATGCCTACAGTCTCCCCCCCCCCCCCGGCAACGCCACACAGACTTTCATACCCTTATCCGAGGTGCCTGTACCCTCGCCAAGGGTAAGGATCTGATCCTACTCGGGGACTTCAATGCCCAAGACACAAGCTGGGGCTACAATGGGTAGTGGAATATTATGGAAACCCTGGGTAGTGACCACTATATCCTTCGCACATAAGTCACTGAGGATGCCTTGCGGTGTCCGATTGGGAAAGCAAAAATCACGGATTGAGATCCATTCCGATGCGATAGTGAGCAAACCTTCGACGCTAACACCAGTCTTACGGGCTGGTGCGAACAGCTTCACCGTACCCAAGATCACCATACCAAACACATCACCCACACCACCCAGACCCCCGAGATAGATGACCACCTGCTCCACCTGTGGGAAGCGCGTTGTAGTCTACTCCGCCGCTGGATGACTCGGAAACATACTCGAAAACTTAAGGTCAAAATTGCCCAGCTCACCACCCAAGCGGAGGAATACGCTACCAGCCTAGCCCAACTAAACTGGGCGCAATCACGGACGCCCTTAAGGGCTCTTTGGGGACGGCGCGCACATGACTCAATTCGCGGGCTCTCATCGACCCCACCCGCAGCAAAATTGAAACGACCTAGGCCGTCCATCGCCTCATTCACGCATTTGACGGCACTGACGACGACCCTCTCGACCAGCTCCGCAGGAAATGTTTTGGTGATCACAACCCACCCCCTGCCAACACTGTCTATCAAGGCTCCCCAAACGCCCTCCTGAACCGCCCCATAATGATCGAGGAAGTGTATGCGGCCGTCCGCGCCGGCATACGCAACACTGCTGTCGGATCTGACCGCATTACATATTCGCTTATCCGCAACCTCAATGACACCGCCCTGCAAGATCTCACGGCGTTCCTGATCACCCACTGGCAGAACGGCACCATCCCTCCGGAGTGGAAGCATGCCGAGGTGATCCTTATCCCGAAACCAGGCAAGAAGTTGCAAATCGATAACCTGCGTCCGATCTCCCTTACTTCGTGTCTGGGCAAGCTTTTCGAAGGCATGATCACCTTCCGCCTTCAGACTTACCTTGAAGATGGCAACCTGCTCCCACACACAATGTTCGGGTTCCGTGCGCATCTGTCCACTCAAAATGTCCTCCTCCAACTGAAAGAGGAAGTCATTGAACCCGTACCCCGCTATGGTGAAAATGTTATCAAGCCGCTTGATATCAAGGGATAATTTGACAACGTTAGCCACCCAGCCATCCTCGAAGGCCTTGCAGCCCTGAACTGCGGCCACTGTGTCTTCAACTATGCCAAAGCATTCCTCATCGATCGCGCTGCCATTGTCGGGATGGGGACGATCCAATCAGGCACCCTCGTAGTCCCTAATAAGGGTACGCCGCATGGTTCGGTCATCTCTCCCCTCCTTGTCAACGTGTCCATAGTGGGCCTGGCAAATCAACTCCAACACATCGAGGGCGTTCACCACGCCATGTATGCGGACGATATCACGGTCTGGGCTACCCAGGGCTCCCTCAGCGAAAGAGAATACAACCTCCAGCAAGCCGCCACTTGTGTAGAGCAATATGTCCATGCCCGCGGGCTGACCTGCTCCACCGAAAAATCCGAGGTACTCCGAGTTCGCCACTCCACAACCCAGCCGCGCCAGACTGCCCAGGAAAACCCCATCCGGGTTCTCCTCGCTGGAAAACTTGTCCTTTAACGCTCCATCATCAGAGTGCTAGGTGTGTGGCTGCAATCCAACCGTCGCTCCACACATACCCTCACACTCTTGCGCAACACAATGCTACGAGTGGCCCACATGATTGCCCGCGTCACCACCCGCCGCTATGGCATGCGGGAAGAAGATACTCTCAAGCTCGTTCGAAGTCTGATAGTGAGTCGAATCGTCTGCGGCCTCCCTACCATCACCTAAATCAGCAAGAACGCAACCAAATTGATGCCATGATACGTCGGGCCTATCGCGTGGCCTTAAAGCTCCCCCCTGGTACCCCAACGAGCAAACTCCTTGCCATGTGGGTACATAACACCTTCACGGAGCTATGCGAAGCACAAATGGCCACTCAGCTCCAGCGTTTAACGCTCACACCCACAGGCCGCGCCCTTCTGCAACTCCTCGGACACACTAGTACCCCTCGGGAGGCAGCCCGACTCCACCCAGTCCCAGATCATGTCCGCTCAACACTCACCGTCGCGCCTATCCCCCGCAAAGTGCACTCCCTACTGCACCAGGGCCGACGAGAAGCATGAGTTGAAGCTTTAGCCCTCATGTACGGTGAGAACACGACCACTTAGTACACCGACGCCGCACTGTATTACACCACCCGCACTCGATCAGTGACAGTCGTCCTCGACTATCACCACAGGGAGCTAGCCAGTGCCTCCCTCCACTGCCAGAACATCATGGAGGCGGAAGAAGTTGCCATCGCACTTGCCATCGCTCACGGCAACAAGTTAGGACGGTCGTTTCACGTTCTCATGGACTGGCAGGCCGCCTGCCGCAACTACCTGAAAGGATGCGTTTGTCAACCTGCGCTCAATATTCTCCTAAGTGCACATGACGCTGGCGAACAGGTGCACATTCGAACACCTCCGATCAGGCATAAGATCATATGGACACCTAGCCACGCGGGGCTGGAGGGAAACCAGGCGGCGGACAGGGTCGCTCGAAGGTATACAAGCCGAGCACCCGATCACCCTGCCCCTGAGGCACCCGTTCCAGTACCACGTGACTATTCGTCCGTTCTAAATTATTATAAGGGTACCCGAAGAAAGTACTCTCCCCCCCCCCCCGCCCCCCATCGCTCACTCACCAAAGAGGAGGCTACCAGCTGAAGACTTATCCAGGCAGGGACCTACACCAACCTCCACTTCCTCAGTAAAATCCACCCCACGGCATACCCCTCACGCTGCCCGTGGTGTTCCGAGAAATCCACTCTATTCCACGTTACATGGGCGTGTCGTGCAATCACTACCTTAACCCCCATCCAACACCCGAGCGCGGAGCGGTGGGAGTCGCTGCTGGCCTGCGAGCCTCCTTGGACGATCAGCTTAGTCTGATTGATAGGGCACGCAGGGCGGCGATGGCCCCCACCACAAGACCAAGAGCCTCAGATCTTCGAAGACTCACCGCAAATCTTACCATCGCTCAATAAAAGTTTCTATCCATCGATCCATCCCTCCCGCATTGGCGCCGAACGCTCGCGGTGTACGCTCGACTGCAGCAGGCGTCTCTCGCGGCGGCTCGGCCGAGCTCCCGCCGGCTGCGCGTTACTGCGCATGCGCCGTGACGTCATTCCGGTGTGTCCTCTGCTGCGCGTCGCCCGTACACTGTGCATAGCTTTCGCCCCACTTCCCCTACGTGTACGTGGACCGCTTGGACTGCAAGTGCTTCGCGAGGCGTTCCCCGGTGCCACGGGCCACGAGGAAATGCTTATACACTTCGTATAACTTAGCAACACTTGGCATTACTTCGTATAACTTAGCATCACTTCGTATAGCTAGGACCAGCTAGAAACTGATCAGCTACGCTATATCTTTAGCCTTGCGCCACTAGTGCAAGCTACCCCGATTTTTACAGCGAAAGCTGCATATGGCTAGGCGAAACGAAAAACCGTTCGCCACATGTTTCGATAAACGTCTCCATTGGCTGCGCTGTCAGTTACGTCGTTCTTTACGTCGCACCAAGGTGCGCGCACCATTGACAGCGCCGTTAGTGACATCGTTAGCGACCGCGTTCCCGCCATTGCCACGTTGACACTGCTCGCCGTTGTCGTATGCGTTCAGTTACAGTGGTTAGAATGGCTGTAGTTCAGTATCTCGAGTTAGCTCGGCGTCGTGGTTAACGTGTACTAGAATACGGTTGAGTGGGACGAGCGGCTGGGGCGGCGCATGATTTGCAGTGAGGCGCCCGATGTGGAAAAATACAGTGGCGGCGCTTCGATCGAAGTGGATTAGGCCGCATCAAGGTCGCGCCGTTGGAAACTGCTGGCGATACAGCTCGGCAGGGTCATTCGTACTACTTCACGCGCTGATATTTGCCTCCAGACCACTCAAATTATGTTCATAATTGCATATGACATGTATTTATGCCTTAAGAATTCCTTCCTTTCTCTTCTTTATATTATTTTATTTTTTAATGCCGCTAGGTGATGCGCGTGCATTGCGGCCGCAGTGTCGGCTTTCATTCTACTAAGTTATTGCACGGTTCCCTTTGGAGAACAAATATTTTTCTCGTTCTTCAAGCAGCATGTATATCTCGTGTGTATTGTTGTGCATATAGTTTTTCATCAGTAGGTCTTGCGAAACGCAGACATAGAAGCACATGTACCCTTCCTGCTTGCCGCTTCACACAAGTAAAGCACATCTGCCCCATCCGGGTCCTTGTACTCAGATTTACGGGAAGCATTGTTATAGATAAAAAGAGAGTAAACTGCAGCACAAAATTCCATTCAAGTTTCCGCCTTCCTCGCGTAACATAAAGCGGTGTAATTGGTACGGGGTCATTTATTGCGGCAGGACCTCGTGCGCCGAAAACCGTTATAGTTAGTCATTATGCTCAACTTTGGCCGTATAAGCCGGACGTGGAAATGTTTTCCCTGTCAATACTTTAAAAAAAGAAAAAAATGAAGGAAAGAAAGGTGGCACGGTAGCCTAATTAGGGGCTATATAGTGGATACGGCGTTGGCTGCTAAACTCCATGGAACTCGCGGGTTCAATCCAGATCGCGGAATTCGACGGGAGCGAAATGGAAAAACACTCGTGTACTTCTATTTAGGTGCGCGTTAAAGAAGCCCAGGTGGTGAAAACTAAACTTCATAAACATATCTTGGTTTTGCCACGAAGACCCAAGAATTTATTTAAGTTTAAAAAGAGAGAGAGAGAAAAAAAAGCATGTGGCAACGTTCTTCGGCTTTTTTCTAGGGATGTAAACAAAATAGTTGTAAATTATTCTCGAGTCTGACTTCCGAGAAAAACATGTTACGCTTGTGCTATATTTCATAGATAAATTTAATGCCGTTCCCAAATATATGACCGCTCAACTCAGCAGCTTGTATATTATAAACAGCTGCTTTCAGTTATCCGGTGCACAATCATAACGACCATAATGAAACAATTAAAGGAACGGCATACCTCACATACACTAAGAGATATGTGCAGATCCGTTGAGTTCGTTGAAGAGAAGTCTGGAACCACATGGGGCACCCAGTTTTAATGGGTTGCCAACATGATGAGACTGTCAAAAAAAGTTTTCCTTGCCTGAATCAAGTTAGCAGATTTACAGGCTGCCCCCAAACGGGGGCGTTTATATTGAATGACAGCTATGAACTTCTTAAGCAGGACTTATTAACACCCGTGAGTTAATTCTCGCAGGAACTGCGCCTCTGCGCAACAGCCACGACTCCCCGGCAGCACAGTCATTCTAAATAACAGTCCTCACTTACATCGGTCACACACCTTTGAGATTTCAATGGCGCTGTTATGCGTTAGATTCGAACGGAAACGACTTTTCGGCGTCTTACAGTATATCAATAAAACTTGCCTGTATATATATATATATATATATATATATATATATATATAAGATATATTTGTCTGCTATGAATGTTATTACTGCGAATGAGAGTTTTATGTGCAGTATTCACTAACAAGTGTGTTTGTTACTGCAAACACATGCGCTTCTTCCGGTTGGAAGTTCTCGCTTCTTCAATTAGTGCATTTAGAATATTTGTTATTTTTTCCCTTACACATATATCGGGAATATATGTCTATGTACCCTTTGATTTAATTGCCTACAAATACATTCGTTATTCTACGCGCCACGCAGGTAATAAACGTGGTTTATTTCACTCTAATATTAATTTCTTCGATCATTGTTCCTGATCAATATCCACCAACAAGAAGCGCGCGTAAAATGACACGATATCAATAATAAAATGTTCTTACGTAGCTTCATGTTGCAGAGATACCAGTTACTTTTAAAAGACAGTGGTAAAAACAGCAGTTCACTTGGCTAAAACTACATTTGGTACCGGCCGTCAAGAGTCATGGGCGCACCAAAGCAACTAAAACATTAAAAAATGTACTGCACAGATGTTCAGCGAGAAAAAGTGGGCGTCCGCCAGTGTCCGCGCAGCGAATGCGCGCTCGCTATAGCAGACGACGCGCTTGACAACGACAGCAAAATTGAAGACGTCGCGTTGTATAATCTATGCCTCAAATATATATGTTTGGCAAAATGGCATAAACATAATTTTGCAGTTGAAATAAACCTCTTCTCACACTATTTTAAGAGCGTACTATGAACAATCGGCCTCGGCGCCCGCAGCGAAAGTACGTTGAATATGCCGCGGAGCGCGTCTCCGCCCCAATCTATTTCGCTCGCAGCGCCCTCGCGCAATTTTTCTACACGCGGCGCTTTAGCGGGAGAGCGCAGTTCGGCCCACTCGACCATTGTCTAGTACACTCTAGCACGGCTGGGCTCGACGAGCCCGGCCGTGACTCTAGTTGTCGTACCATTCTAGCCACTGTAGTCGTGGTTAGCAGCATCCGCCCGCCATTGGCGCTTGCGTTCCACTTCGCGATTTCAACGTGGACGTTTCGTCGGAGCCGAAGCCAAAGCACCGCTCGAGAAACTCCCGCCGAAAGCGGGAGTTGGCCCCGGCGAACGTGTTCCCGTCATTGCCACGTTGACGCTGCTCAGCCCACAACGCCGCCTCCGCGGCTCGCCCTTGTCGCATGCGTTCGATATCTCGAGTTAGCTCGGCGTCGTGGTTAGCAGCATCCGCCTGCCATTGGCGCTGGCGTTCCGCTAGAAACACAAACACGTAACCAATAATTGAGAAACGCTTCAATACGGCATCGGGATTGACCCCCTGCTAAACTCCGGGGCCGCACGTTTCAGCTTCGCTGGTTTGTGACGACCCCAAACGGCCATGTCGTCTCGTGGAGATCGAACACCTCGTAGTATTGGGAACTCGCATGGGTTTGTCTACAGCATACGGAGCAAAGGTGAAAATGCACTTCGTTTGCTACATAGCGTGTCAACGAACGTATAGAAATGGGAGAATGGAATCTGCGGCACAAGTTTTTTTATTCTCTCTTAGCGTACGTACCGGATTGAGCAATTCACCTCCGCGGGCATCGCACTTGTTGAATGAGACGCCATTTTCCAAAACATACCGTGATATAGTTAACCATCTGTACGGATTGCTTGGGTGGTGATTTTTTTATCTCTCTTTTTGTGAATTTTAAATCGGGCGAAGCGCAGGAAGTGGTCGTCTTCGTGCGTCCGTCGAGCTTGCCTCCGCTCACCCTTGCCACTTGCTCAGCAATTTCACAAGTGGGCTCGCGCTTGGTCGTCTGCTTCGGTTGTCGTTCCAAGTATGAAGATGGCAAAGATAAGACAGAGAGGCTTGATCAGGTGTGTAACGAACGGAAGACGCGGGAAATCAACCAAGCATTAGACGAAGATGGCTAAATCGGGGCATCACATGTGTTGCACGGCTCAGTGGGGTTGTAACACTGGTCATTCCAGTTCCACGAAGTTTTTCGCATTTCCTGAAGACAGCAGGTAAGCACAAGTATTTCACTTTGTTTTCCGAGCGGGTATTCATTTTGCATGAGTAATAAACCAGTTCTGTACAAGCCTGAGCAGACAGACATAGGAGCAGTGTCGCTCGACCCCTTCGTCATGACATGACGGCAGCCCATCTGCTGTCGGTGAAATACTTGTAATGAAGAGTTTGAAGGCGTGTTTGTGGGGCTATACATGTTGTTCACTCTTTACTTTACATTCAGATGCATGCAGACATTTTAAAAAGCTACAAAATGTGTGCCCCGTCATAACATACGTGATAGTCAAGTTTCGCGTGACCAGCCCGTGGTGGGTAATAATGTTTTAGCCTTTTGGAACCTTCGCCTGGCCATTGGATCAGAGTGTGCCGCATCTTGAAGTCGGAATGTTGGAGACAAGTGAGAAACCTACGGACTGCAGTGCAGTTTGCAAGGGTTCAGTAACATGCAAATGATGTGATGGACCTTAAGGAGACAGCAATTGCAAAACTGCTGCTAAGTGTCCAAATTGCTCTTGTCCCCACGAGGCAACGTCAAAAGAATGTCCAAAGATCAGGAATGAAATCGGCACCCTGAAAAAGATGGTTACAGACAATTCCACACACAGGGAAGAGGCAAGGACAATCCCCCGGCGCCGACCGCGTTCACGACACGGACGCCAACGGGGCCGCAGCGCTTCTCTCCTACCCGCCGGGGTGGCTCAGTTAGCTAAGACGTTGTGCTGCTGAGCACGGTATCGCGGGATCGAATCCCGGTGGCGGCGGCCGCATTTCGATGGAGGCGAAATGCAAAAACGCCCGTGTGCTTGCGTTGTAGAGCACGTTAAGAACCCCAGGTGGTCAAAATTAATCTGGAACCCTCTACTACGACGTGCCTCATAATCAGAACTGGTTTTGGCACGTAAAACCCCAGAAAGAAGAAGAAGAAGCACTTCTCTCCTATAGGAGGATCGATGGCTCAAATCCCGCCTCCACCACTTCCTCGTCTGCTTTTGACTACCAGGAATGACGAAACCCGTGCCTCAAAGACTTTATATTCGGCACAAATGCAAGGCGACTCGTCACCGGACCCGAACACATCGGTGGCCCTCGTTACCCTTACTCTCAAGGCCTACGGGTACACCCTCATGTAGCGCTCCTATACGCAATGAAGCTAATGAAAAGACTGATGAAATTGTCAAGAGTATGCTTAAAAATTTTATGGGCTCAAATCGTAGGATTATTACTGCCCTAAATATACCGGCTGCTAAGGTTGCCGTGCAGCTACTTGAAGTGTTGGAGCCGCTTCTAGTGGTTCTGGCGTTTGAAGAACGAATGCGTCAATCACTTCTTATGCAATAAAATGCTCGACGCCTTCTTGGTTCTTTGTCAGACTTCAGACAGCGGGCATTTAAGTACCAATTTCTAGTTATTGCTATGTGTGAGCCTAATATGGATTTTTCTGTCCCTATTCTGGATGTGTCCAGATATGGGGCGCTATAACGTAATGTGATTCCAAACTGTTTTGATTCCAAACTCCTCACGTCAAATTTACGTAACCACCGACGCAAGCATCGGGCGGTGACCCGCAGCGTTGTCTGAACAACCCAATCAAACACTCTCGTCGTTTATAGGCGGTCACCTTTGTTCGCTTTCAAAACCAATAACATTGTCTACACTCAGCGGTTTTTCTTATCTAATTGGCTGACAAGAGGTGAGGAGCACGCTCTAGTGGAGAGGGTTTCGCTGGGGCCGAGCCAGCACATTGAAAATATATAACCGCATGAAGAGGGTGGTGCCGGCTTCTCCGATTGGTCCGCTTCGCCTTGCTTAGCTTGGGTGGCTGGTCGAAAATTGCGGCGGCGTGCAACGAAAGGATAATAACGCCGCTAAAACGGATCCTCAGAATAGAAGAGTTGGCAGAGCGATGTCGTATGCATGCCGAAAGGGCTCGATAACGTTTTACTGCCACGCAGAAAGGTTTATCATGCGCAAATAAATACATGCTCACCGGCAGGTGCGAGTAGCGAGGGCCTGAGCGATCGGCGGGCAGCCATCTTCTAGTCCTTTCGGAACGGGCCAGTCTGTGGCTATTGAGAAAATTTTTCAGTTTTGTTCGGCATATTAATGCTTTTTTGCGTACACGTCCCTTTGATGTGTTGAGTTTTCGCGGTTTTGTGAGGTCGGGTGACAGACAGGTGAAGTGGGCGTAGCCAGAAAGCATTGGACGAATAGCAGAGGGCTAATGGCGAAAAGGCGTCGAATCAGGAATGATTCTTTTTCTTTTGTGTGGTTTAATCATGCATAATCTGTGTGTACACATTATATCAGATGGGGAGCTATCGCGGTTTTCGAGACGTCGCGTGACAGACAGGCGAAGTTGGGAGTGGCCCGAAAATGTTTTGACCAATCATGGAGGCTGATTGCCGAAATTGGAATCAAAATAGTTTGGAATCGTTTTACGTTAGAGCGTCCCTGGTCTCGTAACGACCAAACCTCAAGCGAAATATTAGTTTGTATACGTCACGATCTGGTATACTTTAGACATGACGCCCCATCGCATACTACAAATGATTGCGTATGCCTCACCATAAAACACAAATGGCGCATGTTCTCAGTGAGTGGAGGATATATCCATTCAAGAGAGAGGATCGATTGGTCACATCTGGTGTCTGTGCTGCAAGCATCGCAAGGTCCGCATATTGTGTTTGGTGACTTTAATGCTAACTTACCCCCGTGGGGTAGCACTGCGATGAATCCTCGTGGCAAAAATTTGGCCGACTTTGGTCAGTGACTAAATGAGCTCAGTGACGGGTCTCCTTCATTCATTGATGCAAGAGAGACAGAAGGGGAAAGGCGGGGAAGGTAACCAGAGGGGAAGATCTGGTGTGCTACCCTACGCTCGGGAGAGAGGGGAAGGGGAAGTAAAGTGACAGGAAAGTAGAGAGAGAGAAAGACATGGAGCCCAGATACACAATCACAGTCGGTCACTAATACCGCGAAAGTAACAAATGGCCCATGCATTGAGCGAAAAAGCCGGCGTGTGTAGCAGCGAAACAGCGCCTAAATTTCCATTGTCTGCGACGCCACGTCCCGACAGCGCCTCAACAAAGCAGAGCGGGCGAAACGGTGTTGCGTGAGGGGAGAGGGCATCGCTGCGACACCACGTCACAACGTCACCAGCGCACCTCGACGTAGCAGATACGGCGCGCGACGCCGCGGGGCGAGACGGGTTGTCGTGGTCGAAGTAGTCGCGTGACGTGAGTGAGTGAAAAACATTTATTGCCGCTATATACAAAGAGAGAGTTTAGGGCGAGCCAGAAGGGCCCGCCCCGTACAAAGTCTAGGAGGGGTTCCTATTCCGGGACCCCTGTGGTTTTTGCAGCAGCCCGGGCTCTGTCCACCAGGGCACGTTGGTCCTGTAGGGTCGAGCAGCCGAGCAGGGCAGCCTCCCAGCTCTCTCGGGAAGGATGGGGGTGGGGGAGGTAGGCCGGGTTGTTGGAGCATGCCCACACCATGTGGTAGGTGTCCGCGGACACGTTCCCACAGTGCGGGCACTCGCATGAAAAAACTGATTTAAAATGCTTCAGTACTGCCGTGCACAGTACTGTGTTGGTATAGAGGCGCATGAGCCAGCGCTCCTCTGCCTTCGTGAGGCCTTTACACAGGGGAGGATACCCGCCGTGAGAAGATTGGTAGAAAATAGAAATTTGCCGGAAATTAATAGCCGAATTGAAATCCTGGTCCTCTATATGTGATAGATGAGGCCATGCCCGGTAGTTAAGCGCGCGGGAGGTAGCATCTGCTACCTCATTTCCCTCGATCCCCGCATGTGCTGGGGCCCAGATGACAGTTCGCCGGGTCGGGTAACCCTCGTACTCACATCGGTGAAGAATTTTAAAGGCACGATACGCAATGCGTCCCTGCTCCAGGTGGCGACAGGCTTCCTAGAGTCGGTGATGATGACTCGGGAAGCTGGATCCGCGGTGGCTAGCGCGATGGCGACTTCCTCCGCGTGTGTTATGTTAGGGGCACGGAACGTGAGGCCCTGTACTGGTTCGTTTTGGTGGATGACAGCTGCCGTATACCAGCCCCCGTGGTGCGGGCCAGCTGCATCTGTGTAGAATACCCCCGGCCGAGTGCCGTACCGCTCGGAAATGGACGCCGCGCGCGCGAGGTGGCGGCCATCGTGGGCATCCTTGGTCATCTTGCTGGGGAGGGGTCGTGCCTGTAGTGCGAAGCGCCAGGCTTCAGGCAAGGAGACCCGCTCCTCCCGTTGAGTTGTGTAAGGGATGTGTAAGCGGGTCAGAAGGCGGCTACCCGCTGCTGTTTTGCCTAACCGCAGGTATTGATTGTTGAGATGCGCCTCACGGAGCTCCCCAAAGGTGTTCGTCATTCCTAACTCGAGAAGACGTTGATTGGACGTAGTGATAGGGAGATCGAGGGCTCTCTTGTAGAGTTTGCGGAGAATCACTTGGAGTGCGTTATCATCGCATTTGCGCAAGTGGGGGTATGGTGCCGAATACAGGATCCGGCTGGTCACGAACGCATTCGCCAGCCGCAGGGCGTCTTTGCATCGTAACCCCCCCCCCGGTTGTTGGATGATACCCGGCGGACCATGCGGCCCACTTGGTCCCCCACCTTGTGGAGCTTTTGGAGAGTTGTATCAATCTTGCAGTTCTGGTGAATAAAGAGTCCCAATACTCGTATCTCCTCGTGTTCGGGGATTGGACCGCTAAGCAGGAAGAGATCGATTTTGGTTGTGCATTTCGGATTGGGCCGAAGGTGCACGACTTCCGATTTGCTCGGGGAGCATTCAAGACCGCAGCGGCGTGCGTATTCGTCCACAATAGGCGCCGCTTGGTACAGGTTGGTCTCGATGTCTCCTACTAAACCATTTGTTGCCCACAGAGGGACGTCGTCAGCGTACAGAGCGTGCGGCACGCCGGGGACCGCACTCAGTAGGGTAGGGAGCCTGACCATGGCCAAGTTGCAGAGGAGTGGCGAGAGAACCGCTCCCTGTCGCGTCCCTCGCGTACCAAGCTGGTACGGGCCAGGTTCTGAGTGTTGCAGACGAATGTAGGAATGCCGGTCCGTCAGGAATTGTCGTATGTATTGAAATGTGTTGTATCCACAGTCTGTATGGGACAGGTGTGTAAGGATGAGCTCGTGGGTCACGTTGTCAAACGCCCCCTTTAAGTCCAAGGCAAGAACTACCTTATGGTCGCTGGGGTGTTCGACCGGAGCCAGGATCTCCCGATGGAGTTGGCGCAGAGCATCTTGTGCAGACCGGTGTGGGCGGAAGCCGTAAATGGTGTCTCCGAAGGTGTTCTGTATTTCGAGGTAGGTAGACAGTCGGTCGCGGACCATGGTCTCCATTAAATTTCCCACACAAGAGGTAAGTGAGATGGGCCGGAGATTGTTTATATTGAAAGGGGGATTTATTGAGACTCGTCCGAGGGATCGCAAGTAGCTTTGTAGGCACAGTCCTAGCTGTTGGCATCCGTAGCTCGAGCTCGGGTCTCGCGCCGAAGCGATGGCAATGCCCACGGCGCCTACATGCATATTCCCCACTACAAATGCCCCCGCTGCAAAGGTGAGCCATCCTGGCGACCTAAGGTGATGACACGATGAGGGGGTCGTGGTACGGTTTCGGGCGGCTGATGTGAACCGTCTCGCGGCCGCGGCGGGGCTTGTCCGAAGACGGTGTCACCGGTTCGACCACGTAGTTGACAGGCGATGTACATTCGACGATCCGGTACGGACCCTGATATTTTGGAGCAAGCTTTGGGCTAAGGCCTGGAGATTAGAATGGCAGCCGAAGCCAAACGTGAGAATCCACGGCGAAGGACTGTGTTGGCTGATCGTGGTCGCGGCGATCTTTTTGGATGCCTTGGGTATCCGATGTGAATGAGCGAGCCAGTTGACGGCACTCTTCGGCATGTCGAGCAACTTCTGAAAGCGGGGTGAATTCAGAGGCGTCCGGGTGATACGGAAGTACGGTGTCAAGGGTAGAGGATGGTTCACGTCCATAAAGAAGAAAAAATGGTGAGAAGCCTGTGGTAGCCCGAGTGGCGGTATTGTACGCGTAAGTCACAAAAGGGAGGACGTCGTCCCAATTGGAATGATCCGACGCAACGTACATTGTGAGCATGTCACCAAGAGTGCGGTTGAACCGTTCCGTTAGACCGTTAGTCTGTGGGTGATGCGCCGTAGCGGTGCGGTGAATAGTGCGGCACGCTGCCAGTAGCTCATTAATAACGTCCGACAAGAAGACGCGGCCTCGGTCGCTGAGCAGCTCTCGCGGTGCGCCGTGCCGTAAAATGAAATGCCGTAAGAGGAACGCTGCGACATCGCGAGCAGCAGCCGAAGCAAGAGCAGCAGTTTCGGCGTATCTTGTTAGGTGGTCTACTGCGACAATTATCCAACGATTGCCGTGAGCAGTGCATGGAAGGGGCCCATAAAGGTCGATCCCGACTCGGTCAAAAGGACGTGCAGGACACGGTAAAGGTTGCAGTGGGCCTATCGTATGAGGAGTTGTCTTGCGTCGCTGACAGGCTGCACATGACCGAATGTATTTGCGCACATAAGAATACATGCCTCTCCAGTAGTACCGCTGGCGGAGCCGCTCGTACGTTTTCAGGACGCCAGCATGTGCTTGTTGTGGGTCGGCGTGGAAATAAGTGCATATGTCGGAACGCAAATGGCGAGGGATGACGAGCAGCCATTTGCGACCGTCTGGCTGATAGTTCCGGCGGTACAAGATGGCGTTCCGCAGCACAAAATGGGTTGCTTGGCGGCGAAGGGCTCGAGGGCATGTATCCGTTGAAGAAGTAGTTAGAATGTCAATGAGAGACGCAATCCACGGATCCTTTCTCTGTTCAGAAGGCATGTCAGAAACAGTAAGCGCAGCAACCGGGCAGTCCGTGGATGCGGGTTGCGTGTCGTCGGATCGCACGGGTGACCGGGAGAGGGCATCCGCGTCAGAATGTTGACGCCCGGAGCGATAGATGACGCGATTGTCAAATTCCTGGAGTCGAAGAGCCCAACGTCCAAGACGCCCCGACGGGTCTTTCAGTGACGCAAGCCAGCACAGCGCGTGGTGGTCTGTCACAACGTCAAAGGGATGGCCATACAAGTAAGGGCGAAATTTGCTTAAATCCCAAACTATAGCCAAACACTCTTTTTCTGTTACAGAGTAATTGGTTTCTGCCTTTGTGAGGGCACGACTAGCGTAGGCAACCACATATTCCGGGAAGCCAGGCTTGCGTTGCGCAAGGACGGCTCCAAGACCAACGCCGCTGGCGTCCGTGTGAACTTCGGTCGGAGCACTCGGGTCGTAGTGACGGAGAATGGGCGGTGAGGTAAGTAGACGACGCAGAGTGATGAAGGCTTGTTCACATGCCGGAGTCCAATCACGAAGATCACCAGGCCCAGCCAGGAGCTTCGTCAGAGGTGCGACGATGCAGGCGAAATTGCGCACAAAGCGACGAAAATAAGAGCAGAGACCGACAAAACTTCTGAGCTCTTTCACTGTAGTCGGCCGCGGAAATTCTGCGACAGCACGAAGCTTGTCAGGGTCGGGGCGGACGCCGTCTTTGGAAACGACGTGACCAAGTATGGTCAACTGGCGGGCTGCGAAGCGGCACTTTTTCAAGTTAAGTTGAAGGCCGGCAGTGGCAAGGCAAGTCAGAACTTCGCGTAGACGAGTGAGGTGAGTGGTGAAATCAGGGGAGAAAACTACTACGTCGTCTAAGTAGCACAAACACGTCTTCCATTTGAGGTCTCGCAAAAGATTGTCCATCATTCTTTCGAATGTCGCAGGTGCATTGCATAGGCCGAATGGCATCACCGTAAATTCATACAGGCCGTCAGGCGTAATGAAAGCTGTCTTCGAGCGGTCGGACTCATCCATCGGGACTTGCCAATAACCCGATCGCAAGTCCAAAGAAGAAAAGAATTCGGCACCATGTAGACAATCCAGGGCGTCATCTATACGCGGTAGAGGGTAGACATCTTTTCGTGTAATCTTGTTACGGCGACGATAGTCAACACAGAAACGAATCGAGCCATCTTTTTTCTTAACCAGTACCACGGGAGACGACCAAGGACTACATGAAGGTCTGATAACGCCACGTTCAAGCATGTCCGAAACTTGCTCAGTAATGACACGACGCTCGGCGGATGACACGCGGTACGGTCGCTGGCGTAATGGTGCGTGTCGCCCCGTATCAATGTGGTGAGAAACGGTACTTGTGCGGCCTAATGACGCTTGGTTCAAGTCAAAAGAGGCGTGAAAGTCAGTTAAAAGGGTAAGTAGGTGCTCACGTTGTGTCGGGTCGAGGTCACCGGCAATAGAGCGACAAAAAACATCTGGTGAGATCCGGTCAGATGGGACATGGGGCGTCAGTGCTGTTACGTTAGTTGTAGCCTGGTCGTCGGCAGCAGGGAAAGACACAATAACGTCATCGTCCACAGTCTGGATGGTGCCAATAATCTCGCCACTACGCAAAGCCAAAACGTGCGAATTTGGGTTAGAAACCAGTATTTCCGCAGCACCATGGTGAACCGTGAGGAGGGCGAAAGGCAACGATATAGGGTGGCGGCGACTGAAGATGGCAGCGGGTTTGAACAAGACCGTCGCGTCGGCAAGCGATGTGCATGAAAGAGGGACAAATACAGCACCGTGTGGAGGAAGGTCAGTATCTGAAGCTACACAGATCCTGCTAACATCAGGAACTTGCAAGTCGTGAGTTGGCAAATCGCACAGAACGGAGAACTGAACCTCAGCACGTGCACAGTCAATGACGGCATGATGGCGCGACAGAAAATCCCAGCCGAGAATCACATCGTGGGAGCAACAGGTTAGCACAAAGAATTCAATCGAGTACAAAATGTCTCGAATCAGCACCCTGGCAGTGCACATAGCGACGGGCTGAACTTGTTGAGCGGTGGCTGCTCGAAGCGATATTACCGAAGGCGTCATGGTCACTTTACGTAAAAAACGGCAAAGCTTTTCACTAATCACGGATATGGCGGCACCTGTATCGACGAGCGCAAAAGATTTGATGCCATCCACTGACACTTCAATAACGTTAGCGGGGGAGAAGCGAGGACTTCGATTTTCCAACGACTGCGGAACTGCGGAAATCAGTTTTCCGCCTCAGTACTGGCGCTGGGCCGACGACGCATAGGTGAGAGGGAGCGGCGGCGAGGGGAAGGCGAGCGACGAGCACCAAAGGGCTGGTACTCCGGAGCTGGTACGTCATCAGCAACGTAGACTTCCGGTGGCGGCTGTTGTGGCATACGAAATGGTCGGAATCCGTAGTTGGGGGCTCGCGTGGTGCCCATGAAGGCCGGGAAACGCCGGCGGCAGAAGCGCGCTACATGTCCCGGGGTGCCGCAGGCGTAGCATATGGGGCGGTTATCAGCAGTGCGCCAAGGATTTGTATCCTGCTGTTGTGCACCGAAGAAGTGAGCCGCCGGCTGCCGAGGCAAAGGCGCAGGAGAGAACAGCGGCAGGCGAGGCGCTGAAGGCGGAGGAGAGAACACCGGTAGGCGAGGAGCCCGTGCAGCCGCCTCAGCATACGTCAGAGGTGCGGCCACGGGAGCCGGCTGAGACGAAGAGGGAAGAGCTTCGGTCACTTGCTCTTGAATCATCTGCCAGATCGCTGGAGCCAAAGAGTGAGAAGGCTTCTCCGTGGTCGGCAAAATGGAGACCTGTCGCGCAACCTCCTCCTGCACAAATTCTTTTATCTGAGTCAGCAAAGTTGTCTGGTTGTCGCCAATAACCAATGCTGCTAGCGAATCTTCCGTGGGTGGTGGGCGTCGAGCTAAGATGCGTTGTTTCCGTAGCTCGTCAAAACTTTGGCACAAGTTGATGACGTCAGCCACAGTACGCGGATCCTTCGCTAACAACATTTGAAAGGCGTCCTCATCAATGCCTTTCATAATGTGTTTTGTCTTGTCCTGTTCAGCCATTGACGAATTCACCCGCCTACACAGGTCAATGACATCTTCGATATAGCTGGTGAACGTTTCACCGTGAAGTTGCGCGCGCCCACGTAGGCGTTGTTCAGCGCGAAGCTTGCGCACAGCGGGACGCCCGAACACTTCTGCAAAACTGGTCTTGAATGCAGTCCATGTGGTGAAATCGTCTTCGTGGTTTCGGAACCAGAGGTTCGCGACGCCGGTAAGGTAAAACAACACGTTATGCAACTTGCTGGCGTCGTCCCACTTATTGTGCCGGCTTACCAGCTCGTACGATGACAACCAATCCTCCACGTCATGATCATCGGTGCCGCTAAAGACGGCAGGATCACGCTGGCGCAACACACCAGAAACGATGACCGCTGGAGGCTGAGGTGTATCTTCCTGGGCGGTGTCGTCAGGCATGGTCGTAGCAGTGGGGAGCGTCCGGCTTCGGAGTTCCAGTTTTCGAGGTTACCCAGCACCTCCACCAAATGAAAGGGGGATTTATTGAGACTCGTCCGAGGGATCGCAAGTAGCTTTGTAGGCACAGTCCTAGCTGTTGGCATCCGTAGCTCGAGCTCGGGTCTCGCGCCGAAGCGATGGAAATGCACACGGCGCCTACATGCATATTCCCCACTACAATATTAATGGTTTTACCTGGTTTGGGAATGAAAGTAACGAGTGCTGCTTTCCAATCCAACGGGAGAGGCGCTCCACCTCCCAGATGGTATTAAAATACTCAAGCAACTGCATGTACGGGGATCATAGATGTTAGATAATAGCTTTAACGTCACCTTATCCCTGCCTGGAGCTGTCCCTCTCTTCATTTTTGCCAGGGCCGCTTTGAGGTCGTGAAGTTGGAACGGTCGATCCAGCTCCGTGTTCTCGGAGCCTGCATACGACTACGCCGACCCGCGGGAATCCTGGTGCGTGCAGAAGTACTTGGCGCGGAGAACTTCAGCCATTTTGGCTGTGTCGCCATCAAACGCATGATATGCTCTCTGAAGATGCTTTTGGGTCTCAGTGCGAGTTTGGGCCGGATCAATGAGGGCGCGGAAAAGGCGCCACGTATTCCGGTTCGACATTTGTCGAGCAGCGATGTTGCAACGGTCTACCCAGTTTGAGTCAGCGAGTTGGGTCGCATGCTCTGCCGCCTGCTCAGTAAGCTTTGCGATGCGAATTTTGAGTTTACGATTATGCTTCTGCTGGCGCCATCGGCGGACGAGGCTATACCGGGCTTCCCAGAGGTGCAGGAAGTGGTTATCCACCGCCGGGTTCGCCTCCGAGAGCTGAACATGTTGTTCAACGGCATGAAGCTGAGAGATGAGATGCTGCGACCAGGTGGCATATCCTTGGTCGGCAATAGATGCAGGGTTCTCATACGTGGACCGAAAACGAGTCCAGTCTGGGAGGGTTGCTTTGTGAAAGGAACGCGTGAGAGGTTTGGTTCTGACTGTGGTTACTAATATGCAGCGGTCGCTACTGAGGGCTTCCTCGGTATTGTGCCAATCTGCATAACGAATGTCTTTAATGAAGGTTAGGTCCGGGCACGTGTCCCGTGCCACGGAGTTACCTATGCTTGTAGGTTGCGCAGGGTCAGTATGAAGAGTAAGGCCCAGCGTTGACATAAGTTCCGCCAGCTTGCGTCCGCGTTTCTCTTCACGCTTGTATCCCCCTAACGGACTGGGGGCATTAAAGTGCCCAACAATTATGAGGGGTTCCCTTTTGGCCACCTTAAGCGCACGACTAAAAAGATCGGCGAAAGTGACATTGGGCAGTTTGGGGGAACTGTATACATTGAGTACGTGTAAGGGGGGGTCCTGTTTCCGAAGAGGAAGGTGCGTCACCATCACGTATAAAAAAGCCGCGTTGTAATCCAGATCTACTGGGGAAGCCGTATAGTTCTTATGTACACATAGGCAGCTCTGTGCGTCTCGCTGATATACCGAATAACTAGCAAGCGTGGCGCCGTCCCCCGACTGCTGGAGGGCCCCTACAGCGGGCAAATGTGGGAGGGTTGTTAAGAGGAGTCGCAGGTCTGCACGCTTAGTGCGTGCCTTAAAGCCCTTGCAGATGGCGAAGAACTGTTCAGTGGGGTGATTTCATAGTTCACATCACTAAGTTGCCGTAAAACCTTGTAAAGTCCGGTGTAACGCGATAAAAGCTTTTCGGAGAGACCGACGCGACGAGAAGGAGTCCAGAGAAGCACAAGAGATCCCGGAGAAAAGCAGAGGTGCCGGTGGCCGGGGCTTAACGGTCCTTTTGGCATAATTGTGAGTCGGATAGTCGCTCATGAGCTATCTGACGTGCCAGATGGGCTCGCGTGGCAGCATCGCGGGCATACTCCGTGGTATGTTGTAGAACAGCACGTAGGAGCGTGTCGAAAAGCAATGCAGGCTGGTGGCCATACAGGAGGTAAAACGGCAAAAAGCCGGCGGTGCAGTGACGGGAGGAGTTGTACGCGAACGTGACGTATGCCAAAGTGCTGTCCCAGTCCCGATGATCGTCAGACACGTACATCGACAGCATATCGGTTAAGGTGCGGTTCAGCCTTTCGGTGAGCCCGTTGGTCTGCGGGTGGTACGCAGTAGTGAGCTTGTGCTCCACAGAACAGAAACGAAGGAGGTCATCGACAACTTTCGACAAGAAGTAGCGGCCTCGGTCTGTGAGCAGTTGCCGAGGAGCACCATGACGAAGGATGACGTCATGAAGGAGGAAATCGGTGACGTTAGTGGCGCAACTAGTCACGCAAAGCTCGCGTGATGGAAAAACGCGTAGCGTAGTCGGTCGCAACTGCGATCCACTTGTTCCCTGAAGTAGACGAAGGAAAGGACCGAGGATGTAGAGACCGACGCGGTAGAATGGCTCCTGGGGTATGTAAATAGGATGCAGGAGGCCTGCAGGAAACCCCGAGGGCCGTTTACGTCGCTGACAACGGTCACACGCAGCAACGTAGCGTCGAACAGATCGGTACAGACAAGGCCAGAAAAATCGGCGCCGCACGCGATCGTATGTGCGGGATACGCCAAGATGGCCAGCGGTCGGAGCATCGTGTAGTTCTTGGAGAACAGTAGCACGAAGATGCTTGGGGAGAACAAGCAAAAGCTCTGGGCCGTCGGGAGGGGTACTACGACGGTAAAGAATATCGTCGTGAAGCCCAAAGAGACGAAGCGATGAGTCAGGCTGACGAGAATGGAGGCGGCCAATTATCGATCGTAACGTGTCGTCACTTTGCTGTTCAGTGCGTATGCTGGCCAGATCTGCAATAGCCATGACGACGTCACCGGTATCACGTTCAGCGGTGTCGGGCGGGTCGACAGGGTAGCGGAATAAACAGTCAGCATCTTGGTGCATCCGGCCAGATTTGTAGAGCACGTCAAAGGTGTACTCCTGTAGTCGTAACGCCCAGCGGCCAAGCCTTCCTGTAGGATCCTTCAGCGACGAGAGCCAGCAAAGGGCATGGTGGTCCGTGACAACGGAAAACGTTCGGTCGTACAAATAAGGGCGGAATTTCGCCACAGCCCAGACCAAAGCCAGGCATTCGTGCTCAGTTATCGAATAATTCCGCTCAGATGACGAGAGAAGGCGGCTGGCGTAGGCAATGACACGGTCCTGGTTGTTCTGGCGTTGGGCGAGTATTGCACCTATGCCGTGGCCACTAGCGTCGGTGCGAACTTCTGTAGGGCCCGACGGGTCATTATGCGCCAAAATGGGCGGTGAAGTCAGTAAACTGACAAGGGTGCTGAATGCGGCAGCTTGTGCACGACCCCAGGAAAAAGAGTTGTCCTTCTTAAGTAGGTCAGTAAGCGGCCGGGCAATGTCGGCAAAATTCCTGACAAAGCGGCGGAAGTAGGAACACAAGCCGACAAAGCTCCGTACATCGCCAACTGAGCGAGGAACAGGAAAGTCTCGTACGGCACGCACCTTGTCGGGGTCAGGTTGGACACCGCTAGCACTAACAAGGTGACCGAGAACGGTGATGTGACGCCGAGCGAAATGATACTTGGAGCAGTTAAGTTGTAGGCCTGCGCGGCGAAACACATCAAGAATGGCCGACAGGCGGGATAGATGGTCCTCAAAAGTAGGAGAAAAGACAATCACGTCATCTAGATAACATAAACACGTAGACCACTTATAGCCCCGAAGGAGAGAATCCATCATTCGCTCGAAGGTCGCGGGGGCATTACGCAATCCAAAAAACATAACCTTGAATTGGTAAAGGCCATCCGGTGTGACGAACGCAGTCTTTTCACGGTCCATGGCATGAACGGTAATCTGCCCGTATCCGGAGCGTAGGTCGACGAAGGAAAAGTACGTGGTGCGTGGAGGCAATCCAAGGCGTCATCGATTCGGGGCAGGGGGTAGACGTCCTTGCGTGTGATGTTGTTCAAGTGTCGGTCGTCAACGCAAAAGCGCCAGCTGCCGTCTTTCTTTTTTACTAGCACCACAGGGGACGCCCACGGACTGTAAGAAGGTTCGATAACGCCTTTTTGAACATTTTCTCAACTTCGCCTTGGATCACACGACGTTCGGCGAGGGAGACACGATAGCGACGGCGACGGATAGGGCTCGCGTTTCCCGCGATGTTGGACAACAGACGTTTGGCTCAGAGAACGATCATCGAAGTCGAAAATGTCGTGGTAAGACTCCAGGAGGCGGCGAAGGTCAGTAGCTTGATCAGAAGGAAGGTCATCAGGGAT
The DNA here is from genome assembly GCF_013339745.2 of Dermacentor silvarum. Taxonomy (NCBI): domain Eukaryota; kingdom Metazoa; phylum Arthropoda; class Arachnida; order Ixodida; family Ixodidae; genus Dermacentor; species Dermacentor silvarum. The sequence continues at coordinate 9,914,084 of NC_051156.1, read as the reverse complement.
CATTCCGACAAAGACATCGCGCGGCGAACTGGATGTGGTTCAAAGGAAGGACAAACTGGAGGAACTGGTGGGATCCAACGCACAAATCTCGCAGTCTTCGGCAGCAGTGATGGCGGCGAGTGACATGCCTGCCGGAATCAGTTGAGGAGAGGCGCTGAAGTTTAAAATAGGAATGGCGATGCGGTTGGCGGTGACAGTCACGAGGGTGTTAGGCACGGCGACGTTCTTGACGAGCAGAACGTCCGTTACCGGGGATAGCACGTAATTGCCATCAGCGACAGGAGGGCTCGAGACCATGGCGATATACATGGCAGCTTGCGGGGGCATGCGCACATAGTCGAGAGAGCAGAGTCGGGCCGAAGGCGTGGTTGGGGCATCGGCTTAGTTCGAGCTGCAGGAGGCCAGTTGCACAGTCAATCAGGGCAGAATGAGTTGCGAGAAAGTCCAGACCAAGAATAACGTCGTACGGACATTGTTCAAGAACGGCAAATAAAACAGTAGTTGGGTGACCGGTGATTGTGACGCGGGTGGTGCACATGCCAAGGATGGTGGAAGTTCCTCCATCGGCCACTCTTACAACGTGGGAAACAGCAGGTGTGACGACCTTCTTTAGGCGACGGTGAAGACCAGAGCTCATGACAGAAATATAAGCCCCGATGTCGACAAGTGCAGAAATCATCACGCCATCAACGTCAACGTCCAACACACAGCGTCGAGTCGGCAGAGTAACTAGAGGGTTTGGGGGCAGAGTCGTAGATGCAGCGTTACCTGCGGGCGCTGCATCGTTTAGTTTTTCGGAGGGAAGGAGCCACGGTTGCTCGGCGACGGGGCGCGGTGAGGTGGCGGGGAGCGGGAGGACGGACGACGGTACAGTTGCGAACGCGACTGGTGACCTCTAGGTGACGGCGAGTGGCTGGACCATGTCGTGGCAGCGTCAGGATTGTAGGGGTGTACCGCAGATAGTGGCTCAAAAGGGCTGCGATCAAGGCGGCGAGCATGGCCAAAGGATGGAATTCGTGGCGGGAACGACCAGCGGTTGTGACAGTAGCGAGCAACGTGCCCGACACGGCGGCAGTGAAAGCAGATAGGCCGATCGTCTTCAGTTCGCCAATCAGCAGGGTTTCGCGATCGTGGAGCGAACCGTGGATACCGAGGGAACGATGTCGGGGCCCCGGAAGCGGATGTAGGGCTGACAACGGCGCAAGCAGCGTGAACCCCGAGATTCGCGAGTTCGTTTCGCACGATGGCTTGGACGAGAGAAACCGCTGGTGTGCTCGAGTCGCCGGCGTTAGAGCTGGTGAAGAGGCTAGCGGGAGCCATTGCCTCTATTTCACGGCGGAAAATCCTCGAAAATGCGGCCGACGGTGGCGAAAGGTTGCATTGCGGCCGCTCTTCACACGAAGACGTTGCAGAGTGTTCGGAAGCCGGGCGAATGGTCGTTCAATACGGCGGCTCTTAGCCTGCTCAAAGCGCTGACACTCCTTGGTCATGGCATCGACGGTAGCACAATTTCTGCACATCAGCAGATTGAATGCGTCGTCCGCTATTCCTTTCAGGACGTGGCCAACCTTGTCAGACTCTGGCATGTTACTGTGAGCTTTAGAGTACAGCGCCAGCACATCCCGTATGTAAGACAAATATGATTCCGTGGACGTCTGGGCGCGAGTTGACAGCTGTTGCTTCGCAGCGATTTTTCGACTGGAGGCCTTACCGAACAGGTCACGGAGCTTTTCTTTGAATGTATCCAAGCTCCCAAAGTCGGCCTCGTGATTGTCATACCATAACTTCGCCGTTCCACTGAGATAAAACACCACATTGGCCAGCATGACTGTCAGGTCCCAGTGGTTGGAGTCGCTCAACTGTTCGTATAGCGTGAGCCATTCCTCAACGTCGGTACCATCGGTGCCGTTAAAAGTTCCAGGGTCTCGGGGTTGGACTACTACAATTGGTGTCCGCGGCGCAGAAGCAGATTCTGGTTGGTGTGCCATGGGGGGTCACACCGCAGCGCCGCCCGCATCGGAGCTCCGTCGTCGGGCGAGAATACCCAGCACCTCCACCAATGTGTGACGGGGCGTCAAATAGATAAATAAGGGACAGTATTTATGTACAGGGATTGTTGGCAGAGATGGCCAAGATAGCTGAACACGCGCAGCGTTTCCCGGCGATCGTCGTCTTCTTCCTTAATGCCCGTAACAATATTTTGCTCCCTTACCGGAAGCACGGTGATACTTGCACTGAGGCCGGACCCAGGTAGGCGATGAAAGCCCGGCCGAGTCCATGCTCTTGAAAGGCTTCGCTGAGGGAGACCCGTGTCTTCGGTTTCACGACGACAACAAAGTTCTCTGGAGCCGGATTGGGCAGGGGTAGCGGTTTCCAGGCCACGGAATGCTTCCCCTTGTTTCCCGCTGCGCGCGAAGCGTGTGGCGGCGGCTTGTCATGGCAAACGCCGGTGGCGGCAGCGCCCGGGGAGGCTGCGTCTGAGACCGCTGCCGTCAGGACGTGGTCCCGCATTCGGCGAGGAACTGCGGCAGCGACCGCGGTGCTCTTGAAGGTTGCCGGCGGTGCCGGTTCACCGTTGTCGGGGGTCGATCATCATCATCATCATCATCAGCCTATATTTTATGTCCACTGCAGGACGAAGGCCTCTCCCTGCGATCTCCAATTACCCCTGTCTTGCGCTATCGTATTCCAACTTGCGCCTGCAAATTTCCTAACTTCATCATCCCATCTGGTTTTCTGCCGACCTCGACTGCGCTTTCCTTCTCTTGGTATCCATTCTGTAGCCCTAATGGTCCACCGGTTATTCATCCTACGCATTACATGGCCTGCCCAGCTCCATTTCTTCCGCTTAATGTCAACTAGAATATCGGCTATACCCGTTTGTTCTCTGATCCACACCGCTCTCTTCCGGTCTCTTAACGTTAGTCCTAAGATTTTTCGTTCCATCGCTCTTTGTGTGGTCCTTAACTTGTTTCCGAGCTTCTTTGTTAACCTCCAAGTTTCTGCCCCATATGTTAGCACCGGTAGAATGCAATGATTGTACACTTTTCGTTTTAGGGACAGTGGTAAGCTCCCAGTCAGGATTTGGCAATGCCTGCCGTATGCACTCCAACCCAATTTTATCCTTCTGTAAATTTCTTTCTAGTGATCAGGGTCCTCTGTGAGTAATTGACCTAGGTAAACCAACTCTTTTACAGACTCTAGAGGCTGACTGGTGATCCTGAATTCTTGTTCCCTTGCCAGGCTGTTGAACATTATCTTTGTCTTCTGCATATTCACCTTCAACCCAATTCTTACACTTTCTCGATTAAGGTCCTCAATCATTTGCTGTAATTCGTCTGCATTGTTGCTAAATAGGACAATGTCATCTGCAAACCGAAGGTTGCTGAGATATTCGCCGTTGATCCTCACTCCTAAGCCTCCCCAGTCTAAGAGCTTGAATACTTCTAAGCATGCAGTGAATAACATTGGAGAGATTGTGTCTCCTTGCCTGACCCCCTTCTTGATAGGTAACTTTCTACTTTTCTTGTGGAGAATCAAGGTAGCTGTGGAATCCTTGTAGATGTTTGCTAAGATATTCACGTATGACTCCTGTACTCCTTGATTACGCAATGCCTCTATGACTGCTGGTATCTCTACTGAATCAAATGCATTTTCATAATCTATGAAAGCCATATAGAGAGGTTGATTGTACTCCGCAGATTTCTCGATTACCTGATTGATGACGTGGATATGATCCATCGTAGAATATCCCATCCTGTAGCCAGCCTGTTCTCTTGGTTGGCTGAAGTCAAGTGTTGCCTTGATTCTATTGGAAATTATCTTGGTGAATATTTTATACAATACTGAAAGCAAGCTAATGGGTCTATAATTCTCCAATTCTTTAACGTGTCTCTTCTTAAGGATGAGTATAATGCTGGCGTTCTTTCAGCTTTCTGGTACACTTGAAGTCATGAGGCATGGCTTATGAATGGGCGCAAGCTTTTCAAGCATATCTCCTCCATCTTTGATTAAATCTACTGTTATTCCGTCTTCTCCAGCAGCTTTTCTTCTGGTCATGTCTTTCAAGGCACTTCTAACTTCATCGCTAGTTATAGAAGGAGCCTCTGTATCTGGTTCATCACTGTTTCGAATGAAAGAAGCTTGGCAGTTTTGGGCACTGTACAGGTCAGTATAGAATTCTTCCGCTGCTTTTACTATATCATCGAAATTGCTGAAATTACCATGCTTATGTTTCAGTGCATACATCTTGCCTTGTCCTATGCCAAGCTTTCTTCTTACTGATTTAATGCTGCGTCCATATTTTACGGCTTCCTCAGTCTTTCCCACGTTATAATTTCGGATATCCCTTACATTCTCTTTGTTGATCAGTTTTGACAGTTCAGCGAATTCTATGTGATGATCTCTTGAGTTGGACATTTTCATGTTTTGTCGTTTCTTTATTAGGTCCTTTGCTTCCTCGGAGAGCTTACCTACTGGTTGCCTTGGTGCCTTACCTCCCACTTCAATTGCTGCTTCTGTCATCAACCTAGTTACGCTTTCATTCATTACCTGTATGTTGTCTTCATCTTCCTTTTCTAAAGCTGCATATTTGTTTGCGAGCACCAGCCTGAATTGGTCTGATTTTACCCTTACTGCCTCTAGGTTGGCCTGTTTCCTCTTGACTAATTTCAATCTTTCTCTCTTGAAATTGAGAGAAATCCAAGACCTTAACAACGTATGGTCACTGCACTTTACCTTACCTAACACTTCTACATCCTGCAATATGCTTGGATCGGCAGAGAGTATGAAATCTATTTCATTCCTTGTTTCTCCATTAGGGCTTTTCCAGGTCCACTTCCTGTTGCTGCGCTTCGTGAAGAAGGTATTCATTATTCGAAGCCTATTCCTTTCCGCGAATTCTACTAACATCTCTCCTCTTGCATTGCTACAATCGATGCCGTAGTTGCCAATTGCTTGCTCGCCAACCTGCTTTTTCCCCACTTTTCCATTGAAGTCGCCCATGACTACACTATACCGAGTTTTCACCTTCCTCATTGCTAATTCAACATCTTCATAAAACTGTTCTATTTCTTCATTGTCGTGACTTGTACTAACTTCATTTTGTACCTCCTATTCACCTTTATTACGACGACTGCTACCCTCTCATTGATGCTGTAGAATGTTGCCCGCTATGTTGTTGTGGACTAGAAATCCTACCCCGGATTCTCTCTTATCTGGAAGACCTCTGTAGCAGAGGGCGTGGCCGTTAGTCAGCACTGTGTAAGCCTCACCAGTTCTTCTAACCTCACTAGGGCCAATAATATCCCAGGCAAGGCCTGATAATTCTTCAAATAGCCCTGCTAAGCTAGCCTCACTCGAGGGGGTGCGCGTGTTGAGCGTTGCCAGGTTCAGTTTGCATTGGTGGCCTGTCCGGACCCAGTGATTCTTAGCGCCCTCTGCCGCGTAGCAGGTCTGACCGCAGCCTTGGTCAGGTGCTTCGCAGCCACTGGGGACTGAGGGCCATGGGTTAATTGTGGGAGTCATAAGGGAGGTAGTGGCCGAATACTGCACCAGGGAGGCCAATTCCTGTTCTGGTGAGGGAGTGACTTTGATGAAGCTTAGTGGGCCTTCCTAGTTTGGTTGCACCTGAACTAGTGTAGCCCCACTAGCTCTCGGCAATATTTTTTGCCGGTGTCAGGCACCACTCCATGCCTGATAATGTGGTGGACTGGAGTAGGATTCGAACTTACGACCTTCAGATTTGAAGCCGGGTATTATAGCTCTGCTCCACGCCACCACTCTTCGGGGGTCGATATGGTGGTCCAAATCATAGCACCTGGGTTGCAGCCCCGCATTCCATCTTGCTGTCCTGCCGTTCTCAGCTGTGTCAAGGTGCCTTTGGGCAAAGGTTGCCTTGTAGAGGGTTTTTGGCGTTCTTTCGATTGTGCCTGCGCATAAAGAAGTTCCTTTAGTAATTTCTGAACATCTGTATTATCTTTGTTCTAGGGTTCCGCGACTTCCGATGATGTAGATTTGTTAGCGTGTGTCTCAGTCTTAGTTCTGGCAATTGCCTGCCGGCGTGTGAGTGACGGCCGCACAGCTTGTTTGCGACAGATGAGTAGTTCGCGCTTGTAGTGTGGGCAGCTTGGATCGCTCGTAACAGGTTCACCTTGGCAATGTAGACAGCGTGGTTTCGTAGCGGTGCAGATTTCGCTTGCAGTTTGTGTTCTTCCGCATCTGCCACATCGTGCTTCATGTGGGAAATGTTCGCCTTGTGACCAATCCGTTGACAGTGTGAACACAAGATAGGCGTCGGCCGAAAGGTTGCACTTGATGCGCTATATACTCCATGCAGACATGACGCGGGAGCTTATTTCCGGCAAACACCACGAGAACAGTCTGCTTTGTTTTACCAAGCCGGTAGGCGTTCAGAATTCTTGGCCCGCCATGCAGGGGCCGAATTGTAGCTCGAATGTCTTCGTCAGTAAATACTGTGCTTACGCCATATATGACGTCTTTGATCGCGTCTCTCCGTGGAGCGACGTAGGCTTGTACTGGAACGGGGCCGAGTTTCTCTATTTTTAGAAATGGTTGCGTTGCTACATCTGCAGGAATATCCACGGCAATGACGTTTGCGCGAAGCTCTTTGCTGATGGTGGCCGGTGTTTCGCTATGGAGGCGTTCTTTGAGCCAGGTGTTTAGCACTGTGTCTGGAATCGACAAGGAAGGAAAGGAAGAGTGGAGAAGGAAAGGCAGGGAGGTTAACCAGTTTAGCACAACCGGTTTGCTGCCCGACGCTTGGGAGCGGGATGGGGGAGAATGAAAGATGGGGAGGGGATGGATAGAGTGCACATAGCACAGCACACACATCGTCAGTTACAGTTCGTCATTCTTGCGTGATACGTGACATCACTGTCACAGCCGCTTGTCCAAGCCCGTTTCTTTAAAAAATCTAAGCAGTCCTTTCGTCGCCTTCAGCTGCAATGTCTTCTGTCGATGACATGTGAAAATCGTTTCAACTGACATTGGTCTATTGTCAAGTTGCGCTAAAACGGACGCCAGGGACTGACTATCTCTGAACATTATATTCAGGACAGTCGCATAAAATATGTTCTAGCGTCTCCTCGCAAAGACAAGTATTGCAAAGTGCGTTGTCGGCCATTCCAATGAGAAAGGAATAAGATTTCATTAACGCCACCCCTAGCCATAAGCGATAGGTCTGACTATTATAGTGGTGGTGTCCTGCAAAACTTCATCCGGATAAAGGTTCGCTGTTTCTGTGACTTTCTTGGCTGGCACGGGGTCTCTTTCAGTGCGCGTTTGGCTGGTAACCTCAATTCTTGATCCGAATCAGAGCCGCATTGCAGAGCGTCCTCTGCAAAGCCGCGCTTCCAGTGTCGATTGCGCACATGCTTATCAGCGTCCCACGGTCGCGGCCGTTTTCCTTGCCTCCGCGTTTGCTGTTCCATGTCCCAATCTGCAGGGTCATTGGAGTCATCAGCGAGAATAGAAAAAGCGTTTTCTGCTTGCCTTTGCAGCTGAGTCATTTCGGCAGCGTCAGCCCAGGAGCGTGGCGTGAGCGGGAACCACTGAGTCGTCCATGTTGGGTCAGGGATCGTAGGCCCAACAGGGCTGCTGCCTGCCGCATCACTGGTTGTGATATCCAGGGCGCCTGGTCGATTCTTCATGTGCCCTTAGGGGCACAGATAATCTCGTCAGCTGCCTCTAGACTTCCTGTGGCTGTGTTGTAGGTTCCTCTGGGTCCCGAGTCTCTGCCTTGTAAATTTCCAAAGAAGCACGGAACTGAATGGCGCTCACGCAAGTTGATTGGCTTGGCTTTGCAGAACTCAGAGCAAGCATGGTATCAACACAAGTTCGGGCTGAGCACGTGTGTGAGGGCGCGTAATAGTTCACAGAGAATGTGAGGCGGCGATGCGACTAAAAGGCGTGGCGTTCGTCTCACCACAATGTCGAAGGGATTGGCGGATCAACGGGTGACCAGAGTGTGGTAGCTCCGGTTTGAACAGGGAAGGTAGGCGGCTTGGCAGCACCGGCAGATGGCGGCGGCGTTCTGGCCAGGCAGCTCGGCGTAGAACTCGTGTGCGTAGCCCGACTGCTCTCGCTCTGCCCACGGGCGCAGAAGCTCAGTAGTGACGCCCAAGAACGGGTTTGCAGGAGGCCTCGGTCGGGTGAAGTCCTGGTGGCTCGGGTGCGGAACCTGATGGCCTGTCTTCAACTCCCGGTCCTTTGGCCAACCTTCTCCTGGCGTCGCTTCCTGGAACTCTCCTTCTGCCAGTGCGCCTCGCCTTTCTGCCGCTCTGGCCGATTCGCCTTTTGCTCATTGGCCGCTCGAAGCTTCGTGGTGTCTTCTGATTGGATGCCTTTTTCTTTTCTTTTATCTTGGTGCGCCGCGTGTTCACGTGCCGGACGCTCTTCGACGTTGTCGTTTTCCATCCAGCACGGAATCCGCCTCCGCGCGCGCACTCCTTGTCGTCTGCTTCTTGTCTGTCTCCATCCACCGCACCGCGTCGCGCACTCCACACACCACAATCTTGAATGCATAACCATATCAATTTACTGCCAACTAATGTTGCACATGTGCAGCAACATTTCAGAAATGTTGAAAAGGCTGCCAATGTCTTGTAACATGTCACTGACGAAGGTTGCTCCACCAGCCGGAACGTTTGACAAGTAAAAATGAACGTATTTCTGTAACAACTCCATAGGTCTTAGCCATGTGCTCTGGCGTTTCTCCGCGTTACGCAGCGACAAGGGCAACACTGAAGAGCGGTGGGACACAGCTCTATACAGTCTCACATTAGATGAGCAGCTATGAGCAGCCCAATGGGCTCGCGAAGCGGCCGATAGGCTAGGCCTTTCGGTCCCAACGTGGGAGCGGCCTGCTTCGGGCCAGGAAACTATGGCGTGACCCAATGGACCATAATAAAGTTTTTCCATCCACCCATCCATCCACGTGCGTCGTGTTTCTTATATATATATATATATATATATATATATATATATATATATTGTGAGACGTCGGCCAATGCGATGCCTTTATTTCCGAGCAGCCGCCCGAGTCGGAGACGAAGCACCGCACGAGACAAAAGATGATGATGAGTCGTATGTACAAATGACGACAACGATATGCACAAATAGCGCTCACACAAGATGATGAGTCATGTGTACAGATGACGACGACGATATGCACAAAATGCGCTCACACTAACTTCCCCCCCCCCCTTCAGGAAAGGGGTCAGCAAGACCGCAAGCTAGAAAGGGTAGGTACGGCGAATGTAGGGTTTCAGGCGAGATACGTGAACGATTTCCGTAGTGCGGCGGCGGCGGTCAATAGCTGAGCTGACAGGAGTGACGCGGTAGTTAACGGCCGAAGTTCTTTGCAAAACGGTGTAGGGGCCGAGATATCTGTGGAGAAACTTTTCACAGAGACCCGGTGCGCGAACAGGTGTCCACAAAAGAACTTCGTCGCCTGGGCGGAACGAAGCAACGCGACGCGTCGCATCATAGCGAATTTTCCTTTTGTGCTGAATGGTAGCTGTGTTGGCGCGGGCAATTTCACGGCAGCGGGCGGTGCGAGCAGCAAATTCTTCAGGAAGAGACGCGGATGGAGCAGCAGGTGCTGAAAGGAGTGTAGTGTCCAAGACGAAACACGGCGCACGACTGTACAGAAGGAAGAAGGGACTGTAATTGGTTGTACGTTGGACGGCAGTATTGTACGCAAACGTCACGAAAGGTAGGATGGTGTCCCAGTTGGTGTGATCGGGTCGAACATACATTGACATCATGTCGGACAAAGTTCGATGAAAACGCTCGGTAAGGCAATTTGTTTGCGGATGGTACGCTGATGTGGTCTTATGGGTGGTGTCAGAGGCCTGGAGGACTTCACGAAGGACATGCGAAAGAAACGTCTTGCCACGGTCACTCAGGAGCACACGAGGTGCGCCGTGGCGCAAAACGATACTGTGCACGAAAAACTCGGCGACTTCTGAGGCAGTACCAGAGCGAAGAGCAGCTCTCTCAGCGTACCGCGTTAGATGATCCACTGCGGTAACGATCCAGCGGTGACCAGCGGGCGTGAATGGGAGGGGTCCGTACAAGTCTATGCCCAAAATTTCGAAGGGGGTGGACGGGCATGGTAGAGGCTGCAGAGGACCGGCTGGAAGGGATGTCGAGCGTTTTCTGTGTTTGCATGACGCGCAGGAGCTAACGTATTTGGCGACAGAGATGGAAAGGCCCGGCCAGAAAGAACGCGTTTTGATGCGGTCGTAGGTCTTAAGAAAGCCCAAGTGGCCAGCCGTCGCGTCTTCGTGAAATGCTTCTAATACTTGGAGTCGAAGTGAGCGAGGTATGACTGGTACCCACCGGTTAGGCGAAGGATGGTAGATTAATCGAAATAACGCTCCACCCTGAAGCTTAAAACGTGAAAGTTGTCGTCTTAAGGGACTGTTGGGGGGTCGTGCCAAGCCAGTAAGTCGGTCGATCAGCGTTCGGCAGTATGGGTCAGTACGCTGGAGTGAGACGAGGTCAGTAGACGGAAGAAAGTCAACTGAGGCAACCGCCTGTCCCGGGCTACTGAACGTGTGCTGAGACGTGTGGCTAGATGGTGAAGTGCAGACCGAAGGTGAAGCATGGGGGTTTGGAGACGGCGGCAGCGTGACAAAGCGTCGGCATCTTGATGTTGTTTGCCGGACCTATACGTGACAGTTAAGTCATATTCCTGCAAGCGCAGTACCCAACGGCCGAGGCGTCCAGACAAGTTTTTCAGGGACGACAACCAACAGAGAGCATGATGATCGGTCACAATTGTGAAATGGCGGCCGTAGAGATAGGGTCGAAATTTTTGTATTGACCACATGATGGTGAGGCATTCCTGTTCTGTAATTGTGTAGTTGCGCTCAGCAGGAGAAAGAGTACGACTTGCATAAGCCACGACTTGCTCTTCAGACTTCTGATTCCGCTGCAGCAGGACCGCGCCAATTCCATGCCCACTGGCATCAGTGTGTAGAATAGTAGGGGCGGTTGCATCGAAATGACGGAGCACGGGCCCTGACGTGAGAAGTCGTTTGAGGGTCTGGAAGGCGGCTTCACAGTCGTCCGACCACACAAAGGACGCGCTCGAAGTCATAAGTTTGTGTAGAGGAGCGGCGATGGTGGCGAAGTCACGGACAAAGCGGCCGAAGTAGGACGCCACTCCTAGAAAGCTGCGGAGTTCTTTAAGTGTGGTTGGTGGCGGAAATTGCAGCACTGCAGCGATTTTATCGGGATCAGGCTGGATGCCATGCTTACTGACGACGTGGCCCAACACTTTAATGCTTCGGCTTGCAAAGCGGCACTTTTTAGTATTGAGTTGGAGAGCAGTCTTTGCTAGACACGTCAGAACTTGGTCTAGACGTTGTATGTGCTGGGAGAAACTCGACGAAAAGATGACAATGTCGTCCAAGTAACAAAGGCATGTCTTCCATTTTAAGCCACGGAGTACTGTATCTATCATACGTTCAAACATAGCTGGCGCATTGCACAGTCCGAAAGGCATCACATTAAACTCGAAAAGGCCATCAGGTTTAGCAAACGCAGTCTTTTCTTTATCTTGCTCATGCATTGGAATCTGCCAATATCCGGAGCGCAAGTCGAGGCTCGAGAAATACTCGGCACCTTGTAAGGTATCCAAAGCACCATCAATACGAGGCAATGGATAAACATCCTTGCGGGTAATTTTGTTTAGCGCCCTATAATCGATGCAAAAGCGCACAGAACCATCCTTTTTTTTAACAAGCACAACAGGAGAAGACCAAGGGCTTGCTGAAGGCCTTATAATGTTGCGTGTCAGCATGTAGTTCACTTGTTCTTCTATAAATGTTTGCTCCGAAGGTGACACACGGTACGGGCGACGGCGAATGATGCGAGAGCCGTCTGTTTCAATTCGACGAGTAGTTACAGTCGTCTGACCCAGGCCTCGCGAAGAAACGTCAAAACAAGCTGCATGCTTCATTAAAATGGTGAGGAGTGCATCCGTCTGGGCCGGATTGAGATCTGCACTCAAGGTGCCCTTAATAGCACTAGCGTGGCCTTCTGCGGGCGTACAATGCGCGGAAGATGTGGCAGGCGAAACACTGACGACACATATCGGCGCAGCGTCGGCGACCTTGGCGACGGTAGACCCTTTCGGCAGTAGTAGTGGCTCAGGAGTCGTATTAAAGGCTGTGAGGCTGGCATAGCCACTCGAGAACCGGACCAAGCAAGAATCGATGGCGAGTCCTCGAGAAAGGCAGTGCTGAGACGGTACAACCAATGCGTCTCCGTCGACAATGTCTGTTGACTCAAGGGTAAGAACACGTTCTTCGTCTGGTTGGATAATAAAATCCACTGCTGCAGTGAGGTTGGGACACGGGGAATCGAAAACGGGATAAGTCTCGGTGTCGCTGATGTGGATGCTTGGGTCGCCGCACGAAATTAGTGCAGAAGCAGCGGACAGGAAGTCCCATCCTAATATAATCTGATTCCTACCGTACAGCGCACGCTGTGCACTGTCCGGTAGGAAAGATGGGAACGTCATTGGCACCACATAGGACCGGACCAACATACGGCGTTTGCACTTTTCGCAGACGGAAGCACAGTTCACGATGTATAACAGAAATAGCGGCTCCAGTATCTACAAGGGCGTCGACGGAAACACATTCCACACAAACTGAGAGCAAATTGGCGGGGCGAGCAGGAGGAATTGGGACAGTGCGATACGATGCAGTTTCTCCTCCGAAAACTGCAGCCCCTAGTTTTCCGAACGGGTGTCCACAACATGGGAAGCAGCACGCAAGGGCGATGAGGAACAGCGGTAAGGTGAAGGAGAGCGACGCCGGGGCGAGCGGGATGCTCGTGCCATGTCCTGGGAAGGTGAAGGAGAGCGACCAGAAGAGGTTGTGTATGGTCCGGGAACGTACGAATCTAGCCCTGGTAACCTTTCTCGCTCAAAGGTGTCACAGCCTCGCCTTTCACCTGGGTGACGCCCGGGAACGTAGGAGTCAAACCTAGGTGCGCTGTCTCGCTCAAAGGTAGCATAGCCCCGCCTTTCATTTTGCTGACGCCGACGGCAGAAGCGAGAAATGTGGCCGCGAATACCGCAGTAGAAACAAACAGGGCGCGACGACCGCCACGGAGCGTAGTACGGCTGTGCAGGAGTAGTCGCTGCCAGCGAAGCTAGGGGGTCGCGGTAAGCTTCGGCAGGTGGAGACTGAACGGTCGAGGGAGGCCGGGAGGCAATTTCGGCATAACTTGGCGGATGAAATAGTGCAGTAGACTTGTCCATTTGGACGTTTGTCATCGACGCCAGTTCGTCCTTGATGATGTCACGCAGTCCAGGAGGAGCGGGGCGAACGGTTGCAAGCGTCGTAGGTCCAGAAAGATGGCCGTGAAGTTCCTCCCTGATGAGAGTGCGTATCAGGGCTCGCAGCTCAACATCACCGTTGAGATGAGGGTCGGTAGAGGCGCGTGGCAGGCGGATAATATCCCCAGCGTGATAATATCCCCAACGCAGTTTGGGTTCTGCATGACGAGAGCATTAAAGGCGACCGTGTTGATGCCCTTCAGTATGTGGCGAACGCGATCAGCTTCCGCCATGTCACTCTGTGCGCGGCGGCAGAGAGCGAGGACGTCCTCAACGTAGGATGTACAGGACTCGTCCTGCTCTTGTATGCGCGTTGCCAGCTTCTGTTTCGCGACTTCGGAGCGTCCAGAGGACATGCCGAATATCTGGCGAAATTGCTGGGTGAATGATGGCCAGTCCGAAAAGTCACTTTCGTGGTTAAAAAACCATGTCTTCGCAACTTCGGTTAAGTAAAAAGCGACATACCGCAATTTGTGCGTGTCTTCCCAATGATTGGCGTCGCTGGCTCTGTTGTAGTGATCGAGCCAATCTTCGACGTCGTCGCCGCGGAGGCCGGCAAAGACGAGAGGATCTCGGTGTGTGGTGTTCACCGTCCAGGTAGGCCCAGCGGGCTGAGCAGAGGTGTAGCAGCACTGGTGGACGGGTTGGTGTCTGCCATCACCGTGGTAGGCGAGAGCAAACGACGACCGGATCGGAGCTCCAGGGGAATCGGGAAAGAAAGAGGACGTGGGAATCAAAGCACTCTCCACCACTTGTGAGACGTCGGCTGATGCGATGCCTTTATTTCCGAGCAGCCGCCCGAGTCAGAGACGAAGCACCGCACGAGACAAAAGATGATGATGAGTCGTATGTACAAATGACGACGACGATATGCACAAATAGCGCTCACAATATATATATATATATATATATATATATATATATATAAGAGGACAGTTTCACCCCATGGGCAAAGCATTCAAAGCGATATAGCAAGGTTTAGCGTCACACTGAAGATCCTCAGACGGTATCCTAAGAATGCGTGGGCGTGACTTTATAAAGAACTCTCATGAGCCGGCACGGAAGAGGGTTTAGCAATCTTCATTTAGACCCTATGTAACCCACACAATTCAAAATTTCCCGGCATTCTATTTTTTTTTTTATATAAGCTAGGTGTATGATGAAATGCTCTCAGTGCAGCGGGCAAACCTACATATAACTTTTATGAGCGTATCTAGTCGCACTAACAGCTTCGCTGTAAAGAAAGAAAATGGACGGATGTCTGCAATAACCGATATATCGCGGGTCGCACGCTCTCTTTCTGTTATTGTGTTGTTGCAATAGTCTTTCTAATGAAATCGTTTCGGTGCCCGATCCGGGGACATTTTTGTTTAAAGTTGCAGCAGTACGTGTTTTCCTTTTAAAAAATCACCGCCTTAGCACTCCGTGCAGATGGTTAACCAGCGAAGCTGAAACGTGCGGCCCCGGTGTTTATGACTGGGTTAATGCCGACAGTTCATTAAAGTATTTCTCAATTATTGGTTACGTCTTTGTGTTTCTTAATGAGGTTACACACACGTTCGGCTGCGACGGAGAGAACGACGTCACTGACGGTATGCCCGCAGTCCGCCGTGTTCGCTTGCGTTCGATGTCTCGAGTTTGCTCGGCGGCGTGGTTAGCAGCATTCGCCAGCCCCATTGCCGCTTGCGATTCTTCGAAATTACATTGCTTCAAAATTAAATCTGTCCGTTACGGTAAGACAATGAATGGCTCATTCCCCCTTAAGCATTGGCTCATACCCCCTTAAACGCGGCCTCCCCACTACGGCAGAAGAGAAGTGAAATTCTACGCTGGAATGATGAGCGGCAACGCAGCCAGTTGCGGAAGAAGACCACGACGAGGAACGCGGGAGCAGTGGCACGAGCGCGTGCCGACCACGAGCACGAGCGCAACCCGAGGGGCGTCAACGAGCCAGCTGTGGAAGAACACGACGACACACGAGCCAATGCTGATGATGATAGTTTTCTGTGGACAGGCGACAAACGCACGCTTTTTCGTTTCGCCTAACCATATCAAGCTACGCTTTAATAAAGCTTCGCTTTCAAAATCATGGGCCATTCCACTCTGTGAAGGTGGATGACCAGCGAAGCTGTTTAACGCACAACACAGACATTACGCAGAATTTTGAACAAAGGTACTAACACATTTATTGTCTTGACCGGTGGTCATTGTTACGAAAGGCACGCACACGCATTTATTGTCTTGATCAGGGGACAAATGCTATTGGCCGCCCGCCGCGCCGATTGCACTCTTCGTCGCTCTTCATAGGCGTGTTGCTCCTCGGGAGTCCGAACTATACGCGGCTTCCCCATTACGACAGAAGAGAAGGGAAATTCAAAATAGAGAACGGCAACTTGTCTTTCGCGTTTGTTTATTTACTGCCACAATGGCAGAGCGGAAGGAAAGGAAACTAGGTATGCAAACGCTTGTGTAGCATGGCTGAGTCACTCTGACGTCAACGGCCATTTCGTTATAATCACGTGACCTGTTACGTCACAATTCTTTCCTATATCTACTTCGTTTCAACCGCAATAAACGCTGTTCGTCACCCGACTGCCGGCCCGCCTACATGGTGGCAGCGGTGCTTAGCCGAAATGGCCATGCCGCCAGCCCCTTTGCCGTCAACACTTTTGCCGCCGCCAAAGCCCGTGGATACATCGGGCAACGCCAGGGTTAGATGGAAAACGTGTAGGAGTGAGTTCACGCTATTTTCCACTGCTACCCAATCGGCAAAAGAAGTGCAAGCAGCCACGTTGCTAGTTATTATTGGCGAAGAGGCAAGGAAGGTATACAGCACCTTCACGTTTGAGGCAGAAGAGGACAAAAATAACGTAGACGTCTTAATTGCTAAGTTTGAAGAGTTCTACAAGCCGGAAACGAACTTTACCTATCATGAATTTCTGTTTGGGTCCAGAAACCAAAGGGAAGGCGAACCTTTCAATGAGTGGCTAACGGAGCTACGAATGTTAGCCACAAACTGCGAATTTGGGGTAATGGAAGACCGGATGCTGCGCAGTCGCATTATTCTGGGTATTCGAGACAAGAGCCTCCAACAGAAATTGATTGCGGAAAACCCTTCGAACAAGAAGACTATCGATATTTGTCACACGCAAGAGCAACGGAAACATCAGTTTCGTGAAATCAGTGAAGCCGCGGAGACAGAGCCGGACACTGCAGTTAACGTAGTCGCAAAGAAAGGCGATGCCAGCGGTAGCTGCGGCTATCGCGCACACCGCGGCGAAAAATGCCCCGCCACCGGTAGAACATGTAATAAATGATGATGTGTGGTGTTTTATGGCGCAAGGGCCAGTTATGGCCAAAGAGCGCCATGCCAGTGTTTGTGAGTGTGCAGTGGAGCGATGAATTCTGAGAAGTAGATCAAGCGTGGCTGTAAAAGGGCCTAAAAATAATCCCTGTAAAGTGCGTAAAATATACATGTACTAAAATCATGGCAATGACATGAGGTGTACTATGAAATGAAGAATGCATTGAGAGGTAATGACACGATGTTTAAAATATTTAAGATGCAGTAATTGGCAAGAAGCACTACTGCCTAAACAGAGCCCTTGAACCACAAGGGCCTGGAGGCATGTGCTATAAAAAACTATCACAGCGGCATCCTCTGGAGAGAGGATGTGCTACGAACTAGTTGGGCAAATAACATGCAGGACCACATCGTTCAAAAAATCGACGACTGCTTTGGCATTAAAAATCGGTTCTTCGCCAAGAAACATAATGGGGTGAAGCGGGACATGATATCGGTACGCTTGTGGAAAATATTTCTTTCTTTCTGTTTCGGCTTCCCGGCACTCCACGAGGACATGGAGGACGGTTAGCCTCTCACTACATCTACCACAGGTTGGAGGCTCATTTCCATTCAACAGAAAATTGTGAGTACCGTATGTGTGTCCTATTCTTAGACGACAGAACAGGACATCAGTTCGTCGTGTTTTCGTTGCGGGTGACCAGAAACCTAACTGTGGCTTAATTAAGTGAAGCTGATTATTGTTTCAGCGTCCCACAAGCGCTGCCAGTGGTCGCGCGATTTTCTTCGCAGAAAAGGCTTCAGATCTGCGGGAGGAATAGTAGCCGCAGGATTAATAGCTTGCGATGTAGTTGATGTGGCCAACTGGTCTACAAGCACATTACCCTCAATGCCTCTATGGCCAGGCACCCAGCATATAGTCACATGCTGGTTAGATATATACGCTCTGCATAAACTGGAATGGAGCTCAGTAAGTACAGGATTTTTGTTTTTGCAGAGTGACATCAGAGCTTTCACCACGCTTAGGGAGTCTGTAAATATAATTGCTTTTTGAAGTTTTGATGCCCTTATATGATTCACAGCCGACAATAGTGCATAGGCCTCAGCCGTAAAGATACTCGTTTCCGGGTGGAGTACACCGGATTCCGAAAAGGATGGGCCGACGGCTGCATAAGATATCCCGGCATGTGACTTGGAAGCATCTGTGTAAAACTGTGTACACAAGTATTTAGATTGGAGTTCTATGAAATGCATTTTAATGTGTGCCTCTGGCGCGTGTTTAGTGACCTCTACGAACGATGTGTCACACTCTATGAGTTGCCAGTGCCACGGCGGCAACAGTTTCGCTGGAGCCATTGGACATTGTTCAAGCAGCGGAACACCCATTTCCTCACTAAGATTCCTCACACGCAAAGAGAACGGCTTTCTCGCTGCAGGTCGATTATGGAAGAGTGTGGCAGCGGTCACGTCATTTATAGTTGAATAAGAGGGATGTTCAATGTTTGCTTGTACTTTCAGAAAATATGTAACACTGCTGTATGACCGCTGCAAATGAAGTGACCACTGATTTGACTCTACGTAGAGGCTCTGGATTGGACTTGTCCTGAAAGCACCGGTCGCAAGGCGGATACCCAGATGGTGAACGGGGTCTAGTATTTTAGGGGCGAAGTTCCTTATGGCGGCACCCGTTCCGTCCCCGTCGTAGTAGTAGTAGTAGCGTGTAACCAGTCTGAGAAAAATGAGGAAAAAATTCCGAAGTTGTGTCCGTAGCGCGGAATCGAACCAGGGACCCCTCGCTTCCGATCGCGCGGCGTTAGCCCACTACGCCACGAAGCGGACATGGACAAACGCACCACGATGGCGATAAATACCCAACATTAACGAAAGGCCGTGTTTCTAGCGCGTTTCTAACGCGTTTGTGCTAGCGCGTTACGGCCCGTGTAAGAAGCTGGTGTAAGACGCTGTGGCCTCTCCACCTTACCTTCAACGCGTTTCGAACGCACTGCCCAAAGCGGTGGCAAGTCAAGTTCAAGTCGAGGATAAGTGGTTCTTGAGGGAAAGGGAAAGGTTGGCGCTGGAGCGTTTATGAATACGGGGGGTATACTCTCTCAGCAGTCATGTGATGGCGTCGGCAAACGCGGTGCACGTTCCGGCATGTGTAAATGGCTGCGTAAGACGCTGTGGCCGCTCCCCCTTACTAGAGAGTACTGCACGTTTCTAACGCGTTTGTGCTAGCGTCCCCTTAAGCGGGAGATCCGATGATTCCCTCCGGAGCTTCGCCCACTCATCATCATTCACCTCGTGGATCTGCTGTCATTTTTTTAATGCACTTGGCGTTGCGGAATTATACACTATAGCTCCGTAATCGAGGCGTGAGCGGACAAGACTTTTATAGAGGTTAAGCAGACACTTTCGATCACTACCCCAAGTCGTACGCGACAGAAGCTTTAAAAGGTTCATTGTCTTCAGGCATTTTGCCCTCAGATACTTAATATGAGGAATAAATGTAAGCTTCGAATCTAAAATAATGCCTAGAAACTTATGCTCGCTGCTCACAGAGAGCGCATCTCCTTTGATTTCTATACTGGGGACAGGCGTTATGCCTCTCTTGTTTGTAAAGAGTACGCAAGTGCTCTTCTGGGCGTTTACTTTAAAACCGTTCTCATCTGCCCATTGGGACAATCTGTTTATTCCCAGCTGCACTTGTCGTTCGCAGATGGCAATATTGCATGACTTGAAGGCTATCTGCACATCATCGACATAAACAGAATAAAACATAGTGCGTGGGATGACTGTGTGCAGGGAACTCATTTTTACAATAAATAGTGTGCAACTAAGCACGCCCCCTTGTGGCACACCAGTCTCTTGGGTGAATGACTTAAAAAGAGCGTTACCCACTCTTACGCGGAATGTGCGATTCGATAGGTAACTTTCAATTGTGTTTAACATGTTGCCACGGACACCCATCGCAGAGAGATCTCGGAGAATGCCGTAGCGCCATGTCGTGTCGTAAGCTTTTTCTAGGTCGAGGAACACTGAAAGACAGAACTGCTTATGTATAAAAGCGTCTCTGATATAAGACTAAATGCGAACAAGGTGGTCTGTTGTGGACATACCTTCCCTGAAACCACATTGGAAGGGGTCTAGTAATTTGTTATTTTCAAGGAAACAGATTAAGCGCCTGTTGATCATTTTTTCAAATAGTTTGCACAGACAGCTTGTTAGCGCTATTGGCCTGTAGCTGCTGGGCTAGGGACGGGTCTTTGCCTTGTTTAAGCACGGGAATGACTATAGCTTCCTTCCACGAGGACGGGATATATCCATGCGCCCACATGACATTGAAAAGATACAGGAGTGTTTTCAGCGCTTCAGGATTCAGGTACTTAATCATTTCATACATGACACGATCACCGCCTGGCGCCGAGTTATTGCAGCAAGCGAGGGATGCTTTCAGTTCAGTTAAAGTAAATGGATAGTTGTAGGCCTCACTCGATGAACCTTTACGTTTTAGGGCCTGTCGCTCTTCGCGTTCTTTAACTCTCAGAAATGCTTGTGTGTAGTGGGACGCACTGGAGATATATTGAAAGTGTTCGCCCAGACAACCAGCCTGATCTTCCAGGCTCTATCCTTGAGTACTTACTAAGGGGAGTGGGTGTACCTCCCGGCCTTTTAATTTATTTACTCGATTCCACACTTTCGTCTCATCCGTGTAAGAATTTATACTGGAGATGTACTTCTCCCAACTCTCCCTTTTAGCACGTCGACGGGTTCTTCTAGCCTGGGACTTTATTTGTTTGAAACTAATCAAGTTTTCGGCGGTTGGAGAGTCGCGAAGTCGTCCCCAAGCTTTGTTTTGATTTTTCCGTGCTTCCTTGCATTCTTCGTTCCACCACGGGATACGACGTTTATTAGCCAGTCCGTTAGTTTGACGGATGCATGTTGTGGCAGTCTCAATTATAAAGCCCGTTATATGTGCTACAGCATCGTCTATATTTAAAGAGTCAATATCATCCCTGCTTAAATACGTTTGTTCTTGGAAACGTTCCCAGTTAGCCGAGTCAACCTTCCATCGGGGAATGTGCGGGGAACATAGATCTTCTTTTGTCAGTTTTAACATGATTGGAAAGTGGTCGCTCCCAAAAGGGTTCTTCACAACTGACCACTCCAGGTACGGAATCAGTGTACTCGACACGATACTTAAATCTATGGAGGAGTATGTGTTGTGCGCCATGCTGTAGTAAGTTGGCTCTGTCTTATTAAGTAAACATGCTCCTGAAGAAAAGAGAAAGTTTTCAATCAGGCGTCCTCTCGCATCGCAACGAGAGTCTCCCCACAATGTGTTATGTGCGTTTAAATCTCCGACAACTATGTATGGTGCCGGAAGTTGATCTATGTAGTTCTGAAATTCAGTTTTATTAAGATGATAATTAGGAGGGATGTATATAGAGCTAACAGTGACTAGCCTGTCAAACAATACCCCTCGGACAGCAACTGCCTCTAGCGGCGTACGAAGTTTCAGTTCTCGACAGGCAACACCACTCTGTCAACTACGATAGCAACACCGCCGGATGACACGAAGGTGTCATCGCGGTCTTTGCGAAAGATGGCGTATTGCCGGAGAAAGTTGCATTGTGTAGATTTAAGGTGTGTCTCCTGAACACACAGCACCTTCTGATTAAACTTGTGTAGGATTTCTTTGACGTCATCGAGGTTGTGCAGGAGTCCTCTGACGTTCCACTGTATTATTTGTGTATTCATGTTGAAAGTGTTTTTGTGCTGTGTGTATAGGAGACTAACCTAAGCTACAGAGCCCTTGTCGGGCCCTCAGTGATGCGGGCTTTTTCTTTGTTGGAGCGATCGCGAGATTCTCGCCGCTCCTGAGGCGCTGGTGGCGCCGTCTGGCCGGTTGTTGTGTCCATCGCCTCTTGTGAGGCGCTGGACACGCGCTCTTGCGAGCGGTTGGTTTGACGAGAAGGCCTCGCCTCGAGGGACGAGGCCCTGGAGGCCACCAGCCCGGAGGTCGATGGTCCCTTCTTGTGAGTTGGCGGAGCAGCGCTAGCTGCAGTCGCCGAGGGGGCGGATGGCGCCACTGCCGGCTCACTGTGTGTGGGCCAGACAACCGCCGGAAGCCGTTGCGACGCTGCCCCCTGACGCGCCACTTCGGCAAAGGTGTTCTTTGGCAGGTATGACACCCGCCTGCGTGATTCTTTGAACGAAATATTTTCTTTGACTTTAATTGTGACGATTTCCTTTTCCTTCTTCCAGGTTGGGCAGGACCGTGAATATGCGGCGTGCTCCCCATCACAGTTCACGCAGTGGAGAGTGTTTTGACATGCTTCAGAAAGGTGTTCATTGGCACTGCATTTTGCACAATTCTGACGGCCTCGGCAGTTCTGTGAACTGTGCCCGAATCGCTGGCACTTAAAACATCGGAGCGGGTTAGGCACGTATGGCCTGACACGGATCTTGACATACCCGGCCTCAATGGTCTCGGGTAGCACACTAGAACCAAAGGTAAGAATAACATGTTTTGTTTGAATTTCCTTTCCATCGCGCCTCATCTTAATTCGCTTTACGTTAACCACGTTCTGTTCTTGAGTCCTTCCAAAAGTTCTTCCTCAGTGAGCTCCATCATGTCATCGTCTGAGATTACACCACGGATGGTGTTCATGGTACGGTGAGGGGTGACCGTAACTGGGATTTGTCCGAAAGAGACTAGTTTAGGCAGCTTTTCATACTGTTTTTTGTCGCGGAGCTCCAAGAGGAGGTCACCGCTGGCCAACTTAGTTGCTTTGTAGCCTGGGCCTATAGTTTCTGTCATACATTTGGAAACGAGGAACGGTGCGATAATCCTCACAGTCTTCTCTGGTCTTTCACTGTGTACTACATGGTAGCGCGGGAAATTCTCTATTTGGTGGCCAAAAAACTTGAAGACATCTTCGGTGCGCCCCCGTTTCTGGGGGCGATCAGGGAGTTTGGGGAAAGCACGATCCATAGGTATATCTAAATTTCGGCAGAAACGCCAGCCGCCCACCATGGAGCCCAACAAGGGGACGCCGCAGGACATATAGGAAGCAAGTCATGCAGACGCCAACTGTACGTTCCCGCTATAACCAAATATGTACAGCCAAGGTTGGTTGTACCACACAAGGTTAACCCTCGCTGCCTGGAAAGTCGGAAGTAAATAGAAGAGAGGAGAAGACAGGAAAGATTGAAAGAAAGAGGGAAAGACGCAGATTGGAGAGGGGGACAGGAAGAGGCAACTACCGATTTCCCCCGGGTGGGTCAGCCCGGGGGTGCCGTCTACGTGAAGCCGAGGCCAAAGGGGTGTGTTGCCTCCGCCGAGGGGCCATAAAGGTCCAAGCACACAGCATTGGCTCAACCCCCAGGATCCCCTTTTCCCCGGACACGGCTAAGCCAAGCACGGTTAAGCGTGGGAAGGTCCAACCCTCGTGTGCTCGGGTACGTGGTGACGCAACTCACCAAACGCCTGCTTGCGCAGACGCCCCTGCGGGAGAACATGTAATAAGTGCGGAGGGTTTAACCACTTCGCCCGAGCATGCAAATCGGCACCGCCTTCGCGAAGCTTTCCCCATAAGAAGAAAGAACTACGGGAACTATGCACAGGTGACGACGATTTTTTTCTGCAAACATTAACGGTGAGCGCGGTTAACACAGACATAGACATAGAAGGCCAACCAATGACATGCAAATTAGACACGGGGCCAAATTGCTGTGTCATTTCAAGGAGGGACGTCGCGAAGCTGCCGGGTCTACCAGAGCAGGCTTGCCGGGTTGCGCTAACAGCATTTTTCGGCCACAAGTCAACCGCCCAAGCAAAAGTGCGCCTGCGGCTTTCAGCCAATGAAAGGGTGGTCCCCGAAACATTTTACATCATAGAGCAGAGTGTACCAGTGACTATGAGCGGTTCAGTGGCCGAACGCCTTGGATTTATTTGCCGGGTACCGCACATCGAGGTCGATCAACTTTACCCGCCAGCACGACCTTTTGCAGAGGTATTCTCAGGACTGGGTGAGCTCAAGGGCTACGAGTACAAAATAAAACTCAAGCCCGGCGCAGTGGGTGTCATCGTACCGGTTCGGAGAGTCCCCGTGGCCCTGGAGGGCAAGACTAGAGCGGAACTTCAGCGTATGGAGGATCAAGGCGTCATAACAAAGGTAACTGAGCCTACAGAATGGTCCAGCCACATGGTTACCGTTGTTAAAGGAGACAAAGTTCGAATTTGCCTCGATCCAACGGCGCTCAATCAAGCCATACTCCGTGAAAACTATCCCATGCATGATGCAACGTTAGAGGATGTCGCTCCTAGGCTTGCCGGAGCAAAATTCTTTTCCACGCTTGATGCAGCTTCAGGGTTTTGGCAAATTCGGCTTAGCGAGTCGAGCTTCAAACTTTGAACCATGAGCACTCCGTATGGTCGCTATTGGTTTCTTCGCATGCCGTTTGGAATAGCTTCGGCCCAGAAGTTTTCCAGGCAGCAATGCACCGTGTTTTGGAAGGCTTGTCCTGTGTGGCAGTAGTGATGGATGACGTATTACTATGGGATAGAACTAAAGACGAAGATGACTACAGCTAAAAGCTTGTGTTGTCCCGTTGTCAACAGCACAACCTTCGACTTAACCCAAAGAAGAGTGCGTTTCTGCAGCCGGAGGTCCGGTATCTGCGACACATCCTCGCTACAGAAGGCCTACGCCTGGATCCGGAGAGGGTACAAGACATACTTGGAATGCCTGAACCGACGAACAAGAAAGAACTGCAAGTATTTCTTGGTACGATGAATTTCGTGTAGCGATTCATTCCCATCATGTCAGTGGTAACTGCGCCGCTTCGAGCACTGTTGCGTAAAGATATTGCATGGGTCTGGACGGAGGCGCCACAAAGAGTTTTGACATCTTGCGCCAATCCTTGACTAAAGCACCAGTTTTGGCTTTCTTCAACCCTAAAAAGCCTTTCATTCTCTCGGTAGACGCAAGCCAATTAGGAGTCGGCGCCGTTCTAATGCAAGACGGCCGCCCCATCGCTTTTTCGTCCCGATCCCTCACAGAGGCGCAACAAAACTATGCACAAATCCAGAAGTGCTGGCGATAGTGCATGGTTGCACGAAGTTTCACGACTACGTTTTTGGTCAGGCAGAAGTGATTGTAGAGACCGACCACAGGCCTTTGGTACCGATACTTAACAAACCTAAAGCCCCTATATTTATAAAAGTAGCGCCATTCTTAGATCTTGCCGCCACCGCGCTCACCCCGGCGCTTCCTCCTCGCCCTCTCTTAGCCGCCTCCTGTCGCCCCAGCCTCCTCCGCTCCCCCATTGGCCAATCCGTGTCACGTGGAAGTTCGCGTCGCGCTTTTGTATATTTTTTTCTTTCCAGCGCGCTCCGACTGCCATTCTCGGGCCTGTGCGACGAAAGTGCTGTACGCACAAACGGATCAAACGTGTTAGGGACAAGAACTTCGTTGTGATGGCATGCTGCTGCGCCTTAAGTTGCCGCAACCGACAAGGCGAGGGCAAAAGGCTGTTTTTGTTTACCATCCGGCGTGCGCAAACGCTTGTTGCACACTTGATATTTGCGCCGTCTCGCATCGTCGCGTTGCTACTTCCAAAACGGCATTATTAAGACCAGTTACTGACTGACGAAGCAAAATCGTGCCTCAAAAACGTCTCTGCAGGGCGCGATCGAAGTTTTCCTCGGATTTCCTCTGGTAGCGCGTTAGCTGTCGTCTGCCACGGCAGGCCCGACGCAGGCGGCGCCACTGTCGATATCGCGCCTCGATCGCGCTGGTCGCGCCGAGCGCGATAGTGGAACGGAGGAGGAGGGAAGTGGATGGTGCTACTTTTATAAATATAGGGGTTTTAAACAAACCGCTGCATCAGTGCCCCCTCCGGTTGCAACGCATGAGGCTGACCTTGCAGCGCTATCCGATCAAACTGGTGTATAAGCCAGACAAAGAACTTTTTCTTGCGGACGCTTTATCGCGTTTTCCGAGCAAAGTGAGCATGTGCTAGGAAACTGATCAGTTTCAAGTCAATGTGCTGGAATTTGTTTCAGCCTCGGAAGCTCGTCTAAAAAGTATTGTCGCAGCAACAAACAACGATACCGTTCTCTCCAAGCTGCGGGAATATGCGCTGACCAGTTGGCCTGACAACAAGCACGAGGTTCCAGAAGTCATCCGCCCCTACTGGCCTTATCAGGAGGAGATACACGCACAGGACGGTCTTCTATTTCGCAGCAACAAGGTTATCATACCAAGTTCGATAAAAGCAGAAATATTGGCTCTTTTACACGTCGCACATCCCGGTGCCGATAAGATGAAGGCGCGGGCACGAAGCGTCATGTTCTGACCCTGCATGGTAAGCGATATAGAGCAATTTTGCGCAAACTGCAAAATGCGTCAAAAGCATCAGCCACGGAACGCAAAGATGCCGTTTTTGAGCCATGAAGTTCCAAACTTGCCCTGGGAAGCTGTAGGAATGGACCTATTCTTTCACGGGGGCCGACAGTTTGCCATTATTGTCGACTCCTATTCCTTCTTTTTTGAAATAAAGGAATTTCGCCATACCACTGCTAACCAGCTGAAGTCTTGGTATGCCTAACTTTTTTCGGTTCATGGATTACCGCTTAAACTGTGTAGCGATAACGGGCCGCCATTCAACAGCACAGAATTCAAAGACTTTTATATGGGCTCGGCATTACCCACGTAACGTCAAGCCCATATCATCCACGGTCAAATGGTATGACGGAGAGGGCCGTGCAAGAAGCTAAAAAAACTACTAAAGAAGTGCTCTCTTAGAACGCCTGATTTCCACATGGCTCTGCTTGAATGGCGTAATACTCCGGGCGATGCTGTTTTGAAGTCCCCTGTGCAGAGACTGATGGGAAGGCAGACGAGGACCCTGCTGCCTGTACTCGCAAGCCACCTGGTGCCGGAGATTGTGCCCAACCGAGCCGTCCATAACCGTCTCCAGGAAATCCGCCAACGCCAGAGGATTTACTACAACCGCAACTCCAGGAACCTGCCACCCCTGTTTCCTGGCCAGAGAGTGACTGCATACGACACCCATGAGAAGACTTGAGCACCTGCGGTCTTTCTGAGGCCAGCTGAGACGCCACGCTCCGTGGTTTTGAAGACTGAAGAGGGACAGGAAATTAGACGCACTCGCGAGCATCTGCGAGACGCCCCTACACATCCCGAAGATAGTCTTCGTGCCGGGTCCGAACGACTAGACGACGCCCAGCCCGCTCAAGAGCTACGTAGAAGCACAAGGCCACGCCGGGAGCCTTGCTGCTACCCCCAACCAGAAATACCATTGTAATTATTTGCTTCCCTAAGAAAGGGAAGATGTAGCATGGCTGAGTCACTCTGACGTCAACGGCCATTTCGTTAAAATCACGTGACCTGTTACGTCACAATTCTTTCCTATATCTACTTCGTTTCAACCGCAATAAACGTTGTTAGTCACCCGGCTGCCGGCCCGCCTACAGCTTGGAACGCCGACAAAGAGAGCGTGGTGTGACATGGACATGGCCGACGCGGGGCTCACTGCGGCAAATCTTTGAGAAACCTTTATTATCTACCTAGAAATCTACTGATCTTGAAAATGGTGCCTATTGATAACTAATCTACTCAAAATGCATATACGAAGGACGCCGACGAGCCAGCTGTGGCAAAAAACGACGACGAACGTGAGAGCAGTGGCACGAGAGCCTTCGTGCGGGACCTGAGGTTTTGCTTACGCACACGAAAAATCCACAGCACCCTCATAGCCATAAACAGCTTCGTTGTAAAATGTATAATGATGGCCGTAGATCCCTTTACCACGATGTTGTAGCGATACATTTTTCTTTATTCTATGCCACTCCTGTCATCCATGACTTCTGATACCATAGACAAGGTGGGCAAAGCGTCTATCTAACCACTGATGAAGCACGAGGACGACGGTATAGAAAAGGGCACCGCTACAAAATCGCGGCAGTTCTTGAACTTTTAGCCAACTGTATAATGCACTAATGCTTCTGTATTTCTTTCCTTATTCTCTGTGTATTGATGCTCTGTCTTTCCTATAACAATCCTTCGTGTGTATTATTTTATGTCCATTATTGTATCTATTACTGCCCAGTGAGAACACTTCATGCGTATATACGACATCCAATTCATATGTGTGTACGACATCCAAAATCAAGGGAGAAATAGGACAAATAGGGATAGTTCTAGTTGTAAAGCATAAATACCCCAGAAAGTGGATGGGAAAACGGCTCCGCGGTAGCTCAATGGTGAGAGCATCGCACGCGTAATGCGAAGACGTGGGTTCATTCCCCACCTGCGGACAGTTGTGTTTTCATCTGTTTTCATTTCCATTAATTTTTCTTTTCTTTAATTCAATTAGTAAGTACATTAGTAAGTACAATTAGTAATTAGTAAGTACAATTAGTAAGTAAGTCTCCTATTTTGCCATTGGTGTCATTGTTTGTTGGCTTCTTAGAAATCATTGAGGATCTTAACCGAGAAAGTGTAAAAGTGGGGTTGAAGATTAAAATGAAAAATACAAAGATAAGGTTCAATAGCGTGGCAAGGGAACCAGAATTCGGGATCGCCAGTCAACCTCTTGAGTCTATAAAGGAGTACGTTTATCTAGGTCAATTACTCGCATGGGACCCTCATCATAAGAAGAAAATGTACAGAAGAATAAAATTGGGTTGAAGTGCATACGGCAGGCATTGCCAAATCCTGACTGGGAGCTTACCACTCTCGTTGAAAAGAAAAGTGTACAATCATTGCATTCTGCCGGTGCTAATATATGGGGCAGAGGCTTGGAGGTTAACAAAGCAGCTCGAGAACAAGTTAAGGACCGCACAAAGAGCGATGGAACGATAAAGGTTAGGCCTAACTTTAGGCCTTAGGTCACTAGGTCAAGCTGCGCTAATTTTTTTTTTTTTTAGTGGCACGAGCATCGAGTGACACTCGGGTTTCTTGCGCAGCACTTCCGGTTCAAGTCCTGAGACAACTTGGGACGAAATCCAAAATAAATCGAAAAAAATATTAGGTGCAGCTTCACACTAGTGGTGCGAAGACTGGGCAAACAGCCACGCTGGCGACCCCACCTATTTTATCTCGGTTCGGTCAAGTTTCTTGCGACGTTATGCTTCGAGACTGGGCCACGTTTTGCGCAAGATCACCCCGGAAACATGGACAGCCCAAAGAGCAACGAACACTCAGTCATTATAAAGTATCTGGAGGCTTCTTGACGCTCAAACACTTTTGCTCGGTTTCGCGGGCTGGTAACTCCGGATCTTCTGCGAATCGCCGACATTTCGCCGCCGCTTCAGCGGCTCGATACTAAGGATCGGACCGAAGTCGTCTCACTCGCTCTCGAGTACCGGCGCGGCGGCTTTCGCACCGCGCGTCCTCTTCTTCGGGAGTGACGCTCTTCTTCGGCCGCCCCATCTTCGCGGTGATGTGCTCGGTGCGGAGACGGTGGCGCTTTTGTGTCGCCGTGGCGGCGACGCGGGGCTATATACCCCGTGGGTCGGAGCAGTGACGTCACGGCTTAGCTCGGCCTCTGCGCAGCCACGGCAACCACTCCGCACGGCGCGGTGACCTCACGGCTCAAGCAGCTGTGGCGAGTGTCGGTAGGGTTGGCGCAGCTGGGGCGAAGCGTTGCTAGGCGACGCATGGTGACGTCATCGCTAGGCGGAGGTTTTGCTGCGTACACTCGACGGACCTTCGCTAGTTCACAGGGGTATGTGCCATTGCGCTTGGAACCTTTCTGCACTGCCACCACGATCGTCTCACATTTCGGCGTTATACCTGACGGCAAACGCCCAGGTTAAACAGCTTCGCTGTTAAAATAGAAAAAAATAGTACAGTACAAAATTCATGGCTTTCATTATAGATATGATATCAGAGGACAAGTTTCCTTACAAGTTGAGTTACTGAAGGGTCTGGAACAATTAGAAATAATTAGCTGAGATGAAATTCAAAATAAATCCGAAAAAAGAAAAAATAGTACAGTACAAAATTCACGGGTTTCATTATAAATATGATATCAGAGCATAAGTTTACTTACAAGTTGAGTTACTGAAGTGTCTGGAATAATTAGAAATAATTATAAATCACTGATTATCGCACACAAAAGCACGGAACACCAACGCCGAGGTGCGAGTGCCACTAAGAGACACCCAAGTCAAAGATTAGGGTCGCCTACCGTTTTTTTTTTTTTTTATGAAAAGAACTGAATGAGAACCAAGTTTCTTTTTTTTCGATCTGGTTTGTCCCGTCCTCTATACGACGCACTCACCCGTCCTATGGTAATAGGTGACCCGTAAAACAAGCAATCGCAGGGAATTGTGGGGCGCGCCATCTGCTAGCAGCTTCCGGTTCGACGGACGACGCGGCGGCATCGGCGGCATGCCCTGCGCACGTGTTTTAAATACGACGCATTTCTTGGCGAACATTTGATACTTTTACCTTATCTATCTATCTAGCCGCCTACGACTTTGTGCTTTCATGGCCGTTTCGATAACTTGGTATGTACCAAAATTGGCATACTATGGCAAGAGTATATGACGAACATAAATGGTATGTCATTACATTAATATCATGACATGCGTGTCATGTAGGTCATGAAACAGCTGCCTACGTCTTGGTGCTCTCATGGCCGTTTTGTTAACTTGGTGGGTACTAAAATTGGTATATTATGACAGGAGTGTATGACGAACATAAGTGATAGGTCATGACAAAAATGTCATGACATGCGTGTCATGTAGGTCATGACAATGACCCAACTAAAAAGTTTATCACTCAAAAGCAGCTCAAATGGGTTCGGACGTGGGTACTAAGTCAAGGAAACACTACAGGATGCTGGTAGAAGTAATAGTCATGAGCATGAGTCAGCAAAAATGACAATTACTCATCGAAAAAAAGATTAACAATCAAAAACCCCTGGAATGGGTTCGGACGTCGGTACAAGTGAAGGAAACACTAAAGGATTATGGCGAGCCGTCAGCGTCTCGACGACGACGACGATGTTGCTCTTGCCGCCGTTCTTGCCCTCTTGTCGCCGTGCTACTCTCGCGCTCAGCTCGAACGTGCGGAGCAGCCGAGGTGCAACATCGTCGTCGTCGTCGAGACGCTGACGGCTCGCCATAATCCTTTAGTGTTTCCTTCACTTGTACCGACGTCCGTGACGACGACGATGTTGCACCTCGGCTGCTCCACACGTTCGAGCTGAGCGCGAGAGTAGCACGGCGACAAGACGGCAAGAACGGCGGCAAGAGCAACATCGTCGTCGTCGTCGAGACGCTGACGGCTAGCCATAGGATGGTGGCAGAAGTCATAGTCATGAGCATGACTCAGAAAAAAGCGTCAATGACTCAGCGAAAAAATCATTAACACTGAAAAACACTGAAATGTGTTCGGACATAGGTACTAAGTGAATGAAGGAAACAGTAAAGGATGTTGGTAGAAGTCATAGCCGCGAGTATGACTAAGGCTTTCGCCCTAAGGTGTCTTAGGTGTAGCTAAAGAGACGCCCGAGGACTCGTGACATGAATGTCGTGACATGCGTGACATGTATGTCATGAAAGAGCCGCATACATCTTGATGCTCTCACGTTCGTTTCGTTAATTGGTAGGCTCCCCGCACACTGCTTCGCCTAACATCGATTCCCACAGGGCGGGTGATCTGCCGGCTTTTTCTACGCGGTTTCAACTGTCAGTCGTGCGAAGCTTTCCGTCCGCTTTGTCGACCAGCAATGTCGTACCATTTATGCAGCAGATTTCTAGGTTTTAGTTCACTCTGGGCGCGACGATGACGAGCCAAGAAAGGCAAGGATATGCTTTTATTCATAAAATAAATCTGGTTTTCGTTCCGGTGGCCTTTTTTGTTTCTGCCAGGTTTAGCTCTACGACATTTGCCGTTGCTTGGACGCACCGTCACTGACTGCTCTGCCTGCGGGTCAGTCAGACAGCTGAAAAAGTTATCGTTATCCGATAATTTATCAAGCGTATAGAAGCATTACTTAGAAAATCGGGTGCTGAGGTGATATACAGTTACAGCGGTGCATGCTGTTCTGTGATCGTAGCTAAAAACCGATATCGTCGTATAACGGCGCAGCTAGCGCTGAAAATGATAACTTTGCGCGCTGTCAACAGCATTTCTCGGTCGAAACTCTAGGTTCATTTGAAGTGGTACGTAGTTAGACGTTCTCGCTTTTTTGTCAACAATGGCCGTATCGCCGTCATATTACGGCTGCGCATTATGTCTATCTGTGCTGAAGGAGCTAAAAAAAATTAAATTATGGGGTTTTACGTGCCAAAACCAGTTCTGATTATGAGGCACGCCGTAGTGGGGGACTCCGGAAATTTGGACCACCTGGGGTTCTTTAACGTGCACCTAAATCTAAGTACACGGGTGTTTTCGCATTTCGCCCCCATCGAAATGCGGCCGCCGTGGCCGGGATTCGATCCCGCGACCTCGTGCTCAGCAGCCCAACACCATAGCCACTGAGCAACCACGGCGGGTGCTGAAGGAGCTAAGGAGGGCTAGTTGGTTACGAGTATATTATGTATGTATCTCGCTGTGTCCCGCTTAACTTCGCGCCGTAAACATATGTGCATGTGAGTACTGAAGTAGTTCTGGCGCAGCCAAGAGAAATTTCCGCATTCTTTAGTTACCGCTGCACCGAAATGCTACACAGTGGTTCCCCGACTATATATCAACTGACATCACGTAAATTTCAACAAGATCGAAACACACACACAAAACAAAGTTCACGCAGAAACTCCTCTGGGTGTCATTTTCATTGTGCCAGTTGCTCATCTCCACGTAGCCCGGTGTCATTATCAATGTTAGGAAATTTGATCGGACCAGTATAAACGAAAGCGCTGCGGCGTCACGAACTCCTGCGGAGGGCGGCGCAAGATGAATTGACGACGCAAGCAAAGTACTGCAGGCAGCGGCGCCAGGTACGCTGATGACGTTCCGATCGTTACCCATGAAACACACAAGCAGCTATTTGATGTCTAAAAGATGTCTTGAACGGATAATTCAAAAGTCTAATAGCTGTCCTGGTCAAGACATTTTCTAGCCGTGGACGTCTCCGGGTACTTGACTAAGCCCTGCTAACGTTACGCTAAAAGTTGGCTAATAAACATCTCGACAAGAACGACTTCAAGAATTGTATTAGACGTTCCCAGAATTCTGTAATAATGACTTTGGAAACACCATGCAGGCTTTTATAAAACATCTTGACAAGAACAAGTTAAGAATTTTATTAGATGTTCCCAGAATTCTGTTATAAATTATAACAGAATTCTGGGGGCGTCTAACAAAATTCTTAATTAAGCTATAAAAGCCTTCATATTGTTTCCGAAGTCATAACAGAGGCACAGCAAGAGTTGCACACGAGGAGTCGTCAGCAGTTAAATCCGAAATATGGTAGTCTCGGACCGGCGTGATTTGCGCAAGTGATATGCCGCACGGGAGAACTTGTGCACAAAGTCCAAAGTTCACTAGCGGAAGACAGGACGTGTTGTGCGTAATGGTAATGATGGTGTGAGGAAATGCGACGTTATGCGTGAGCAGGACAGCGGCATTAGGGGATACGATGTAGTCACCGTCTGGAACGGGCGGAACGGGTGAAACACCTATATAGGTAACGGCAGGGTTAGGGAGGCGAATATGCTCTGTGGAACATAGCCGGATTGGAGCACTATCGGGGGGATCAATAGCAACAGATAGAACGAGTTGCACAACACCAGCAGAACAGTCTATCAAGGCGGAATGGGCTGAGAGAAAGTCAAGTCCCAGGATTAGGTCGTGAGGGCAGTGTCCTAGGACATAGAATAAAACAGAAGTATGATGATCGGCGACACTCACACGAGCTGGACACATGCCCATAACGGCCGGCGTTCCCCCGTCGGCGACTCGGAGCACAGGCGACGGGGCAGGAGTGAGGACTTTCTTGAGACGATGGCGAAGCTGAGCACCCATCACAGATACATGCGCGCCAGTGTCAATCAGAGCGGTAACAGGTACACCATCCACGTTCGCGTTGATGAGGTTCCGATCTGTGGGCAGAGTCAGAAGAGAATTTTGGCGTCGGGTCGGTATAGCAGCATCACCTCTAGGTGCTGCACCCGTTAGTTTTCTGAAAGCGTGCGCCGGAAGGAGCTTGGGGACGGTGACCGACGCGATGGGGGCGAGCGGGAGAAGCGGCTATGTGGCGAAGGAGAGCGGCTAGAGCGGGCGGGCCGAGAAGTGTCGCCAGGAGTTACTGGTTGCATGCGCGGTGGGAAGCGAGAAGCAGCATGAGGCGGACGGTCGGATGGGAGATAGGGCCAAGGGGTCGAATTCCATGAAGAGCGGCAGTGACGTGAAATATGACCGGTACGGCCACAAGTGAATCATATTGGCCTGTCGTCATTCAGCCGGGTTGCGATACCGCGGAGGGGCATTCACGTTGCGAGGGCGCATGGCAGAGGTGGACGAAGCGTAGTCAGGCCGATTAATTGAGCAGACGTTGGTCAAGCCAACGTTGGCCAATTCCTGGCGTACGACGGTCTGGATCAGGGAGCCAAGGGTTGGGGCTTGGATAGGAGATGCGGCCTCGATTTCACGCCGGATAATGTGGACGATGTCATCAGAGCGATTGGGCGTGGATAGACTACGGAGGTCTTCGCATGTTGACGTAGCAGCCGTGTTGGGGAGGCGGGGAAATGGGTGGGCAATGCGGCGGCTCTTGGCTTCTTCAAACCGCCGGCATTCGGTAATGATGGCTTGTACAGTAGAAAAATTCTTAAACACAAGGAGGTGAAAGGCATCATCTGGTATGCCCTTAATGACATGTGCGACCTTATCAGCTTCGGACATTCTCGGATCCACTTTGCGGCACAGAGCGAGCACGTCCCGGATGTATGTGAGGTAGGACTCAGTGCACGTCTGGACACGCGAAGCGAGGTCTTTTTGAGCGGCGCGCTGACGTCCAACAGGCTTGCCAAACAAATCCGTGAGCTTCTGTTTACAAATGTCCCAGGTGGTGAGTTCCTCCTCGTGGGTCTGAAACCAGGCGCGTGCCGTTCCCGCGAGATAGAATATCAAATTAGCCAGCATGGCGGTCTGGTTGCAGTGGTTGCTCTTGCTCACCCGCTCAAAAAGTTGAATCCAATCTTCAACATCCGTGTTGTCAGTGCCGGAAAAGGTGCCGGGGTCGCGCGGTTGTGCCAGAATTACGGATGGCTTGGGGGGCCGACGAGCCCGAAGCATCCTCGCCTTGAGCTGGCATGGTAGATGCAGCCAAGGAGCGCCCGCTGCGTAAATCCGTCTTGCGCTTGAGCCCCCAAACTCCACCAAAAATGTTACGGGGAAAAGAAGTAAGAAATATATTAACACGGTATTTACAAGACCGGCAGCGGCTGACGTAGATGTAGATGTAGAGCCTTGGAGTTACTGGCACATACCCACTCTGGGGGATTGGCCAAGAACCGGGTAGTTTGAAATAACAATGAGAAAGGAGATATATAAGATAATGCAAACATAAATGTGGGAATATATACGCATCTGAGAATGAATAATTAGAATATATCAGATAACTTGAATAGAATAAAGGAATAAATGATGACTAAAAAAAGAAGTAGACAGCTAGTCATCAAATTTGTAAAAATATTTCGGAACCCTATAAGCCCTGTTTTTGTCATCTAAATCTTTCTGACCCTGTAATGTAATTCTGGATGGCATCGACAACCTTCCTATCGCTGTGCCCAAGGGTAGAGGCCCTCAATGATAAAATTTTGAACATTTAATTCTAATCTAAGTAGGCGTAACGGTGTTTCTAAGGTTCTTTCTCGCAATTCAGAATATCTTTGACAGACAATGAGAAAATGATCTAATGTTTCATGTTGTCCACAATAGGGACAGTTAGGTGAGGGAACCAGACCAGCTCTGTGTAGGTAAAAATTTAAAAATGGAATTCTGCAGCGTCTATAGTCTAGTGATTACGACTTCAAGTGACCGCGTTTGACAGAGTTTGCTATTCCAATAATGCGACAAGTGCTGAAAATCTGAGGAGTTTGTTAAAGGGGCGTGAAATTCACGCAGCATCATTTTTGCTCCGAAATCTAGCCCCTATGATTAAAGCTGAAATCGGTAGGCTATGAATTACCGGGCCATTCAGGGACGCTTTCGCCAACAAATCTGCCATTTCGTTTAGAAATTGGCCCTTATGCCCTGGTACCCACACCAATCTAATCAAAGCTAAGTGAGGGGGCACTAACGATCTGAAAGCTCGCAAAACCGGGGAATTATCGGAAGCTGTGAGGGAGGAGCACAAAGATAAAGAATCCGTCACGATCACTGCGGAACGTGTTGATGTATTGAATTTACGGAGGGCTAGAACGACAGCTAAAAATTCCGCTAGAAAGATCGGTACGAAGTCTGGGAGGTGAAGAGAGAACGACCAATCAATAATAGGAGAAAATATTCCGATTCCACACTTTTCTTCATTTTGAGAAGCGTCAGTGGCAATAACTGTCTCGATTGGAGCGTACAAAAAGTAATCATTTAAGATTGAGCTTAGCATGCGGTAAGATAATGCCTTTGCATTTTTAGGGAAAATATCATCATACTGAATTTTAATGGAATTGGTGTTGTAAACAACAGGACTCACCTCACGAATTTGGATGTGAATTGATCTAGGAGAGTTTGAATAAAAATAATTTGTGCTGTGCGGGCACGCGCATTTTAAACCTTTTTCACTTTCACGCGCACGCCCAAGCATATTACGACAAAAACATCTAAAAAAGTTCTTGAGTTATACGCTCTCAAGGCGTTCACCAAAGTATACTCCGGTGACGCCAGAGGTGGGCTGTTACCACAGCTGAAACACAATGGCATATTTGATTAACCGTACTTCCTGCTACATAATGTTTCCATCAACATCTGTTTAACATCTTCGCGTAGACCATGACGTCTATAGCCGGTTGTAGCCGTTCCTAGAAGTTTTCAAGACGTTTTGTGTTTGCGTGAACAAGTGGTGAAGAAGCCGGAATTGCGATACCAGCTATCGTCACCAACAGATCTGGCCGCGCGCAGTCACAAACGTGCGCTCCATTTGAGCGAACTGCTATCTGCTCTTGGACCACGTGTCTTGGACCGCACCAGGGGGGCGCACTTAAGTTTCCGCGAGCGATTCAAAGGGGCCGTGCTCATGCTCGCAAGCGTTCGCTCGCCAGTGCTCATGCTTTTCTTCCCAAGTCTTTTTTTTTTTTTTGCTCACGTTCAAGCCTTGACCAGCACCTGCAGATACGGCGCAGTTCCGTACGGTACGTATACGTTTACCTGCTACAACTTGCACGCCACTTTTGTTTTGGCGGGCCCGTGCCGGCGCGAAGTTTAGACTCGAATATATTTGCATGCACGGTATGTAGCAGAACGTTCTTTTGTGATCTGGGAGGTAAAGCCTGAGTTTCACATAATTGGTTGAACGATTACAGAAATTCGAGCTGCGTGTGGCCTTTAAGATGGCAGCAGCGTGCTGCATTGCGTAATATACCGGGACTTTGCTCTCTTGGCTTCTCCTCTGTGTAGCTTCCAGCACGCTAGCAGGCAGGAAAATAGTCTTGCATTGGTGTGGTAACTTCCCTTATAGTTGGAGGATTGGAAAACTTTTTGCGGCATGAGATTCGTGAGACGACGTCCTTTAATATAGTGAGGCCATTCTATGATTATTTAAGTGTTTAGGGTCACTTTAGGAAGAGAATGGTTTTATTGACATGTGGTACAATACCGCAGGGATATTGTAAGAGACACTCGGAAGGAGCACTTGCCGGCCTTGATTGTCAGGCTAAGCCCACCTGTTGCTACAACGCACCAACACCACTACTTAAATAAAAGTAGCATACTGTTGTAAGAGATTTGTTTGCAAACCATCTAACTGCTAATGACCTACTGCAAGTCGTGTGTGGATGAAACCATTTGCCAGTTTAATTTCACTCTACAGTAGCTTTTTCATATATCTGCAACATAATTCTGAACGTCATCGTACAGCCTAAGACTTCGAGAGAAAGTATTGCTTAAATTTATAAAGTAAATGTGACCGAGGTAAAACAACGGCACATATGTTGCTATTTGAAATACCGAATCGCACATCTTTATTGTAAATCAAGTGTGGCTTACTTTTTTCTTCACTGTTGTATTACAGAGCCAACTTCTGTGGGCAGCCAGCGGTATCCAAGAGGGAAGGGACCTGGATTGCTGTGGTTACTGCAGCTACGTCTTATTTTCTGTGGTCACCTTTTCTACTGTATTAAAAATTTTGTAAAATAATTCTGCATGTCCTTTAATTTATTAGTCAATAAAGCCGCTTTCTCAAAAGGTCAGGTAATTTTTTCTTAATGTTGTTATGCTCATTTGCTTTGGATGTGTATTGCACATTTGATATATGTTAAACAATTTTATGCAAGTTATTATAAATAATATAATGTAATGCTTCAATTTAATTTTCAGTTCTATATAGTAACATGTGTACTATGAAGTAGCATACGGATGCATGATATGAGGAAGAAGTGGCCAATAATTTTGCTTACCACATCACTGTAGAATGACAATCTATAAATGCTGCTTTAAAGACGGCTATAAAAGCCTGCATATTGTTTCTGAAGCCATTACACGTTATGACTTCGGAAACAATATGCAGGTAGCTTAACACGTAGCTTAATTAAGAATTTTGTTTGACGTCCCCAGAATTCTGTTATAATTTATAACAGAATTCTGGGAACGTCTAATAAAATTCTTAACTTGTTCTTGTCAAGATGTTTTATAAAAGCCTGCATAATGTTTCCAAAGTCATTACTACAGAATTCTGGGAACGTCTAATACAATTCTTGAAGTTGTTCTTGTCGAGATGTTTATTAGCCAACTTTTAGCGTAACGTTAGCAGGGCTTACTGAAGTACCTGTAGACGTCCACGTACGGC
Organism: Dermacentor silvarum; assembly: GCF_013339745.2. Taxonomy (NCBI): domain Eukaryota; kingdom Metazoa; phylum Arthropoda; class Arachnida; order Ixodida; family Ixodidae; genus Dermacentor; species Dermacentor silvarum. The sequence goes on along the minus strand of NC_051156.1, from coordinate 9,875,409 downwards.
TAGAAAATGTCTTGATCAGGACAGCTATTAGACTTTTGAATTATCCGTTCAAGACATCTTTTAGACATCAAATAGATGCTTGTGTGTTTCGTGGGTATGACATCTACCAACATCCTTTAGTGTTTCCTTCACTTAGTACCTACGTCCGAACCCATTTCAGTGTTTTTCAGCGTTAATGATTTTTTCGCTGAGTCATTGAAGTTTTTTTTCTGAGTCATGCTCATGACCATGACTTCTACCAGCATCCTGTAGTGTTTCCTTCACTTAATACCGATGTCCGAACCCATTTTAGTGGCTTTTGAATGTTAATACTTTTGCTGAGTCATTGCCATTTTCCCTGAGTCATGCTCATGACTATGACTTCTACCAGCATCCTGTAGTGTTTCCTTCACTTAGTAGCCACGTCCGAACCCATTTCAGTGGTTTTTGAGTGCTATATTTTCTTCGCTGAGTCATTGTCATTTTGCTGAGTCATGCTCATGACTGACTTCTACCAGCATCCTGTAGTGTTTCCTTCACTTATTACCCACGTCCGAACCCATTTCAGTGACTTTTGAGTGTTAATATTTTTCACTGAGTCATTGTCATGCTCATGACTATTACTTCTACCAGCATCCTGTAGTGTTTCCTTGACTTGGTACCCACGTCCGAACCCATTTGAGCGGTTTTTGAGTGTTAAACTTTTTCGCTGGGTCATTGTCATGACCTACATGACACGCATGTCATGACATTTTTGTCATGACCTATCACTTATGTTCGTCATACACTCCTGTCATAATATATCAATTTTGTTACCTACCAAGTTAACGAAACGACCATGAGAGCATCAAGACGTAGGCGGCTGTTTCATGACCTACATGACACGCATGTCATGATATTAATGTCATGTCATATAATTTATGTTCGTCAATACTCTTGGCATAGTATGCCCATTTTGGTACATACCAAGTTATCGAAACGACCAGTAGCGCACCGACGGGGGGGGTCGGGGGTTGTAACACCCCCCCCCCCCCCCTTTTTGTTTAACCCCTTTTCTTTCCTTGCGCATTTGAGTACTGCAGCTAAACGATGTAAGACGCGCAATCGTCTGCACACTCGCAAAAAGCGCATTTGTTTTGACAATTTCTTGTGAAGCAATTGAAATTAGTGCTGTTTAGAGGGTCTTGGCAAACTGTCAACCCCCCCCCCCCCCCCCCCCCCTGGCAGAGATCCTAGGTGCGCTACTGGAAACGACCATGAGAGCACGAAATCGTAGGCGGCTAGATAGATAGATACGGTCAAAGTAGCAAATGTTCGCCAATAAATGCGAGATAAAAATTGGAATGTTTAATAAACTTGCCGTATGCGGTGTGCAATAGGCTAGCCACGGACACGACTTCTTTTTGCCATTCGCCAGTTCAATATAGACTTTTATTTCTCAAGACTAGTCGCAAGAGCCCCGCGTAGGATGTCGCAACCAGCGCTAATGCACTGCCTGCTGCTGTCGTCGGGCGCGGCCGGGATATATGGATTTTTTTTTTTTTTTTTTTTTTCGCGTTTTCCCCGTCGTCCCGCGTTGCGCTAGTCGCGCTGCCGATCGACAGCCGAAAGCGAAACACTCCGCTCGTAGCGTTCAGGCAGGGGAATCGCCATCGTCAAAGCGTGCCCTCTTTCCTCTTCCGAACTTTCTTCTCTCTCAAGCCGCCGGTGGCTCTTGCCAGCGTTGCGTCGGCCATTGGAAATACTGTCCGATACTGTCCCGTTGGAGAACAGTTGCTTCGTCAAATAATAAGCTGGGATCCGCCTCTTCAGAAACCGTGCTAGGTAAGAATTTGCCAACTTATTCATTTCCACCATCCCTACGCTTTCATTCGACGGCGCCGGGGTGGCCTCAGAAACATGCCAGTCTCCTTGGCAGCGATTCATGCCGCAGCGACGTCGGCTGACGTCTTATGTAACTTTCAGTCTATATTTTTGTCAGTATTGTTGCTCTTAAATGACGTCTGAAGATACAGTTTCGTTCTTAAACTCTTTTTGTCGGTATCTGTATGAAGGCTTTCGTATCGCTTCGAGCGCCGAGCCGACGTTCGATCCTGCTGCAGTGCTCGACGTTGATAGCTCGTCCCGAGCGCGGAGTCGAGTTTCGAATCCCTGGAATGCGTGAATACTTCATTTGACCCGTTCGGTGCGCCACTCTTGGTTCTCTTTCAAACAGCGTCGTCCATGTACTGGTTTACATGGACATGCACGTTCCGCCGTTCTGCGACCCGCATTAGAAATTCCACTCTAGAACAGCTGACGTCGCACTTGCTGTGTTGCTGACGCCTTTTATAAGTGCAGCAGGGATAGCCTAAGCACCGCTGCTATCTGGCTTCTCCTCGTCGCTGTGTCCATTTATCCGGGTCTGCCACATTTTCGTCCTTGGGCGATGGGGAGGCAAAGGACGCGTTGCGGAAGGAAGCGCTCTTCCGGGAGCCTTCAAGCGCAGCCCTCTTCCCCCGTGCTTCAGAATCGATCGGCGTCGTGGCCTGCATTGTGCGTAAAGTACGCGAGGCGACCACGCTTTCGAAATAGCAGCACGAACGAGGCACGTATGGCGTGCACTGTGTTGGATCCCGATTAAGGGAATTTTGCTGCTCCCTCTGTCTGATGTAGGAATTTGTGTTCTTGGTAGCCACTGTTGTGTGCTTATTTGTTGAAGCGCACCTGGAATGATGCGGCAGCGAGCCTTGAGATTTTTCAGACTCTTGGGGTTCGCCAAGCCGTTCGAGGGAATTTAATTTTGCACGCAGTACTTGAGGTTCGTGTACCAAATGTAATCGTAGTGTTAGAACCACTTTGAAGAATTTCATTGTTTCTCGTGCTGGAGCTGTAAACACGGGTGATTGACTATGACATTAGTTGCTCACTCAAGCTGCCGTTTATTTTTCTATTGATAGCAATGCTGTGCGTATGTTGCTCTTTATGTATGAATCTGGCAGTAAAGAATCGCAATATATAGCATAAGTGCATACAGAATACTAGTGGGGCAGCGTAATGCCATATAGCCACTATAGCATATGCTACGGTGTAGCAAGCAGAATTAGCATAGAAACGGTGCGAGAAACGACGAATGAGACAAGACACCACACGAGCAGCGACTAACAGGTTTTGTTCATTGCGTCATGCAATAAACAAGTTCCATGATGACGTGCTCTGCCACATGACTTCAAGTTAAGGAAAAAAAGGTGTAGGGAAAGGAACATTAGTACAAAAAGATCAGCAAAACTAAACCGAAAATAAAAAATACTCGTGTTAGTGGTCCACTGGCAAAGTATAATCACAAAGGAATTGCACTAAGATATGCAATTTCTTCTCTGGTTAGGCTAACAGACTATGTTCTAACACAATTGCTGCCTTTTAAAAGAATTTCATGGGCTTCAAACATCAAATGCACATAAGGGTTCATAAAGGGCTTCAGCACTGTGCAGCTTTTAAAATCAGGTGTGCACCCACAGGTCTTGCAGTGGAGGGCCAATCGGGGTCTGACTCTTGATCCTTATGTTGTATGTATGCTCATTCATCCTTGTGTTGATGCATCTCTCAGTTTGTCCCACATAGCAGTGACCACAAGGCAAGAGGGCACATTGTACGTTGCACCCGTTTGTTGCTGACAGAAAAAGTGTTGAGTTGATATGAGGGCATAGACAGCACATATCTGTGATCACCGAATACAAATTTTCAGGCATAATACTAGACATAAAGCGTACTTTATTTTATTTATTTACAAAATACTGCAGGCCCATGCGGGCCCAAGCAGGAGGGGTAAAATTACAACAGAGCATTCAGGATTACAATACAATACAAGCATTCAAAAGATAACAAACCAAAACGCTCACATCTCTGTTGTAATATTAACAGATCAAAAATTGATCAGGTCTATTGAGTCAGTGCTGTTTAGCAATGATAATGGTACTGCGTTCCATTCTTCAATAGTGCGGGGGAAAAAAGGAAAATTTAAAAGTGTTAGTTCTTGTTTGATAGGGAGTTAAAGATTCAGAGTGGTGATGTCTGGTTACTCTTGTAGTTAATGTGCGTACATATGGAGCAGGATCGATTGAGAGTTTATTTTTCAAGAGGAAAAGGAATTCAAGCCTTAGAATTTTCCGCCGTAGTTGTAATGTCTGTGTACCTTGATTGCGCCATGATATTTGTTGGAGAGTCGCTTATACGGTACTTATAAAAAATAAACCTAACTGCTTTCTGCTGAATCATTTCTAGTGCATTAATACTGTGTTTATTATGTGGATCCCACACTGTGCATGCATATTCCAATTTTGGCTGAATGAGTGATTTGTATGCATGAAGTTTAGTTTCCGGGGGCGCTTGCTTTAGTTTAAGACGCAGAATACAGAGTTTACGAAATGAGGCAGCACATACATTAGAGATATGTGAATTGCAACTTAAGTTGTTAGTTGTTGTCACACTTAAATATTTATATTCATTCACTTCAACGAGATGATGAGTAGGAAGATTATACAGAAACTTCCACCTATGTCTTTTCTTGGTTATTTGCATGTTTACTTGTATACTGTTTTTTTTCTTCATTAAGCTGCATGTCCCATTGTTTACACCATGAATAAATGCTGTGAAGGTTAGTATTCAAAAGTTCCTGATCCTCACGGCAAGCAATCTCATGAAACAAAATGCTGTCATCCGCAAATAAACGAACTTGTACTGGTTCATTAACAATGTTAACCACATCATTAATAAAAATCAAAAACAAGAGTGGTCTCTGTACGCTACCTTGTGGTACTCCGGAAGTAACTGGCAAACGACGTGAGTGGTGACCATTAACAGAAACCGACTGTATGCGGTTTGCCACGTATGCCGAAATCCAGTTTATTAGGAAAGGTGGGAGGCCAATGTATTTTAGCTTGAAAGCTTTTGATGTGAAACAAGGTTGAATGCTTTTCGAAAGTAAAAAAAAAATTACGTCAGTTAGACCAGACTTGTCCATAACACTTGCAAAATTGAGAATTACTGTGGTTAGTTGTGTGACTGTAGAAAAGCCCTTCCTAAACCCATGTTGAAATGAAGACAGAATGTTATCTGTTAAAAACGTGATTACGTGATTAGCAATAATATGTTCAAGCATCTTACAGCATGAAGAAGTCGGAGGTATAGGACGATAATTTGAAATCAGCGCAGTGTCACCTTTCTTGTGTATGGGCACTGTTGTATTCCGCACCAATGCAAGATGGCGCGAAGCAAAAGACACCGGGCGAAGGCGAGCCGAAACTGCTGTCGTAACGGCGAAACAACAAAGAGAGCTTTTATTTCCGGTCAGGGCCTTATATACCCTACGTCCGTCACGCACAAGGTTGACTACACTAGTACTATCGTAGAGAGGTTGCCAACCCGCAAACTGAACACAGCTGAACACAGGCAAACACAACAGGCACCACACGCGCCGTTCGCCAGTCAACCGGTAGATCCGCAGAAGATATGATGCACGAAAAATGCATGCAAGAAATGGGGCGAGCACTTCAGCGTAACGACGAAGGAACGCATTCGGAAGCCCATCAGGACCGGGGGATGTTTTAGTCTTCAGGTTAAGAAAGCATAGCCATAATACCTTGCAGTGACACAATATCTTCGAGATCGGAGCAAGATACAGGGGTAAGACTGACTCTTTCAGAAGGGATGGAAAACACGCTGTGGAAATACGAGTTAAAATGTTCCGCAATGGGCCTCCTTGTCAACAATTTGAACACCATCAATTTGTATCTCGTCAACCGACTTTTTCTTCTGATTCAAGAAGTCCCAGAACTTGTGAGGGGATTCGTTTAAAAAATTTGGTGGGGTATGTTGAAAATAATGCCATTTGGAACATTTCAACGCCTCGTTAAATGCTGTTCGAGCGGCTTCAACAATGTTTGCGGCTGCTCCTTTTTTTTTTCTTTTTAGGTGTAAGACCTCTCTCGTGATCCAGGGATTCGATTTTCTTGTTTTCTTTGGTATGAAATTGTCAAGACAGTAAGTGCATATCTGTTTAAATTGATCCCAAAGTATAATAACATCTGAGTGTTGAAAGCTGTTGAATTTTATTTCAAGATAATCCAGAACACTTTCATCCCGGGTACGAGAAAAATCTTTTACAGAAACTATTTCGGAGGGAACAATGCAAGGTTTTTCGATAACAAAACCATTGCATGATCAGAAATACCGGGATTCACAGAGACTACATTATTCAATTGTCCTAGTAACAAAAGCAAGATCTAAGATTGAAGAGGACGCATTACAAACTCGCGTAGGCTCTGTTACTACTTGTTGCACATCCAGGTTTAGCATAATGTCAAGCAAGAATCCAGCATCAGAATGTCGATCTGTATTTGAGAATAGATGGCGCCAGTCAACAGAAGGTAAATTAAAGTCGCCAGCTATCATTACTTCTGTACTAGAAAATGACCCTAAATGATCGCGTAGATCCTTCAGAAATCGAGGTGGTGCATCCGGTGCTCTATAAACAGCAGACAACAAGTGCACCCTGAACAGAACAATTTCAAAGTAAGACTTTCGTGATTTTCTATCTGACGTAGCAGTGATGTTCGAATGCCATGTTTCATCAAGACAGCCACGCCGCTGCCTCTAGTAGGACGGTCACGGCGAAAAACCTGATATGAGGGCGGAAAAACATCAGCGTCATCAATGTCGTCGCGAAGCCAGGTCTCCGTGATAACAACATGGGGATCATAATCTAACAGGATGGCTTCTAGTTCTGTTGATTTATTAATGAAACTATGTTAATAATTTTCAGTTGACTACTAGAGGAACGTACAGGTCAGTCCATTCTAGAATTACCATGTGACAAAGGAGCCTTTATTCTGGTTTGCGCGTCTCCGTCCCCATTTACTTGCAGCTTATCAATAATGAGCGAAAGTCTTTCCCTGTTGTTTTTCACCCTTAGCACTTGCCCATAACAACTTCCTTTTCTGCAATGTCTCACATGAGTAATCATGGTGAATTGATATTTTTGACCCTTTAAGCTTGTGTACGTTCTTAAACACTGCATGCTTCTCATTATAGTCGTGAAACTGAAGTATAATTGGTCTAGTATTGCCTTGCCTGCCTAAGCGGTGAATTCTACGAACAGATAGGCAGGATACCTGTAGTTTTGTTGAAAAGAAGTTTAGATCTTTCTGCTTTAAATCCGAGTCTTTCTCATTAGGATCTTCCTGCATGCCAAAAATAACCAAATTTGATTGTCTACGGCGGTCTTCCAGATCGGTTAGTTTAGATTTCAAGATCTTCATTGATTTTTCGAGTAATTCGACCTGGGCAGTCAGTTTTTCTATTTCAAGAAAGCGCAAAGTAAGATCAGACATGATTTTTTCCATGCTGTTCTGTTGTTCCCTTAGTGCAGCCATTTCTTCAGCTAGTTTATTTTGCCCTGCCAATAATTCCTTCAGCATTTCTGCTGTTGAAGGGCCCGGATTAGTCTCCACATCACCACACAAAAGTAGTGCACACACAGAGAATACATCACATGCAATCATAATACACTGTTGAGGGCACGGCAGGACCAGAAGGCCACGATAATCACTACGAAAGCTGTTGTAGCTGGGACTAACCTGCACGAAGTAGAAAAGGTGACTTCATGACCGCATGCCGCCTTCCGGTCCGTCGTACCCACTGAAGGTGTAGCTCTGCGGACGATCCTTTATAGGCCAGTCCGATGACATAGTCGCGGTAGATGGCGCTGTCATCTCGATTTCAATGAAGGCAGGGGTTGCACTGTGAACTAGTTGAGGTACTGTAGCACCCGTGTCAGCACAGACACGTGTTAGTGACGAGGCAAGATTCCGGATCGAGCCTTCCAGCGAGACCGACCAGAAGAGGCTGCACGAAGTAGAAAAGGTGACTTCATGACCACATGCCGCCTTCCGGTCCGCCGTACCCGCTCACTTTCATCCTTTCTTCATCCTTTCTTCAACTTTCATCCCACACATAAAGTATGTTAAGAACAAATGCTTAAAGACAATAAACGTTCTTAAAATTTTAGGACACACAATGTGCATTAGTGATAGGAAGTGCCTCATGAACCTGTGTAAGAGCCTTATACATACACGATTAGACTACATTGTCATAGTGTACCAGTCTGCTGCACCCAGAGCACTAAAGATGCTGGATCCCGTCCACCACCTAGGCATCTGCCTGGCCACAGGTGTCTTTAGGACAAGTCCTGTGGCAAGCATCTACGTAGAGGCATACGAGTGGTTGCTCCATCTACAAAGGACATACTCCAGCTTCACATTTTTTCTGAAAGTAAATGCTAAGTTCGAACATCCCTCCTACTCAACCATTAACAACATAACCAGTACCACTCTTTCAGAATTGACCTGCAGCGAGAGAGCCTTTCTCATTGCACGTGTGAAGTGTCAGCAAAGAATTGGGTGTCCCACTCCTTGAACATTGTCTCATGCCGCCAGCAAAGCTGTTACCGCTGTGGCAGTGGCAGCTCATAGAATGCGACACATTGTTTATTGAGGTCACTAAGCACACTCCAGAGGCAGGTATTCTAACGAATGCACTTTCTAAAACTTCAGGCGAAGTACTCATGCCTGGTGTATTAAACTGATGCATCAAGGTCACAGGCTGGCACGTCCTTTGCAGCACTTGGACCATCCTTTTCTGAATCTGATATTATGCACGTGGAACTGAGTATCTTTACAGCCGAGGCATACTCTGTATGGTCAGCTGTGAAACATAAGAAAAATAATGTACATGCAAAAAGACATTATATTCACCAACTCTCAAAGTATAATAAGGTTCCGTAAAAGCAAGAAGCCGGTACTAAATTCTCTCGATTCACTCCTGTGTACAGCTTACATGTCTAGCCAGCAGGTCACAATATGCTGGGTTCCTGGGCACAATGTCATCGAGGGCAATGTGCTTGCTGACGAAACCGCCGCACCAATAGCAACAAAAGCCACCAACTCCTCTTTAGCTCTCCCTGCCATAGACTTGAAGTCATTTAAATGGGAATGGCTTAGAAACTACTGGCAGTGCTCATGGGACACTTATACATCTAATAAGCTGCATGTTATTAAGCCACAGTAACGAAATTGTATGCTCCAATTGCGAGGCTCGGTGTGCCGAGGCATAGCGTCGTTGGCATTCCCCCTCTTACCCAACACCATAACAAAAACGCGATGAACTGAAGTTAACATGTGTCGACTAAGAATGAGGCACACATATATCACACGCTCATACCTGTTGACCAGGGATCACCCACCTTTGGTAAATGTGGCGAGACGACTGTCCTCCATGTATTGCTAGAATGTCGTGAAATAGAAGCTCAAGAAAAAAAAAAACGTTTTCCGTACCATCAGCAAATTCCACTTCATCCAGCAATGTTCCTTGGCAATGACTCACTTTTTGGTAGCAAATCAGTTCTGGCTTTTTAAATATGTTTGTTTACTGCATTATATACACACAAGCGATCCGTAGCACAGCCTCATATCAGAGCAGAGGCTACTGCTGTGATAGTAGCATTTAGAGCATGTGCCCTTGCATACAAGGTCCCGGGTGAGACATTAATGTCGCTAAAACAACATACATGAAAAGCACTTATAAATGATCAGTCCACAAATAAGTTGTATTTAAACCGGCCTTCACACGCCCCGCCGTTCCCATTAGCAGTGAAATTTGTTGCAGAAAAACTCGCAATAGTTTTCACAGATCTACAGGGAAGTGACTACGCTGAACTTATCCCACCTTGGGAGCAATGTCCAGTCACCTGTGACTTGTCCTTAAAGAAGCTTAACAAAAAGAGTTGACCAAGTGCCTTCATCCAGCAACATTTTTTGACCCTTGAAGACAAGTATAGATCTATGGCATTTTTTCTATGGCATTTTTCACTGATGCTTCAAAGTCTGCAACCTTGGTATCATGTGCAGCCCATGGCCCAAACTTCTCCAACTCTAAAACCTTGCATAACCATAGCAGCATCTTTACAGCGGAAGCGTACGGTATTCTGATCACTGTTGAGTACATAGTACAGCACAAGATCCAAAAGTCTATAGTATACACAGATTCTTTAAGCGTTGTCACAGCCCTGTCCTGTGGCAAAGCAAGTCGAAACCCTGTATTAAACAAGCTCCTTAAACACATTCACGTAGCTTATAAACTAAAACTTTCTCTTGTTGTATGCTGGGTGTCAGGCCACTCTGGGATCGCAGGCAATGAAACGGTGGACAAAAATACTGTACAAGTGGCTCATCGGGACACAATTGATGTAAGCTGGGTACCTGGTATAGACATGAACCTGCGGTACAAAAGGTGCTCATAATCATTGGCAAGCTGAATGGGACAAGGAAGCTGAAAATACGTTGCACCTGCTTTAAACCGCCAATTAACCAAATTTTTCCCTCTGAAGCTTGATAGACTCACCGAAGTCACCCTGGCACGACTCAGAATAGGACACACTCATGGCACACATAAATACCTCTCGACTGCAACTGACCCACCGACGTGCACACTCTGCGGTGAGAACCTAACCGTCCTACATGTCCTCAATGTCCTGAACTTCACCGAGAGAGAGTGACTCATTTTAAGGAACTTACAAACACCATATACCACCCCATCCCTCGATGTTCATATCAGAGGACGCACTTTTTAACTTTAAAAGAGTGCTTAATTATCTTGCGCAAGTTCATTTTCTAGAAATCATCTCATTCTATCCCGACCGTCATATTGCGCCTCACAGGTGAGGTACAGTCTGATGCACAAAAGTATGTCGGAGCCCTCCCACTTGCGTAAGCAAGAATTGTACAGTAACGGGCTCGGACTATCCACAAATAATTTAACATGTGTACCTGTACCCAACACGTTTAGGACCTTGTATTATTGTAGTAATTATTTTAAAATCGATGCACTAATGTCTATAAATATCTATCTTACGCGTAGGCCTCTATACAGCATCTATTGTAAATCAGTTTTAAACTCGCAATTTGATAAACCACGACACATCTCCTGGTGCTCTCTGGCCTTAGATGCCCTTGCACCAATAAAATGCGATCATCATCAGTGCTACTGAATATTCTATATTATTGCGATAGCAATTATATGGACACTCAAAAGCAGATTTCTGCCGTCGGCGTCGCCGTCGCCGTGAGGTTCCGTATGACGTCATTTGGAGATGAAATCGTCGCCGCGCGCCGAACGCTGTATGTGCGAGTGAAAGGGCGCGAGGGGCGCGTCTTTCACGGGGAGTGAACGCACGGTGGAGAACAAACGCGCGTTCTGCGCCGTGCTCGCTTAAGGGCTGCAGAATTAGGCGTCTCGTTTCTCCTTTACAATCACCATATATGTAGAGCAAACGCGCCTTCTTCAGACGCGCGAGAGGCCGTGGGGGAGGGGGAAGGAAGGGACGCGACGTTTAGCTGCGGCACCAAGTGCCTATTTATATGAGAGGCTCCAGCAACAGTCACCAACGCCGCACGCATTTTGAGCTAACGCGGGCAAAACGCCGATGGCGTCGACAACAGTTCTGCGTATTGTTGCTGCCAAAGCCGCTCACCTTACTTCGTATGACATTGCTGTGTTGCTATCGCATTCATTGCTTCGCCCTTAGGGCGAAACTGTGACATTTTTCTAATCTTACAATGACTTCGCAACATATATTTTATGTCCATAGCCTACCTCACATGTTGTAGTTTTAATACATATATAGTACATTTTACACACTTCACAGGGAATATTTTTAGGCCACTATACAGCCAGGTTATATCTATACCTTTTGTCATTAACCGCACCATTGACAGTATCGTACCATTTCATGGCACTCTTTGATGATCATTGGCCCTTGCGCCATAAAACCTCATACATCATCAGGTGGTATGAGTGTTTTTTCTTTGCTGCCTCGATTGGTCTCTCTGCGATATTAGATGTTCACTAGGGAGATGCTAAGGGCATGCAAGAGCTGCCCAGAACTCGTCCTTGTTCCTTTGTCCATTCGAAGTTCAGATAATGCAGACATATTCTCTTAGACTTAGCAAGAATGGATTAAGCCAGTGTTTACTCTGCTACCTTGGCTTCAGTGCTTTTGCTTTGTCATGAATGAACCTGAAGCAGTGTTCTCTGCATTGATGCTGTAAACTGCACTTCTCGTGGATGACTCAAAATGAGGTGAATAGCATGAAACAAGCATACTCTCCCTGGTGCATGAACCCAACTTGATCTGACTCTTGTCAAATCATTATCTTTGTTTCAAACATTTATCACACCTCTTAACATTGCCTTCCAAGTGTGTTGACATGACTCCTGCATGTGACATGCATGTGCAAGATACTTCTGTGCCAACAATGGTTTTGCAGATGGCCCAGACACATTAGAAAGTATTAACTGTGCGGATACGGCCTGTTTCACTCGGACCGGTGCATGCTAGCGATCTGCTCACAGCCACTTACCAGGAACGCCAGTGCACGCGCGCGGCAACACTCATGCTGGCAGCAGAACGTATAACGCCTCCCTTAGAGCGATTTGACCGGAGTGTGAGGGGTGTCGACTCGGCTTCTTGACCGTGTTACAGCCAAGATAATAGCGCCTCGCTTGCGTTCAGGCAAGTCATGCTTATGAAAAATGCAAAATCCACACAGGTTCTCTGCAGAGACCTGGCACATGAAATCGGAATGGAGTGCGACGTACGCTCTGCTGAAACTGTCTATTAACGCGATGAAACATGTTGTATTAGGGACCAATGCACCAGCCTGTTTTATGCATGCTGCTGTTTCATGAAACCTTTCGTTTTGTCTCTTCACGTGTGCTTTTTGTTGGGAAAAACACTTTGTTTTGGTGCTTCAAATGTTTCTCCAAGCTTCTTTGCCTTGTCACAAATGTTGCTAGTGTTCTCCTTGCGTGAACTGAGTATGAAACTTGCCTGAAGCTTTACAAACACACATTGCGGTTTACGAATTGTAGCCAGTCAGTTGTCAAGGCATATCCACTTCGAACTAATTTTGGAGATACCACCGGTTTTCCAGATATGAGTCATCAAACTTGCCAGTAAAAATGCACAGTTGTACACT